>NC_143069.1:6178958-6483750 GCF_052426305.1 Pelodiscus sinensis
ATTGGGAATGTCACAGAAAGCAACACGCGGCTGTGAAACATTTCCATCCTGGCCAGATGACATTCTCCAATGGAAAACTGCTCCCTCAAAAGTTCTTCCACCAGGTGCCGTCCCGATGCAGGTTGTGTGCCCCCAGAATGGGGGCAGGTGTGGGGAGACACATAAGATAAAGGCTGCAGGAAATCACATGCGATCACCTTTTCCATGAGCATTTGCACAGTAGCGGGGGAGTTTATGAAAATGTCTCTGATCCCAAAAGTTTTGCCAGTTAAAAAACCTTGGAAATTGCTCCATGCAAAAATCAAAAACGTTGTGAACGTTGAGAGAGCTGAGTCAACACAAACCGTCAAAACAGTTCAACCACCCTCTCAGCTCATCCTCCCCCCTAGAAAATTTAGACTTTTGTAGCCAAAGTTTAAATTTCGGCCAGAGACTAACATATTTCAAGTCACCAGCCATGGTTCAGGTACCTTATAGTCTCATTCTCTATGGGCCAGGCTCTGACTGGACTACATCTCCCATGATGCACCACTTTCTCCCCTCTCAGGGAAGGAAGGCGGGGGATGTTCCTGGCCATGTTGCAGCATGGGAGACCTATGGGGGTCAGTGTTAGCAAAGTTGCTAGGAGTGCAGAAAACATCTCAGCCCCCCGGCAAGTCCCCCTCCAAACGCTGTGGTCTCCTGCCGGGCTCTCCCAGAGGCATGGGCACTCGTGGGCTGCGGACTCACCTGCTGAACTCATAGATGTCTTCGATGTTGCAGAACAAGGTGTTCACTTGCTCGGGTTTGAGGGGCAGGTGCCCGCAGTCTATGATACAGCCCAGATAATCCTGCAGAACAGGAATGGGTCAGAACCTGGCATTCCCGGCAAACGCTGCACCAGGCAGGCACCATTTCATCCCTGGGCACACGTGGCAGCCTGTAGGGTGGGGTGCGGCAGCTGTTTTATACGGGGACGGCTTTCCCAGCCCGGGGATGCAGCCACCTCTGGGGTGACACCTGGCCCAAGACTATACAAGGCTGCGTCACTCAGCACTTTGAGATGCGCTCACCTCTGGGGTGGGCCGGGCAGTTGTTTTTACAGGAGCCATTCCCCAGCACTGAAGTGCACCCATCTGTGGGGCAGCCCCCAGCAGCTGTTGCATAACATTCTGCACAGTGGCCACTCGCCCGGATTGATGTGGGACTGGCCTGGGGTGGGGCATGGCAGTTGCTTACTAGCCGCATAGCTCAGGGATTACACGCCCAGCAGCGAAATGCAGAGAAGTCAGCGGAGGAGCACAACAGCTGTTTATAAAGGAATCCGGCACCCAGCACCAAAGTGCAGCCACCCCAGCAATGGGGCATGGTAGCTCTTTATACAATTATCCCTCCCTCAGCTCTGGGATGCAGCTAGCTCTGCCGTGGAACATGAAACCCACTTGTACAAGGATCCTGCACCTAGCGCTGAGAGGGGTGGAGCATGACAGAGATCCCTCACCGGCTCATCCCTGGGGAGAAACCACAGTGCATCATGGGAGATGACATCTGGCCAGGGAGCAGGGTCCAGAGAGGCTAAGGAGGAACATTTGACTACAACTCCCACAATGCAGCGTGGCAGCTCAGGCCCTCAGCGGAATTCGCTTGACTCCAAAATGAACCCTCCCAACAACGTTTCCATATGAAAACTTCTGGCTGCGTGAAAAGAGCCCAGATTCCAACTTTTCTTCCCCAAACCCAGGGTTGAAATATTGGACTTTTCCAAGGAGGGAAATTCCATTTTCCCGTTGGCTCCACTCTAGGAAGCTTCTAGGGAGATCCCAGCCGGCATGCACAGGCTCGCCAGCTGGATACAGGTTGACAGCTGCTGGATTCACAGGGTGCTGTTGTCCCCTTGACTGCAAAGGGGTGGAACAACCCACGGGAAATCTACCTAGACCGGGATCCCTATGGCAACATTTTGGGGCCAGGGGCTGGGATCTAGGATCCCTGGCTCCATCCCCAGCGTGGTTTGATCTGAAGAGTTGTCAGGACTCCTGGGTTCTTTCCCGAGCTGTAGGAGGAGGGATTAGAGTGGGGTTGATGGGACAGTGGAGGTGGGGGGCGGGTCAGGACTTCTGGGATCTGTCCCGAGCTCTAGGAGGGGGACATGTGGGGCGTAATGGTCAGAGCAAAAGCCAAGACTCCTGGGTCCCATTACCACCCGCTCTGTGCCTCGGTTACCCCGGGTGAAATAACATTTCCTTCTACCCTGAGTTTCAGCACTTCCAGCACTCGCCCACCCACCAAATGCGGTTAATCAACCCGGAACGAGTGCTGCTTAGACAATCTGTTAAACTCATTCTCATTTCTCTGCCAGTGACCTTTCCCTAGCTCCCCCACCCCCTCTGACGCTGCACCTCCCACAGCCAGAAAAACCCGCCTGCCCATGCAAAGGAGACTCAGTGCTGGCCCCGGCCCAGGACGGCTCCGGCTGACTCACAACCGCCCTAGAACGTAGGGACCAATCACAAGCGTGCAGCCAAGATTTCAACGATTCTACTGGGAGTCTGTCCTGAGAGGAACCCAGACAATGTCAAAAGGTGCTGAGGGATTGCTCCAAAAATATCTACTTTGAAGGAGGGAGGCAGAGGAAACCTCAAACCCTTAAGAAATAAAAGATCATACTATGTTTCCCAGACCAGCGGTTTTCTCCGCCCCAAAACACACTCGCAGAATTTGATTCTGGTGAAACGACTAGGAATTTTTTGGAATCCATTTGACCTAAACCGAATTCTTTTCCGTTTTTCAGAGCTACCAGTGAACCCAAAAGTCAGTTATTCGCCCGGCTTGCTTAGCAACGTCTCCTAGTGAGCGCACTTCTGAGAAAAGACGAAATCACAGCCCCCAAAAGATGTGCCAAATTAAAAACTAGGAAAAAAATTAAAAACTCTGTTAAACGTGGAGGGAGCCATTCGAGTCAAATATCAGAGGGGTAGCCGTGTTAGTCTGGACCTGCAAAAGCGACAAGGAGTCGTGTGGCACCTTATAGACTAACAGATGTATTGGAGCATAAGCTTTCGTGGGCAAAGACCCACTTCGTCAGATGCATGCATGGGTCTTTGCCCACGAAAGCTTATGCTCCAATACATCTGTTAAGTCTATAAGGTGACTCAGGATGCCTTGTTGCTATTAGAGTCAAAGTAACTTGTCAAAATGGAGAAATTCCTCCATATGGCTCAACCAGCCTCCATATCAATGCGCCTTCTCAGTCTCAGCCATTTCGGTTTCCATCCCCTGTCCAGATTACAGACAGAATCTGTTATTGTATTGCTAGTCCGAGATCAGGGCCCATTGTGCTCCGGGCTGTAAAAACCTTCCCTGCTCAAAAGACAGTACAATCAGGCTAGATGGATGAAAGGTGGCAGGGAAGGAGGACTATTATCCCTGTTCAGCAGATGGGGAAACTGAGGCACAGGGCTTAAGGCCCTTCTTGTTGGACCTGCCAAGCACCTACAATTTCACTGAGTCATGGGAACTCAGCGCCTCGAATTCTTTAGCCTCAAGAGGCTTGCTCATGATTACCCGCCCAGGGAATCTACGGAAGAACTAGGAACAGAAGCCAGATCTCCTGACTGCCAGATCCTCCGCTCTCACTATGACACATCCTCCTCTCAGAACTGGTAATGGAACCCAAGAGTCCTGCTTCTCTGTCTCTCCATGCTCTAACCACTAGATCCTTCTCCCCTCCCTGACCTGGCAATAGAACCCAGGCGTCCTGGCACCTAGGTCCCATTGCTCTAACCTAGGGATGGGCAAAATCCAGCCCACAAGCCAGATCATGCCTGCAGCCCACCCCGCCACACCCCACCCCCAGGTCAATTGAGACCCAGGGGCGGGGGAGCGCATGAGGTCTCCTCCCCGCACCAGGGGCAGGCGGCACCAGAGGGAACCTCCAAATGTTCAAAATGGCTGGCGGTTCCCTCTAGGTGGGCGGGGTGACGGGGAGAGATCTCATGGGCTCCCCTGCCCCAGAGGGAAGCCCACAAAATCTCCCCCCCCCGCATGCTGAGCATAGAGGGGGAACCGCCCCTTCCACTACCGACACTGGTACAGGTAATCCTCACTCCCTAGCACAGTATCTCAGGCCTGAGAGCTCCCATGAGAGAGCTGGTGTCTGCAGGCACCATAGTCCCACAAGAAAGGAGACAAATGAAAAGGAAGCCAAAGCACCAGGTTACAAGACATGGAAATCTGGGCAGGAAATAGGCTGGGTGTCCAAGAAGGAGACACTACCGAAGGGGGCAGAGGCTTATTATCAGCCCCCGGAGGGGTGTGGGGTCTAGTGGTTAGAGCAGGGGGCTGGGAGCCAAGAGTCTGGGTTTTAATGCCAGCGAACAGTTCAAACCAGGACTTTGGTTGCACTCAATGCAAGGGCCTGTATGTTTCTCGCTGGAAGTGAAAGTCCAGCCTGGGCTGAGCTGTTTGCTGCTGGGGTTAGAGCTTCCCTCCTCGCAATACTGGATCCAGGCTCCCGGCAGATGCTCCCCACCTCCACCCACTCAAGCTCACATCTCACATTTCAGCCCTTCCTGCCAGAGGAATAACTGGGATTCTTTGGGCCTCTCTGGGGACAGCCAGGGCCGGCCCTGCTCCACTGGCACTGGCAAGGCAGATGAGTCCACACGTGCACACACACACCCCCCAAATCGCTGCTCTCCGGGGTCACCTCTGACCTGAGTCAGCGCTGCTGAGTGGCCAGGGGGTTGGGCTAGGCCTCAGGAATCCTGGCTCTGCCCCAGACGTGCCATGTCTCCGTGGACAAGTCACAGCCTCTTTCATGACTCAGTTTCCCCACCCTTTGTTTAGACTAGAAGCTCTTCAGGGAAGCGTGAGTCCGTGCTGCACCAGGCGCCATGGGATCCAATCCCAGTGGGAGCCTATTGTTGTTATCGGAAAACCAATGGGAATTAACGTTATGTGTTAATTATACACATGGCATCCCATTTACTTGGGTGTTATACCTGCCCCCCATACTGCCCCCTACTGGACGAGGCTGGGGAACTGCCCCCCCCACCAGCACTCCTGCCCTGCACTCCACAGCACCCCCTACTGGGCAAAGCCAGGAATGGCATAGCTGGCAGCTCCCCCTGCACACCCTCAGCTCACCTCCACGATACTCCTCAGGTCTCGGACGTAAGCCTGCTCCGTCTCCACGATCTCTAGCACCACTCGGTCCAGCTGGGACAGCTTAGCCCGGCGTTCCCTGGCTCTGGAGGGCCCAGGGGACCAGGTGCCGCTGCTGCGTTTGGCGCCCCCTGGGGGCTGCTCGGCCTCAACCGGCCCCTCCAGCAGCGCCACGGGGGTGAGGTCAAGGTTAATGTCACTGCCGCTCTGCTGGGCGTCGGGGGGGTAGCCGGCGGAGCTACCTCCACCCAGGGCCCCGCTGCTGCCGAAGGCGCTCTGGCTGTCAGGCAGGGAGGCTGAGGAAGCGGAGGAGCTGAGGCTGACGGGCCGATCTCCGTCCGAGCACACGGTGTTGACTGAGGTGCAGCTGCCCGAGATGGCGGCGGCGGCCATGCTGCCGGCAATCCCGCTCAGCGAGGACACAGAGGACGGCCTGGCAGCTGCTGGGGAGGAGAGAGAGATGGCTGGATTAGTGGTGCCCACCTGCTGGGACACTCCCCATCACACAGCACCCCCTGCTGGGAGAGGCTGGGACTGGAGTAGCCAGGCGCTCCCCACAGCCAGCTCTTACCCAGCTCCCCACAGCACCCCCTGCTGGGAGAGGCTGGGACTGGAGTAGCCAGGCGCTCCCCACAGCCAGCTCTTACCCAGCTCCCCACAGCACCCCCTGCTGGGAGAGGTCGGGACTGGAATTACCCCCACACCCAGCTCTAACTCAGCGCCCCCCGCTGGAAGAGGTTGGGACTGGAGTTGCTGGGAACTACCCCCCCCAGAGCCAGCTCCTGCCCTGCTCCCCACAGAGCTCCCTGGAGGGGAGTAGGGTCTACTGGACAGAGCAGAGAAGTGAGTCTGGATTCCTGGGTTCCCCCCAAGCTCTGTCACTTGGTGATGCTGGGCAAGTCCTGCCCTTCCCCCGTGCCTCTGTTTCCCCTTCTGTGTACTGGTACCACAGCACCCATCGCTATCCCCAATGCATGCGTGTGGCTAAACTCATTCATGCCTGCAGAGTGTTTAGAGATCCCCCAAGGGACACAATGGGGGAGCAAAGGGTTCACTGCACTGATGCACGGGGCTCGGGCAGATTTCCCCAGAGGTCTCCTAGGGCAGCTGCCCGGCGTGGCCAGGAACGGGTATAGGCCTCGCTGTTCAGCCCTTCCCAGACTGAGCCTCCTGTAGCTATAGGAGATGGGAGCACCCCAGCATCCTTTCTAGTCCTACCACCCCTTCACCTCAGCCCCCGTGCCTCCGGCACCTGCCCTGCACCTTGCAAGCACCTTCCCGCCCCATGGCCACAATGAGCCACGGCCCCCGATCTGCAACCGCTCTGAGTTCAAGCCGCTTCCTCCGTTCTCCCCCTCGCCCCACATCATCACCTCGGATCTTGGCTCTGTGGGGGTTTGCCCCCCTGGGACGCAGCGACATTGCAGCATCTGTCCCCAGCTGCACTTCATGCTCCCTTCCTCCCCCCCCCCCAGCTCCGATCTCCAAGGGCTTCCTCACTTCCTGCCCTGCCTTGCTGTGGTTTGCGTTGCATTGTGGGAGCAGAGGCTTTGCACACGCACCCTGTGCACAGTGAGGTCTGCTGCTCAGGAAAAGGTCTGCACCAAAATATACACTGGAGCCGGGGCCCAGAGCAGATTCAGACAGTGTGAGCCCATGTCTCTCCTTTGCTTGTATTTTAGTTTAGCTTACTATATAGTTTAGAAATGTGCGTCTGTCTGGCCGTCCATCCATGAGTCCCTGTGTTCACAAACCCCTCCTAAACAGGAAGAGCTAGGACCCCCTCATGCTGCTTCCTCTTACCATCACTTCAGGGTGGAGTTTGGTTGCGCCAGGACAATGGGATGTACCTGGAATTCGATTGTTTCCCATGAAATGGAAAGGGAGGGGTCTGGCAGGAGGGACTTATACTGTAAAATGACCACAGGGGGGCACAAGGAGCCAGAGATGGGGACCGGGACGGCTATAACCCCATTGGGCCAGCAGGGGGCAGGGTGGAGAAAGGGACAGCTACCTACTATAGCAGTGGTCACCAACCAGTAGATTTTGGACCCTTTGACAGGTGATCCTGGCAGGTTTGGGGGGAGGCTGTCAAGTGCCAGGACTGTATCTGTCCCTCTCAGCTCATTTGCTGCTCCTGCCCTCTGCTTGGAGCTGTCCTCCAGCCCCAGGAGCCTCTTGCTTGCTGTGCAGGGCACAGGAAGAAGAGGAGGGGGTGCCCCTTCCTCCACTCTGTACCCCAACTCCACAGAGCAGAGGGGGGCAGGGATGGAGAGAGTTTGCTGGCTGCTTTTGGGAGTGGTGCAGGGCCAGGGGAGGGGTGAGCCTGCCTTAGTCCCCTGCGCCACCACCCAGAAGCCACTTGTGGTAAACAGTGCCCAGCTGGAGCCTGCATTCCGAACCCCAGCCCTAGTCCTGAACCCCTCCTGCACCCCAAACCTCTGCAACCCTGCACCCAAACTCCTTCCCAGAGCCAGCACCCTGAACCCCCTCCTGCACCTCAGCTCCCTGCCCCAGGCTCAGCTCAGAACCCCTCCCACACTCCAAATCCTGTAGCCCAAGATCAGAGTCTGCATCCCCCGCATCCCAGCCCTCTGGCCCGGGCAGGATAAAAGCGAGTGAGGATGGGGGAGGGAGGGAGGATGGGGTGGGAAGGAGGCGGGGCAAGCGTGTTTAGGTCTGAGGTGAATCCTGGATTGCACTTAAATTCAAAAAGTGATCGCATGCTTAAAACGGTTGGAGGCCGCTGTACTACATATTTCAGAGAATGTGTCTGTTCGTGTGGCTGTGGCTGTCTGTCTCCCAGCGGGGGGACATGCACTGATCCCCCGGCTATGCCAGCCGGAGCTGCAGCCATCATGGAGAGGGGCTTTTCATATGGCCCCTCCCTTTGACAGGAAGAGAACACCACCTGTGCTCCAAACTCCCTCACCCATACTACTCCCGGAGCCCTGTTTTCACTCTTGATCCACTCAAGGTCACACCTTGCAGTATCATTAGAGAGGAGTAGAATGGGGTAGTAGTCAGAGGGCCGGATAATCCTCAACAATGCCTCCATAACGTCTCGGATACAGGCCCCTGGCAGGCAGCACCT
The DNA here is from genome assembly GCF_052426305.1 of Pelodiscus sinensis. Taxonomy (NCBI): domain Eukaryota; kingdom Metazoa; phylum Chordata; order Testudines; family Trionychidae; genus Pelodiscus; species Pelodiscus sinensis. The sequence continues at coordinate 6,187,198 of NC_143069.1, forward strand.
CCCAAGATGTCACGTCAGGGCGACATATGGGCGCCTCCGTCCCCCTCAGAAGAGAATCTCCAACCACCACTACCCTAGTTTCTACCTCTTAATACAAACACATTTGTTTATTATCAGGCCCAGAGTAAATAATTGTTATCTGGGGGAGCAACCATTGTGCATATCTCTCTTTCTCTGATAAAGGGCTGGACCTTATGAGCTTTCTCTGTGTAGAACTTTTATACAATTTACTGACCGATTTATTTGGGGTTTTGGTCCCTTTTGGAGGGTGATTTCCTGGGTGCTGAGCCCTTAGACTAAAGTGGTTCAGGGTCTGTGCTGCTCAGCAGAGGAGTGGTGACCCCAACCCTGTGCCTTGTCCGGGGGAGAAGAGGGGATCTGGCCCAGCAGGGCAGGGTGGTGGGGAGCCCCAGGGAAGAGGAAGGCAGACATCAGTGGCATGATCAGCACACCATGGGACAATCCGAAGGGGACATCTGTGATTTGCACTTATCAACCCCGTTTCCTTGTGCATGCGCACGGACACCTTATGCATGCGCACATGTCTGCCCTCACCCCATGCACACACAATTCAAGGCCACTCTTTGCCACCCCTCTGTGCATATGCACACTCACACAAGCTCGGCAACACACACCAGGGCACAAACACCTCTCTGCACGCATGAACAACAGAGAGGTACAGACACACACCGTGTGGATTTGAACAGCCGCGGGGAGTGCCACACAAACAGCAATGTAACAAAACCTCCCCGGCTCTCATCCCTGGCTGCGTTCCAAATGCTCCATTTTACAGATGGAGAAACTGAGGCACAGAACAGGGAAGGGACTTGCTCAAAGGCCCCCGGCGGCAGAGCTGAGAATGGAGCCCGTGTCTCCTGAACACCAACTCAGTGCACTATACACCTACAAGGGGGTAACGAGCCAGTGCAGTGGGGCCATGTATATACAGACACTTCGGCCTCCCCCATGCACATGCTGCTGTAGGAGGCCTGGGGGCGGGGTCTGCCAGTCCCATAGACTCTAATGGAGCGACACCCATTGATATCGACCCTGCAGGCAGTTTATGTCTCTCTGGCCCTTTCAGTTCCAGCCAGGGACTCAATTCGAGCAGCAGCCACAAACACAAAAAGAGGAACCGACTGCATGCGGCACTAAGGTGAGAGGAAGTGAAATGTGCAGACTGCAAGAAGAGGCAGGAGCCAGGGAATGCTAGCACTGCCCAGCTGTCCCCGTGCACAGAAGCCCCTGGTGGCATGCCTCAGTTTCCCCTTTAAAAGCGCCACCCTGACACTAGGGTGAGGATGTTCAAATGTGATTACCTGGCTAATGGTGAAGTCGATGCAATTTGTATCGACGAGACGATGTGTCGTTAAGTGCCTCTGCAGAGCCGCAGCGGGGTAGCTCCAGGAAGCGACCCGAGCCGGTATTGAGCAGTCCTGGCTCCTACTGGCTCCGGAGCCCCTGCGCTGCGGCTCTGCATTTCACATGCAGTAAGAGCTGCTGGGCTTTTCCTACACTTAAAAGGCAGCGGCGCGGGGATGAGCGCACGCCAGGGCTGCTTGGTCCCGGCACGCGCTGAGTCCAGCGGCCCCTGTTCATGGCAGCCAGGGCTGGCCACAGGCAGGGCTTGCTTGGTGGCAACAGCCCCTGTGCCCAGGGGAGCCCAGCACTCCAATGGCTCTTCACTACAGGCATGTTCGGTGGCTCCCCAGCTCGCCTGTCAGTATGGATGGCAGGAGAAGGGTTAAATTTGATCCCTTACAGGGCCCCCGCCCCCCGCCCCCCACCCCATGCACCAGGCTCCTCCTGCCAAGACTGCCAGGAATGCGGAAGCCCCTGAACGAGGTGTTTGCTTTTGTCTCCCCATTGGGGGCCTCGGCTGGCTGTGTGCAGCCTGGAGGTTTATTATTCTAACCCTGGCCTCCCCGCTCCACAGAGGCCGAGAGACCAACTCCAGCTGGAGTCAACTCTGACCCCACGCCCCGCTGCCCCTGCCCCTCTCCCGCATCCCAGGCTCCTCCTCCTCCGGCGCCCCGGTCAGGCCAGGATCCACATCCTGGGGCCTGGGAGCCAGCTCCCCACAGCCCTGCGCATGGGGCAGGCATGTGGGGAGGAGGCTGTAAGTCTCTTTGCTCTCCGTGGTCCGGGTCCTGCCGGGCCTCCAGTGTCACGGCAGCCTCAGGGCTGCTCCAACTCATGCACCAGGCCCTGGGGGGCGGAGAACGGCCACAGCGCCCTGTGCTTTGACCCCACCCCCATCTGCCCCTTCTGCTGGTAGCAGAGCCCTCAGGCTGGCCCCACACTGGCCAGAAGGCCCCCTTCACGGGGGAGGGGCCTCCGTGTGCTGCTCTGGTTGTAACCGAGACTCATCCACCCCGGCTGCTTGCTCCCTGCTCCCTCTCCTCAGGCGGTGGGCGTGCGAGCCGCTCCCCCGCTGCCCTCGCCCCCGGAGCCCCTCTGTCCTCACCCCCTCACATCTGCGCCAGGACCCGCCCCCTCCCTCTGCGCTGGGAAGAGGGCTGTAGCCAGGGGGTGGCGGAAAGCCCCGTCTGGTGCTGTCTACGTACTTAAGAACATAAGAGCGGCCACACTGGGTCAGACCAAAGGTCCACCCAGCCCAGTACCCTGTCTGCCCACAGTGGCCAGCACCAGGTGCCCCGGAGGGGGTGGACCGAAGACAATGATCAAGCGATTTGTCTCCTGCCATCCCTCTGCAGCCTCTGACACACAGAGGCCAAGGACACCATTTTATCCCCTGGCTAATAGCCTTTTATAGACCTAACCTCCATGAATTTATCCAGCTCTTTTTTAAACTCTGTTATAGTCCTAGCCTCCGAGCAAGGGGATCTGTTGTGGCCGCTGGAGTGCGAGTGCCCAAACCACAGGGCGTCAGTTTGGGGGAGGGGTGGGCATGGCTGTAGGAGGGTGGGCGTTGAAGGAGGGTGTGGGGGACTGGCTGGTGGGTTGGGGATGGGGAGACTGTTCCGGGGCTGCAGGAAAGAGGGAATGAGAAAGAGCGTGGGAAGAAGAGTGATACAGAGCTGGTCACAATGAATGCACCCCACATCTGAAGGATGGGGAAACTGAGGCACACAGCGGGACAGACTTGCCCATGGTCAACCAGTGAATCAGTGGCCAAGTGGAAAATAAAACCCAGGAGTTCTGGCTCCCAAGCCCCCTAACCCCAACCCACTAGCCCCACATCCAGGAAAAGAACCCAGCTGTCCACACTCATAATCCACCCGCTCTAGCTACTAGTACCCACTCCCCTCCCCCTCTCAGAGACTAGGACCCAGGACTCCTGTCTCCCCTCTCGCTCCGTGCAGTAACGCACCCCCGCTGCAACTGGGGCAGATTGGGTCATAAGCCCAGGAGCAATGTGCCCAGTTCCACAGGTGGGGCTGCCCCTCGAGCTACGAGCACATGGGGCAGGGGGCCTAGGCACTCACCTTGATTGCCTGCTTTCTTGTGGCTGCCCCGACGGGCTCCCTCAGGCATGGTGCTGTGCTCTCCGACGGACGTCCTGTGCCGAGAGGGAGACAACATGAGTCACAAAGCATCCTGGGCTAGGCATGTAAATAACTGGGTTAACTGGTTAACCTCTCATGGAGCCAGGCACCCAGTCAATGCGAGGCTCCGCGTCTATGGGCACTTAGACAAGGCGCCTTGCGGCCCGCCAGCGGCTTATCCAGGCCGGCCCACAACTCAGCTTCAAAAGCCAAAACACACCACACCAAACCAGTTCCTTTAAGAACATGAGAATGGCCAGACTGGGTCAGACCAAAGGTCCATCTAGCCCAGTATCCTGTCTGCCCACAGTGGCTAATGCCAGGTGCCCCAGAGGGAGGGAACAGAACAGGGAATCCTCATGTGATCCCTCCCGTCACCCATTTCCGGACAAACAGAGGTTAGAGACACCATTCCTACCCATCCTGGCTAATAGCCATGGATGGACCTAACCTCCATGAATCTATGTAGCTCTTTTTTGAACCCTGCTAATGTCCTAGTCTTCCCCACATCCTCTGGCAAGGAGTTCCACAGGTTGACAGTGCGCTGCATGAAGAAAAACTTCATTTTGTTTGTTTTAAACCTGGTACCTATTAATTTCATTTGGTGACCTCTAGTTGTTATGCTATGGGAACAAGTAAATAACTTTTCCCTATTCACTTTTTCCACCCCAATCACGATTTTATAGACCTCTATCATATCCCCCTTCATCTCCTCTTTTCTAAGCTTTCTTTGACAGGCTGCCTGGCCTAGTGGATGGGCAGAAGCTGTAGCCGCAACAGAGCTTGAGTCGAGTAAGGCTTTGGACTCCGTCCCACCTGACAATCCCAGAAGCTAACTAGGAAGCTGTGGGCAGGAGCGGCCGTAGATGAGCTGCTGGCAACTGGCGCCCTAGGCAAAACGCGCGATCAGCACCCCCTGCCTCCAAAGCCCTCAACAGCCGTTTATCTTGGCACCCTAGGCGACTGCCTAGTTTGCACCTATGGACGAGCCGCCACGGGCTGTGGGTCGCTGTATGGGAGACGCACAACCGGTTGAAAAATCAGATTCAAAGGGGTAATCAATAGTTTGCTGTGAAACTTGGAAGAGGCAGCGATGAGAAGCCCAAAGTACGTCCTTCGGGAAGAAAAACTCGCATGCACGGCTCCAAACGGGGGCACAGCCGGCTGGGGGCCGTGCAGCCGGAGAGCAGCTGCCGGGCTTCCAGCAGGTCCCAGACGGAACGTGAGTCAGCAACGGGAGGCAGCTGCGCAACAGGCGAATCTCCCTGCGGGTGTAGCCACAGGAGTGTCATATGTCAGGCGAGGGGCGACTGTCCCGCTCGCCACAAGGCACGGGGCCTCGGCTGGCGTAGGCAGTTGGGCCTGGGGCTGCGCCGTAGGACACACCTGGGCAAACCGGAGGGAATGCAGAGGGGAGCAACACAAAGGCTCGAGGTTTGAAACCTGCCCTGGGAGGAAAGTTAACCAACCGGGCAAGTGCATCTGGAGCAGACGACCGAGGGGAACTGCAAACAGCCACGAGGTTAATGGGGTTCCAAAGATGAGGGTGATCCGCTCTGTGCCATGTCCACTGGAGGCAGGGCAAGGAGGACTAGGCCTAATCTGCAGCCAGAGAGATCGAGGGGAGAAATCAGGACAAACTTTCTAACTCTCTGGGAGTCAAGCCTGGAACCGGCTTTCCCGCCAATGGGGGATCCCGTCACTGGAGGTTTTTAAGACCAGGCTGGACACACCCTGGGCAGGACTAGGTTTACAAGGCCTTGCCTGAAGGTCCCTTCCACACTGATATTTCTCTGATGCCGACTGGCTCAGACCCTACTTAGCTTGCAAACTAAAATGCAGGGACTCTCCCAGACCTGGCAAGAGAACCTGTGAGTCCTGGTTCCCAGCCCTGACTGCTCAAACCACTAGGCCCCACTCCTCCCCCAGAGCGGGGAACACACCAGGAGTCCCACGTCTGCCTTGCCGTGACCCACGCTCGCGTAGAAACATGCAGGCTTGCACTGGATGTGATGATCGCCCTGGAGGAAAGGCCGGGAGCATTTACCACATTTCAGCTGCAAATTCCACTGTGCTTCCCTCTCCCCCCAAAAAGATGCTCTTTGTGGGATGGTTGTTAAACAGGTTCCATGCCTCACCCCAGAAGGAGCTGCATCTCGGCCCTACATGGAGAAGGCCTGTGTGAGCAGCTGCTACGCTTCACCCCAGAGGACGCTGCATCTCAGCCCTACATGGAGAAAGCCTGCGTGAGCAACTGCTACGCTTCACCCCAGAGGATGCTGCATCTCAGCCCTACATGGAGAAAGCCTGCATGAGCAACTGCTACGCTTCACCCCAGAGGACGCTGCATCTCAGCCCTACACGGAGAAAGCCTGCGTGAGCAACTGCTACGCTTCACCCCAGAGGAAGCTGCATCTCAGCCCTACATGGAGAAAGCCTGCGTGAGCAACTGCTACGCTTCACCCCAGAGGAAGCTGCATCTCAGCCCTACACGGAGAAAGCCTGCGTGAGCAACTGCTACGCTTCACCCCAGAGGACGCTGCATCTCAGCCCTACACGGAGAAAGCCTGCGTGAGCAACTGCTACACTTCACCCCAGAGGAAGCTGCATCTCAGCCCTACACGGAGAAAGCCTGCGTGAGCAACTGCTACGCTTCACCCCAGAGGACGCTGCATCTCAGCCCTACACGGAGAAAGCCTGCGTGAGCAACTGCTACACTTCACCCCAGAGGAAGCTGCATCTCAGCCCTACACGGAGAAAGCCTGCGTGAGCAACTGCTACGCTTCTCCCCAGAGGAAGCCGCATCTCAGCGCTGCATAGAGAAAAACAGCCCCTTGGGCACAACGGAAACACGAGCCACTCAGTGCAAGGGGCAGATCACTTTATCGACCAGGGCAAGTGCATCCCAGGCTCTGCCAACAAGGCAAAGTCTTGTCTGATGCAAGCGGGTGAAGAGCCAAAGGAAATCCACGACTTTATGGACACAGAGGTACTTCTCAGCTGAAGACTGGGCCATGCATGGGTGTGGGGAGGGGAGGGTCTGATCCTCACGCTGCCCTTTCCCTGCACCAGTGCAAATGCTAATCGGAACCCCGATTTGCTCTGCTGCAGACCGCTGCTCCGGGCACAGAGCGAGGAGGAATCAAGCCCCTTGCTGTGGGACACCTCTCGGTCCCTCATGCCTGGTGATTAGCCACAAACTGCCTTTGCCAGGGAAGCCTAGCTGTGTTTAGCTGAGGAAGCCCTCTGGGCTAAGAACAATAGCACTTTCCTTTTCCATCTAAGAGCCTCCATGTAGAAGCACCATTAACCCCTTGCGCAAACAGTGCAGTGTTGGTGCAACTCACACCATGCAAAAGTGCACTGCCTGGTCCTGGCACAAGCCCCTCTTGTGCAAACTACACTGCACAATGCTAGTGCAATCTACACTGCACTGTACGCAACACTGTTGCAAGCTTCCCTCGTGCAAACTACGCCATTCTGGTGCTGCTGGGGCAAGCCTTCTTGTGCAAAACGCACTGTGTCCTGCTGCAACGTGTGGGGGCAATCCCTCCTCGTGAAAACTGCCCTGACACCAACTCCCCCTCGTGCAAAGTGGTGTGAACGGCGGCTTGCACCATCCCAGCTTCCCTGGGGCAAAGTCTGGAGGCTCATCCGCCTGTCAGGAACCAGCAGAGGAGTCTCGCACCTCCCTGCCAATCAGCCAGGCCTGACCCATGTTTGGCTCCGTCCGGGGGGGCTGGCGAAAGGTCAGGCTGACCCGGTGGCCAGCCCTCGCCGAGGAGTGTAACACAATCATATCAGGCAGCCCTTCTGCCCTCCTCCCGCCCCACGCCTCCTGCCCTCTTTCCTGGGGCTGCCAGGAGCTGGCACCGCTCATGCCTGCTGCCTGTCGGGAGGGCCGACGGCTCGAATTCCTGCACCGGTCACCGCTTCCCCCCATTCATCTCCACGGCCCCGGGCACAATCAGCACAGGCTGAGAACACAATGCAGCCTATTTTAGGCCCAGCGACTTCAACCAGAGCAAGCACTTTAGCCCTCGGGCGTTTCAATAGTTGTGTGCCACATCCCGCTCCAGGAGGGACAGGTGCCCCCACTGCCCTTACAGGGACAGGGAACCGACTAGGGGAGATTCACCCAATGATCCAAGCCGGTGACCCACGCATCACGCTGCACACCCCAGAAACCATCGGACCAACTGTGTATCCGGGAGAGCAAAACCTTCCTGACCCCTGAAAGGGGGCTGGGTAAAGCCCTGGAGCATGAGACTGTATTATAGTCACTGTCTTAACACAGAGCAGCAGGTGTTAGATGCACATTGAGCTCTGCCACCGAGAACTGTGACCAAGACGTAGCAACAACTGTGACCCCTAACTTTCTAAGCAAAAAGATGGGGGGAGGAAATTTGATGGGACAAGGAAGCCTACCCAAAAAATAAACCCAAATACAAGGAGGTCTCCCCATCTGCCGGCAGAGGCTAGGACATGGGGCTGGCAATCTCCTGTGGGGTTACAGATGGAACTACTACTACATGTATCATGGTAGCACCCAGCGGTCCCAGCTAAGACTGGGGCCCACCGCAGGGGGTGCTGCACAGACACAGAGCTAGCCCCAAAGAGCTTCCAGTCCGACCCACTTTGGCAGAGGAATTAGCAGATTCGGAAAGGGCACTTTTCTTGGTGCAGCGAGAGCCGCTGCCCCGCGGGGACAAGGAGACCCAAATATGGCTGTTAAACTGCAGTTGTCTGGCTAATCGTGGGGTCGATACAATTTGTATCGACCCCACGATTGGTCGATAAGGGCCGCTCTGCAGAGCCGCAGTAGGGTAGCTCCAGGAGCTGGCTCAAGCCAGGACCAAGTAGTCGCAGCTCAGGCCGGCTCTGAGAGCCACCCCTGCTGCAGCTCGGCATGTTAAATGTAGTAAGAGCAGCCGGGCTCTTACTACCTTTAAAATGCAGAGGAGCAGCATCCCGGACCAGCGTGAGCTGGGACTGCTCAGTCCCGGCTCGCACTGAGTCCAGCCAGCCCTGTCTGTGGGGTGGGAGGGGAGACTTCGCAGCAGCCTCCCCCATCCGCCAGGCGGCACTGTGGAAACACTGCTGGGGGAACCGTCTTTTAAGCCAGCTCCCCCCAGCACTGGCTCCTGTTCCCCTCCCCCTGCCTCTCACGGAGGCAGCGGCGGGGGGAGGTGGGGGGAAGGAGCTATTAGCTAACATCCCTAGACCCAAATAGCCCCAGATCCCACAGTGAATCTGTAGCACAGCCAGGATCCTGATCCAAATTTCTTAGAGCCCAGCCCGTTGCAGTAACTGGGAAACCAACCTGACAGGCAGTCCCATCGCCGTGCTCGGCCTCAGTTTCCCCACCTATAAAATGGGGGAGATGATGGTTCTCTGTTTCCCACAGCTGTTGTGCGGTGAGCCACAGTGATCCCTAGGGCTCTTCCATCATAGAAACATCCGCGAGAGAGGGACCTTGAAAGGCGATCGCATCCTGCCTCCTGCGCTGACTCAGGACCGAGTTAAAGTAGATGGGCCTTAGCATATTTGGAGACTGTTATTGGGCTCTCCCTTGGCCTTCTCTTCCCTAACTAAACCCACAGAGCTCTCCTCTGGACTCTTGCCAATTGGTCTACCTCTTCCTTAAACTGCTGTGCCCAGAATTCATGCGGAGTTCTCCCCGGTGCCAAGCCCCCCGGGCTGGCTGCTTCCCTGGTTGTACCTAACGACACTCCTGTTAGCACACATACTTCAAGGCACACCCCAAGGCGATCAGTAACATGAGCCGCATTTGGGTAAACTAAGGCAGGGCCAGTGACTTTCCCACAGTCACCCAGCTGAGAACACAGCTCGGGTTCTAGCCCTCAACCCACTAGGCTACCCAGCACAACCCACCATGAGGGATAGCTCAGTGGTTTGAGCATTGTCCTGCTAATCCCAGGGTTGTGAGTTCAATCCTTGGGGAGGCCATTTAGGGATTTGGGACAAAAATTTGTCAGGGATGGTTCTTGGTCCTGCTGTCAAGGCAGGGGACTGGACTTGATGACCTTTCAAGGTCCATTCTAGGTGATAGGCAATCTCCATTAATTCATTTAATTTAAATTCCTGACCCCGGCTGAGGGGCAGAAACAGCAGCCGCAGAAGTGAGAGGGGGTTCAACGAGCCGGGAGGGGCTGATGTGAAGCACCTCCCTCGGGCTGGGGGCCACCGTCACATTCCTGAGCAAATGCCTCTAGATTTCTAGATTCCCTCACCCAAATCCCCAGGCTGAAAACCAGGGGAAAATACCCCCGCTAAGGTCAAACGGGACACCCTCCTCCTCAGGAGGAACATGGTCCAGCGTGCAGCTCTGAATAGCAAACCACGAGCACGGCGGGGAGTCCTGGGTCTTTGATTTTCACCGATTGCTTGGCCCCAGTTTTCAGGTGCCCCTGTGCCCTTGGGAGCGGGAACATCCACCCTGAGGCCACATCTACACTTACACAGAAGTTGGAATTAAGATGCGCAGCTGGAGTCGACAGACATTACAGGCAGTTCCCGGCTTACGTACAAGATAGGGACTGTAGGTTTGTTCTTAAGTTGAATTTGTATGTAAGTCGGAACTGGTACATATTGTAGGGGAAACTGTAGCCAAACATTTCTCCAGAGCTCAGTTTTATTCTCCCACACCTCACTTCCCTCAGTCCTTTATTCTTAAGCTGAGGTGTCTGCTGAGAAAAGCCGCTCCGCGTCTCCCTAGTCTGCTGGGGGAGGGGGGCGCTAGCTTCGTATCTCCCTGGTCTGCTGGGGGGAAGCAGCTAGTGCGGGGTTGCCTCACCCCGTTTGTAAGTAGGGATCCGATGTAAGTCGGATCCATGTAACCGGGAACTGCCTGTAATTCCAACTTCAGCACAGTCTTCACGGCAGTAGGTCAGCAGGAGCAAACATCCCCAGTCCACTTCCCTGACTCCCCATGACTGAAGGAATCCAGCATGGAGGGGGCAAACTGAGTGCTCGATTTGGTGGGTCTCGGCTAGACCACCTAAATCGAACTCAGGCAGATTGATCTTCTGGGAAGGGGATACGTGTCCAGAGTGTCCTCTACTCATAGGTCAATCTGGAGCTGGTGAAAGGGCCATAAAGTAGGGATGGATCGGGGCCGTGGCCAGAGCAAACCGTGCTGTGGCTAGTCTCCGCTCCCCGGGCCCAGAAGAGTCTCGCTATTTGTCAGAGCAGCCCTGAAGCTGCACTGAGGGATACTACAGCAGGGCTCAGAATACAGGGAGTGCAAAGGGGGCCCAAGGCCTCCTGCCCTCCTTGCTCCAGGGTGCTACATCTCTCTAGATCAGTGTTTCTTAAACTATGTTCCGTGGCACACCGGTGTGCTGCAAGGCAGTCGGACGTGTGCCGCGGAGAGCAACAGAGTTAAAAATGGCTGCCCTTAAAGGGGCAGGCAACCTTTTTTTTTTTTTGGTCAATAACTTTTCCCTGGCCGTTTTTGGATTTTTTTTTCCTCAACAAAAAATCATTGGTGTTCCTCATTAAAAAAATATTGTTTGGTGTTCCCCGGTCTTAAAAAGTTTAAGAAACACTGCTCTGGATCCTGTACAGCACATGGCACAATGACACGGTTCCACTGCCAATGACAGCAACTAAGCGGTAGCGAAACCCATCCACCCTCCCCATCATTCCAAACAAAGAACCCCCCAAGCAGAAGGATCAGATGCAAAAGAAGAAGAGGGGATGGGGTGAGAAGACATTTCATGCTTCTCTTAAGACCCTAGCTTCCGGAGTCATGGGATTTCTTATGAATCTAGCTTGCTTTTTTAAGTGAGTTTGTAGCCATCATGTCTTCGGAGAAATGTTTGGAAAGGTGGCTGAAGTGAGACCCCAGGGCTTACAATAACCAGAAGGGAAATAAAAACTCCAAATGTTCTTGTTAGCTGGGGTTTCTATGTATTTTACACGGATCGCTTATCAGCCCCTAGCCTGAACAGCCAGGGAGCTAAATCTGTCCGGTCCCTAGATCTGTCTGGGTTGGGCAGCTCAAAAGAAGTGTATGATCCTACTGAGAAATCTGTCGTATACACTCCACTGGCCCTTCCAACATCCCGAAGTGCAGGCCCAGGGAAGGAGCTAGTACACAGCTATTGCATTAAATACCAGATCTGAGTCAACCCGGAATGGAAAATCCTCAGACTGCTTTTCCCAGTATTTCATTCGGATGCAGAGCTAAGTTCCCTCTCTCCCCGCAAATGTCGGAATTTCTCATGGAACAGATATCTCAGGGCTAGGGATGTTAAATTTTGATTAATTGGCTAATCGAATAGTCCAGTGTTTCTCAACCTTTTTTTTATAAAGTACCCCTTTAAAAAAAAAAAAAGCACCCCCAGTACCTCCAGTTTTCAGACAAACAACATTTTTTTTCTATGATTGCAACACATTTTTTTAAACAACTTAATCGTCGCCGGGTGGGCGATGACATTTTTGGGTGTAAAAAGTATAAAAAGAATAAAGCGCTGCAAAACTTAAAACAAAAATTTAGTTTTCTCCAAATTTCAGTTGTACTGACATACCCCCCCAGACTTCTCTGGAGTATCCCCCCCCAGACTTCTCTGGAGTATCCCCCCCCCCCAGACTTCTCTGGAGTATCCCCCCCCCCCCCAGACTTCTCTGGAGCATCCCTAAGGGGACTCGTACCACTGGTTGAGAAACACTGCAATAGTCAATGCAATTTGCATCGATTAGTCGATAAGGGTGCCTCCACCTTTGAAGTGTAGCAACAGCCCCGGGTCACTGCTGCTTTGAAGCAACCTTTCCCCCCCCCCCCCTCTTTCTGATAGAGGCAGCAAGGCCGGGGAAGCGACTAGTGTGTGGACTATCTGATAAGCAATTGCTAATCGGATAGTCGACTAGTCGTTCACATCCCTACTCAAGGCCCAACCTACTCCAGAAACAGAGCAGGGCTAGAAGTCCTGACAGCAGGCCTGCCCTTGCTCTAACCACTAGATCCCGCTCCCTTCCCAGAGTCAGGATTAGAACCTGGGATCCAGACACCAACCTTGCCCCTGCTCTAGATCACTAGATCCCCCTCTTCTCCCAGGAGATGGACCTAGAACTAGAACTCAGGTCTTGCCTTCCAGTTTCACCCCTGCCCCCATCTCCCCACTCCTGCAATCACTGCAGCCCAGAGGGCAGCCCCCATCCTCTAGCTCACCAGACTGTGACCTCCCCTGTCCACAAGCCCCTCCCCAGCCTGTGGGAGCTGACCTGTGTGTGGCGGCTCCTCTCTGCTGCAAAAAGCAGCCTGGAGCCTTGGGTCTCAGGAGCTGCCCGGCGCTGGCGCGAGGCAGGGGATTTCCAGGTTCACGGTTACCCCTTTCAGAGCCAGCGAGCTGGAAAGCACCCAAAGACCCCATCGTGTCCACAGGGCTCTTGTTCCAGGTAGGATCTCTGCACCCAAAGGCAATGTTCCCGCTAACTTTTTCCATCCTTGGGCAGAATACATTTTGTTCTGTGCACTGAGGCATGTGCACCACCGGCGCTCTGCTAATCAGCTGGGCGGCATCTGTTTCTCTCCTGGGGGCCACTCAAACGCTCAGCTCACAGGGAGCACTGCCCAGGACCCCACGGTGCTCGGTGCTGCACAGACAGCGGAGAGCTATGGGGCCGATGCAGATAACGAAGAACTAGCGATTTCCCCAGATGGTAGCAGGCTGACTGTGTTTGTGCGGAACCAGTGACATGAGGCCTCTACCGAGATGGGAGCCGCGCCATGCCAGAGGCAGTGCGACACGGCATGAGAGACAGGCCTATTCCAAAGATCTTCCAGGCTCAATGACCAAGCCAGACAAGGCTGGGTCCTACTCTCTGATTGGTCCACTTGAGATAATTAGCTCTTAATCCTCCCAGTCCCTGCTGGTTTGGGCTAATAGCATTGTCCCCATATTAGTGCAAGGAAAACTGAGGCACGGAGCCGTGATTCATCCAGGAAGGACCTGCCTGCCCAAAGCTGGTGCCAGGAAACAGGTGAGGCACCACGAGACTGGGAGGGAGGTGGAGAATTTCCATGCCTGCTGCTTCTCTCCAGCCAGCCACACGGGAGGCGGTAGCAGAGCAGGGGTATAGCCACAGGTGCCCCCAGCTCCGATCCTGCCCCTTTGCCCATTGGGCTTGCTCCCTCTGCTGGATGAGCAGGGTCCCAGTGACCTCTCAGCCTTCTGAACAGGTGGATATCCCAGAATGCACCACAATGCAGGAAGGCCGCACGCCCCCAGCATGCCTGGCCTCGCCTTACGTGTCTGTGCAGCACCTAGCACAGCAGCGTCTCGCTTACAGCGTCAAGCGCTACCGTAACACACGCAGCATCGCGCACACGCCAGCCCCTCGTCACTTTCTGACGGCCCCGAGGGAGAAGGCGGCCGGCTGTCATTGAGCGACGCTTCCCGAGCGTGCCCCATTCCCGGCACAAACGGTTCTGGAAGGGCTAACGCTGGGGCGTGGGATCAAATGCAAACTGGGCAGAATGCCCAAAATTACCAAACACATGCAATGCACAGACATGCCCTGAACCAGGAGGGCAGGGGAAAACTCTTTCACTCCCCGAGGTTTGCATCCCAAGATCCTCTCAAAGGGCTTCCGTCAGACCAGGGTTGTTACACACACACCGGGGTTGTTACACACCCACCCCACCCATTTCATAAATGAGGCAGCGGAAGCACATAGACCAGGAGTGACTCCCCTAAGGTCCCAAGGAAAATCGGTGGCTGAATCAGGAACAGCATCCAAAAGTCCCGGGTCCCAAACCCAGGCTTGCTCTGACCACTAGATCCCTCGCTCTCCACAGAGCTGTGCAATGAACCCAGGCATCTTGACACATCCTTGCTCTCACCACTACATCACACATCCTAGCAGACACAGGAAGGAAGTCAGCTCTGTTAACACACAGCCCCCATGCTCTAACCACCAGGCACCACTCCCTCAGCTTGGGAGTGACCTTAGAGCTCCTGACAGTCAATTTCCTGCTCTACCCATTAGACCCCACTCCCCTTGGAGACAGAACTCAGGACTCCTTACTCTTATCACCAGACCATCCATTAAGGCAGCAAATGGACCGATGCGCAGTGCAGAGCTGGTAGGTCAGTACCACCCTGCCTCCCAGCCTGGTACGTTCTCCTTCATTCCTAGTCATTGCTCCACACAGCACCTGGCACACAACAGCCACCATGCTCCACCCCAGAGGTGGCTGCTTTCCAGCAGCCACACAGGCAAAAAAACACTTGACATCACGCAGATCTCCCCAGAGGCCGGGGGCTGGCTGCTGTCAGTGGGAACCGGGACAGTGAGGTTTGGCTGGCAAGCGCTTTGGAATCCTCCAACAGAGGGAGGCAGATGCTGTTCCTGAAATATGTTGGCAAAGCGCATGTTGGCCAGCTGCACCGGGGGATAACAACCTACCAGAGCCGCCAGCTTCGAGTTAGTCCTTTGGCTTTAGCAGTGGCGTTCTGGCGTGCTGAAAGCCCTGGGTTCCAGTGCTCTGACCTTCAGTCTAGCAGCCTCCCCTAATCCCCCCGACATGGCTCAGCCCCACCAACGGGAGTCCACATTGATACCAGTGTCCCAAACCTGCGCCCAGCCTCCAACTCTGATCTGGGAGAGTCCATCCCAGAAGGGACAAACGCAAACCATCGCCACTCATTAATAGACCCTCCTCCATGCGGATAGATGGACAAAGCAAGGGAAGAAACCTTCCTTCCTTCCTTCCTTCTGTGTCTGCAGCTCCGGCTCCGGGAGCCAAGCCTGGCCTCAGCTGAACTCGCTTTCTCCAGCCGCTCTGGGACAGGGGGGTCGCTGGGGTCCGGCCAGCAGTACACATGCACCCTCCTAGAAGCCAAAGCAGCGGCTGTGGGGTGGGAGCCAGACTGACGTCAGTTTCCGGAGAGTGACTCTTCAGGGCAAATTACTCCTGCCTGCCCTAAGCATGTTATGCCAGCCATGCACCCCTGATCTGGACCAGCACCCCATGCTGGGGCCATCTTACTCAGCCCTGCGCCCCATCGCCGGGGGTCACCTGGCCCAGCACCCTACACCAGCCCAGTGCCCTGCATCTAGGACAGCCCAATCCGTCCCCATGCCAGGAGTCCCCCCAGTGCACCCCCCCACCTGGAGTCACCCCATCCAGCACCATACATCCAGGAACAGGCCAACAGTCCCCCAACATCTCACTGCCCCACACCTGGGGCCCCCTCCCAATACGCACCTGGCACCGCAGCTTGGTCACAAACATTTTCTGGGTTTACACTGCTTGCTTAATTCTTTAAAGGCAAGGGAATGAGACAGAGGAGAGACACTGCAAAGTAGATTTTTCCGGCACGGCTCCCGGCCCCTGCTGAAAAGCAGCTTCCTTCCAAGAACGGTAGCATTTGGCACCACTAAACCCAACCGTTAACAGCCAGCTTCAGCAATGCCAGCTGATATTCTCTCCATCACCCTCTGCCAGGACTGGCATCGCTACCCTGCCACAGCAGGAGTGAAATCCCTAGATTTAAGGCCAGCAGGGGAGACCGAGGGGCAGATTTCACAGGAGCATTGGCAAGTCCAGGACGGCAACGTTATAAACCGGTTTGGAGCCCACACTTTAAGAAGGGCATTGCCAAAAACCGGGACGGGGCCCAGAAGAGACACAGAGAGGTTCCAAGTCTGGAAAACCTGCCTCACGGTTGGGGATTAGAGGAGATGGGGCAAAGGGAAGGCGGAGAGGAGACTGAGTCCTGGCCTAGGAGCACTCCCCAGAGCGAGCTCTTTAATTCGGCAGGCAAAAGAAAGAAGCCCAAAGAGCCGGGAGCAGAAGCGAGACACGTTCAGCCCAGAGCGGCAATGAGATGCACGTTCTGAAAAGGGAGGGGAACTGACCCCAGGCCAGGGTGGATTCTCCGTCACTGGGGTCACGCTAAAAGAGCCACTCCCGCACGACTGTCAGAGAGGGGCTGGATGCAGGAGTCTCTAGGCAGGGTTCCCAGGGCAGAGAAGATCCCTGAACATGTAGCTTGACCTCAGACAGCCCAGGATAACAAGTCTGCTCATACATACACTGCCCCCTCCAGGGACCGGCACCAGCAGGGGGCAAACCCAAGGGAAAGCCCAGTTGGGTGGAAACAGGGTTGGGGAGGTTCTCGGCACCTCCCTGCCTGGTCCCCAATGTCAGCTAGAGCAGCTCACAATTCACCCGCTATGGGCCCAGGGCAGAGAACAGCCACAGTGCAGTGCACTCCAGACAGGCCCCCTTGCTACTCCTATGCGGGGGGGCAGGAGCAGTGCCCCATGTCAAGCACACTGACTGGGAAGGCCCCCCAGAGTGGGCGATTCATCTCTAGAGTCTGTCCTGCCGGAGCTGGATGGAACTGGGATGGCTCTGCCGTGGGTCAGAGCCCCCACGCAGCCAGCAGCTGCTAGAGAGTCTCCTTGAGCTCAAGCAGCCAGGGCCTGCATTCCACCCCCCCTGAAATTCTGAGTGAGGTGGGGGGGCTAAGGGTCTGAGGTGGGAAGAAGAGGGCAGAGCTATTCAGGGTACTCTGGGAACCCATGCTGATGGGTCACCCCATGTTCATCTCTGACCCACATTAGGGCAGCAGTTCAGTACCACTGCTGGAGCCGCCCGGGACAGGCTGGGGGAGGCAGGGGGAGGGGCATGACCAGAATGGAGGAGGGGCCACGCAGCTTTGCAAAATGCCTCTAGCCCATTAGGAAAGACCCTGGGGGCATTACACCT
The DNA here is from genome assembly GCF_052426305.1 of Pelodiscus sinensis. NCBI lineage: Eukaryota > Metazoa > Chordata > Testudines > Trionychidae > Pelodiscus > Pelodiscus sinensis. The sequence continues at coordinate 6,204,454 of NC_143069.1, forward strand.
CTCTGCCCCCCCACTGCTCCCCCCTCCTCCAAGCTGGCCAGGCTGCCCCTCCCCTTCCCATTGTCTACCATAGCTGCACTGTCCCGGGGTGGATACAGAACTCAGAGGGGGGTCCATTTCCCAGACCCCCCCATAACCTCCACCCTGCTCAGAATCCCCCCGCTCCCCCGGCCAGCACTCACTGCCCTGCAAGGATCTCTCCCAGCCCCACGACCACACGCACCCAACCCAATTACCTTCACCACCCCTCCTGGGACTGCCCGCTGTGGCCCTGCACAGCCCCCCCCATCCTAGAGCAGAGCTCCCACCCCAGTACACAGCCCACCCCCCATCCTAGTGCAGAGCTCCCACTCCAGTACACAGCCCACCCCCCATCCTAGTGCAGAGCTCCCACCCCAGTACACAGCCCACCCCCCATCCTAGTGCAGAGCTCCCACCCCAGTACACAGCCCACCCCCCATCCTAGTGCAGAGCTCCCACCCCAGTACACAGCCCACCCCCCATCCTAGTGCAGAGCTCCCACCCCAGTACACAGCCCACCCCCCATCCTAGTGCAGAGCTCCCACCCCAGTACACAGCCCACCCCCATCCTAGTGCAGAGCTCCCACTCCAGTACACAGCCCACCCCCCATCCTAGTGCAGAGCTCCCACCCCCCATCCTAGTGCAGAGCTCCCACCCCAGTACACAGCCCACCCCCATCCTAGTGCAGAGCTCCCACTCCAGTACACAGCCCACCCCCATCCTAGTGCAGAGCTCCCACCCCCCATCCTAGTGCAGAGCTTCCACTCCAGTACACAGCCCACCCCCCATCCTAGAGCAGAGCTCCCACTCCAGTACACAGCCCACCCCCCATCCTAGAGCAGAGCTCCCACCCCAGTACACAGCCCACCCCCCATCCTAGTGCAGAGCTCCCACCCCAGTACACAGCCCACCCCCATCCTAGTGCAGAGCTCCCACCCCAGTACACAGCCCACCCCCATCCTAGTGCAGAGCTCCCACCCCCCATCCTAGTGCAGAGCTCCCACCCCAGTACACAGCCCACCCCCCATCCTAGTGCAGAGCTCCCACCCCAGTACACAGCCCACCCCCCATCCTAGTGCAGAGCTCCCACCCCAGTACACAGCCCACCCCCCATCCTAGAGCAGAGCTCCCACTCCAGTACACAGTCCACCCCCCATCCTAGAGCAGAGCTCCCACCCCCCATCCTAGTGCAGAGCTCCCACCCCAGTACACAGCCCACCCCCCATCCTAGTGCAGAGCTCCCACCCCAGTACACAGCCCACCCCCCATCCTAGTGCAGAGCTCCCACTCCAGTACACAGCCCCCCCATCCTAGAGCAGAGCTCCCACTCCAGTACACAGCCCACCCCCCATCCTAGTGCAGAGCTCCCACCCCAGTACACAGCCCACCCCCATCCTAGTGCAGAGCTCCCACCCCCCATCCTAGTGCAGAGCTCCCACCCCAGTACACAGCCCCCCCATCCTAGAGCAGAGCTCCCACTCCAGTACACAGCCCACCCCCCATCCTAGTGCAGAGCTCCCACCCCAGTACACAGCCCACCCCCCATCCTAGAGCAGAGCTCCCACCCCAGTACACAGCCCACCCCCCATCCTAGAGCAGAGCTCCCACCCCAGTACACAGCCCCCCCATCCTAGTGCAGAGCTCCCACCCCAGTACACAGCCCACCCCCCATCCTAGAGCAGAGCTCCCACCCCAGTACACAGCCCACCCCCCATCCTAGAGCAGAGCTCCCACCCCAGTACACAGCCCCCCCATCCTAGTGCAGAGCTCCCACCCCAGTACACAGCCCACCCCCCATCCTAGAGCAGAGCTCCCACTCCAGTACACAGCCCACCCCCCATCCTAGAGCAGAGCTCCCACCCCAGTACACAGCCCCCCCATCCTAGTGCAGAGCTCCCACCCCCCATCCTAGTGCAGAGCTCCCACCCCAGTACACAGCCCACCCCCCATCCTAGAGCAGAGCTCCCACCCCAGTACACAGCCCCCCCATCCTAGTGCAGAGCTCCCACCCCAGTACACAGCCCACCCCCCATCCTAGAGCAGAGCTCCCACCCCAGTACACAGCCCACCCCCCATCCTAGAGCAGAGCTCCCACCCCAGTACACAGCCCCCCCATCCTAGTGCAGAGCTCCCACCCCCCATCCTAGTGCAGAGCTCCCACCCCAGTACACAGCCCACCCCCCATCCTAGAGCAGAGCTCCCACTCCAGTACACAGCCCACCCCCTCTACATCCTACAGAGATCCCCTCCCTCGGCATGACACCCACATGCCCGCCCCCCACAGCCGAGAGCTCCCACCCAACTGGGCAGCCCTCCAGCAAGCACTTTCCAGAGCGGAACCCCCCTCCCCAGCCAAGGACCCCTCCCAGCCCAGAGCAGATCCCCCCTCCCCAGCCAAGGACCCCCCCCCCGCCCAGAGCAGATCCCCCCTCCCCAGCCAAGGACCCCCCCCCCCCCGCCCAGAGCAGATCCCCCTCCCCAGCCAAGGACCCCCCCCAGCCCAGAGCAGATCCCCCCTCCCCAGCCAAGGACCCCCCCCAGCCCAGAGCAGATCCCCCCTCCCCAGCCAAGGACCCCCCCAGCCCAGAGCAGATCCCCCCTCCCCAGCCAAGGACCCCCCCAGCCCAGAGCAGATCCCCCCTCCCCAGCCAAGGACCCCCCCCAGCCCAGAGCAGATCCCCCCTCCCCAGCCAAGGACCCCCCCCAGCCCAGAGCAGATCCCCTCTCCCCGGTCAGCAACACACTCGCACCAATCCCCACTCCCTGGAGCCGGGCCGGGCACCCCATCCCGCGGCCCCGGCACACAAAGGCAGCGCTGTTCCTGCCCACTCCTGCGCCGAGAAACTTTTTCCGCCTGTGTGTGTGTGTGTGTGTGTAGCTTTGTGTGTGTGTCTTGCTCTGTGTGTGTCTAGCTCTGTGTGTGTGTGTGTGTGTGTGTCTAGCTCTGTGTGTGTGTGTGAAGCTGTGTGTGTGTGTGTGTGTATAGCTCTGTGTGTGTAGCTGTGTGTGTGTGTGTGTCTAGCTGTGTGTGTGTGTGTGTGTGTGTGTGTGACCCGCCTTGCCCGGCCGGGGCTCCCCGACGCGACCCCCACGCGGACTCACCTCCCAGGCTGAGCGGCGGCGGCGGAGGCAGCGGCGCTCCCGGGGCCCGGGCGGGCTGGGATCCGGCCTCAGAGCGCGGCGGGCGCCCGGCCGCCGGCCCAGCCCATCAGCTCCGCTGGGGGCAGGGGAACAGCCATGCGGACGGGCCGGGCGGGCGGGTGTGGGGGTGTGTGCGGGAGGGTGTGTGCTGCGCGCGCACGGCCACAGACGTGTGTGTGTGTGTGTGTGTGTGTGTGTGTGTGTGTGTGCTGTGCGCGCACGGCCACAGACGTGTGTGTGTGTGTGTGTGTGTACTGTGCGCGCACAGCCACAGACCTGTGTGTGTGTGTGTGTGTGTGTGTGTACTGTGCGCGCACGGCCACAGACCTGTGTGTGTGTGTGTGTGTGTGTGTGTGTGTGCTGCGCGCGCACGGCCACAGACCTGTGTGTGTGTGTGTGTGTGTACTGTGCGCGCACAGCCACAGACCTGTGTGTGTGTGTGTGTGTGTGTGTGTGTGTACTGTGCGCGCACAGCCACAGACCTGTGTGTGTGTGTGTGTGTGTGTGTGTACTGTGCGCGCACGGCCACAGACCTGTGTGTGTGTGTGTGTGTGTGTGTGTGTGTGTGTGTGTGTGTGTACTGTGCGCGCACGGCCACAGACCTGTGTGTGTGTGTGTGTGTGTGTGTGCTGTGCGCGCACGGCCACAGACCTGTGTGTGTGTGTGTGTGTGTGTGTGTGTGTACTGTGCGCGCACGGCCACAGACCTGTGTGTGTGTGTGTGTGTGTGTGTGTGTACTGTGCGCGCACGGCCACAGACCTGTGTGTGTGTGTGTGTGTGTGTGTACTGTGCGCGCACGGCCACAGACCTGTGTGTGTGTGTGTGTGTGTGTGTGTGTGTGTACTGTGCGCGCACGGCCACAGACCTGTGTGTGTGTGTGTGTGTGTGTGTACTGTGCGCGGACAGCCACAGACCTGTGTGTGTGTGTGTGTGTGTGTGTGTGTACTGTGCGCGCACGGCCACAGACCTGTGTGTGTGTGTGTGTGTGTGTGTACTGTGCGTGGACAGCCACAGACCTGTGTGTGTGTGTGTGTGTGTACTGTGCGCGCACGGCCACAGACCTGTGTGTGTGTGTGTGTGTGTGTACTGTGCGCGCACGGCCACAGACCTGTGTGTGTGTGTGTGTGTGTGTGTACTGTGCGCGCACGGCCACAGACCTGTGTGTGTGTGTGTGTGTGTGTACTGTGCGCGCACAGCCACAGACCTGTGTGTGTGTGTGTGTGTGTGTACTGTGCGCGGACAGCCACAGACCTGTGTGTGTGTGTGTGTGTGTGTGTACTGTGCGTGGACAGCCACAGACCTGTGTGTGTGTGTGTGTGTGTACTGTGCGCGCACGGCCACAGACCTGTGTGTGTGTGTGTGTGTGTACTGTGCGCGCACAGCCACAGACCTGTGTGTGTGTGTGTGTGTGTGTGTGTGTGTACTGTGCGTGGACAGCCACAGACCTGTGTGTGTGTGTGTGTGTGTGCTGCGCGCGCACGGCCACAGACCTGTGTGTGTGTGTGTGTGTGTGTGTGCTGTGCGCGCACGGCCACAGACCTGTGTGTGTGTGTGTGTGTGTACTGTGCGCGCACAGCCACACACCTCTGTGTGTGTCTGTGTGTGTACTGTGCGCGCACAGCCACAGACCTGTGTGTGTGTGTGTGTGTGTGTGTACTGTGCGCGCACGGCCACAGACCTGTGTGTGTGTGTGTGTGTGTGTGTGTACTGTGCGCGCACGGCCACAGACCTGTGTGTGTGTGTGTGTGTGTGTGTGTACTGTGCGCGCACGGCCACAGACCTGTGTGTGTGTGTGTGTGTGTGTGTACTGTGCACGCACGGCCACAGACCTGTGTGTGTGTGTGTGTGTGTGTACTGTGCGCGCACAGCCACAGACCTGTGTGTGTGTGTGTGTGTGTACTGTGCGCGCACAGCCACAGACGTGTGTGTGTGTGTGTGTGTGTGTGTGTACTGTGCGCGGACAGCCACAGACCTGTGTGTGTGTGTGTGTGTGTACTGTGCGTGGACAGCCACAGACCTGTGTGTGTGTGTGTGTGTGTGTGTGTGTACTGTGCGCGCACAGCCACAGACCTGTGTGTGTGTGTGTGTGTGTACTGTGCGTGGACAGCCACAGACCTGTGTGTGTGTGTGTGTGTGTGTGTGTACTGTGCGCGGACAGCCACAGACCTGTGTGTGTGTGTGTGTGTGTGTGTACTGTGCATGGACAGCCACAGACCTGTGTGTGTGTGTGTGTGTGCTGCGCGCGCACGGCCACAGACCTGTGTGTGTGTGTGTGTGTGTGCTGTGCGCGCACGGCCACAGACCTGTGTGTGTGTGTGTGTGTGTGTACTGTGCGCGCACAGCCACAGACCTCTGTGTGTGTGTGTGTGTGTACTGTGCGCGGACAGCCACAGACGTGTGTGTGTGTGTGTGTCTGTGTACTGTGCGCGCACAGCCACAGACCTGTGTGTGTGTGTGTGTGTGTGTACTGTGCGCGGACAGCCACAGACCTGTGTGTGTGTGTGTGTGTGTACTGTGCGTGGACAGCCACAGACCTGTGTGTGTGTGTGTGTGTGTACTGTGCGCGCACGGCCACAGACCTGTGTGTGTGTGTGTGTGTGTGTACTGTGCGCGCACAGCCACAGACCTGTGTGTGTGTGTGTGTGTGTGTGTGTGTGTACTGTGCGTGGACAGCCACAGACCTGTGTGTGTGTGTGTTTGTGTGCTGCGCGCGCACGGCCACAGACCTGTGTGTGTGTGTGTGTGTGTGTGTGTGTGCTGTGCGCGCACGGCCACAGACCTGTGTGTGTGTGTGTGTGTGTACTGTGCGCGCACAGCCACAGACCTCTGTGTGTGTGTGTGTGTGTGTACTGTGCGCGCACAGCCACAGACCTGTGTGTGTGTGTGTGTGTGTGTGTACTGTGCGCGGACAGCCACAGACCTGTGTGTGTGTGTGTGTACTGTGCGTGGACAGCCACAGACCTGTGTGTGTGTGTGTGTGTGTGTGTACTGTGCGCGCACGGCCACAGACCTGTGTGTGTGTGTGTGTGTGTGTGTGTACTGTGCGCGCACAGCCACAGACCTCTGTGTGTGTGTGTGTGTGTGTGTACTGTGCGCGGACAGCCACAGACCTGTGTGTGTGTGTGTTTGTGTGTGTGTGTGTACTGTGCGTGGACAGCCACAGACCTGTGTGTGTGTGTGTGTACTGTGCGCGCACGGCCACAGACCTGTGTGTGTGTGTGTGTGTGTGTGTGTGTGTACTGTGCGCAGACAGCCACAGACCTGTGTGTGTGTGTGTGTGTGTGTGTGTGTGCGCTGCGCGCGCACGGCCACAGACCTGTGTGTGTGTGTGTGTGTGTGTACTGTGCGCGGACAGCCACAGACCTGTGTGTGTGTGTGCGCTGCGCGCGCACGGCCACAGACCTGTGTGTGTGTGTGTGTGTGTGTGTACTGTGCGCGCACAGCCACAGACCTGTGTGTGTGTGTGTGTGTGTACTGTGCGCGCACGGCCACAGACCTGTGTGTGTGTGTGTGTGTGTGTACTGTGCGCGCACAGCCACAGACCTGTGTGTGTGTGTGTGTGTGTGTGTACTGTGCGTGGACAGCCACAGACCTGTGTGTGTGTGTGTGTGTGTGTGCTGCGCGCGCACGGCCACAGACCTGTGTGTGTGTGTGTGTGTGTGTGTGTGCTGTGCGCGCACGGCCACAGACCTGTGTGTGTGTGTGTGTGTGTACTGTGCGCGCACAGCCACAGACCTCTGTGTGTGTGTGTGTGTGTGTACTGTGCGCGCACAGCCACAGACCTGTGTGTGTGTGTGTGTGTGTGTGTGTGTGTACTGTGCGCGGACAGCCACAGACCTGTGTGTGTGTGTGTGTGTGTGTGTGTACTGTGCGTGGACAGCCACAGACCTGTGTGTGTGTGTGTGTGTGTGTGTACTGTGCGCGCACGGCCACAGACCTGTGTGTGTGTGTGTGTGTGTGTGTGTACTGTGCGCGCACAGCCACAGACCTGTGTGTGTGTGTGTGTGTGTGTGTGTACTGTGCGCGGACAGCCACAGACCTGTGTGTGTGTGTGTGTGTGTGTGTGTGTGTGTGTACTGTGCGTGGACAGCCACAGACCTGTGTGTGTGTGTGTGTGTGTGTACTGTGCGCGCACGGCCACAGACCTGTGTGTGTGTGTGTGTGTGTGTGTGTGTGTGTGTGCGCTGTGCGCGGACAGCCACAGACCTGTGTGTGTGTGTGTGTGTGTGTGCGCTGCGCGCGCACGGCCACAAACCTGTGTGTGTGTGTGTGTGTGTGTACTGTGCGCGGACAGCCACAGACCTGTGTGTGTGTGTGCGCTGCGCGCGCACGGCCACAGACCTGTGTGTGTGTGTGTGTGTGTGTGTACTGTGCGCGCACAGCCACAGACCTGTCTGTGTGTCTGTGTGTGTGTGTGTGTACTGTGCGCGCACAGCCACAGACCTGTGTGTGTGTATCTGTGTGCTGTGCGCTCACAGCCACAGACCTCTGTGTGTGTGTATATGTGTGTGTGTGTACTGTGCGCACACAGCCACAGACCTCTGTGTGTGTGTGTGTGTGTACTGTGCGCCCACAGCCACAGACCTCTGTGTGTGTGTGTGTGTACTGTGCGTGCACAGCCACAGACCTGTGTGTGTGTGTGTGTGTACTGTGCGTGCACAGCCACAGACCTGTGTGTGTGTGTGTACTGTGCGCGCACAGCCACAGACCTGTGTGTGTGTGTGTACTGTGCGTGCACAGCCACAGACCTGTGTGTGTGTGTGTGTATTGTGCGTGCACAGCCACAGACCTGTGTGTGTGTGTGTGTACTGTGCGCGCACGGGCACAGACCTGTGTGTGTGTGTGTGTGTGTGTGTGCTGTGCGCTCACAGCCACAGACCTCTGTGTGTGTGTATATGTGTGTGTGTGTACTTTGCGCACACAGCCACAGACCTCTGTGTGTGTGTGTGTGTACTGTACGCGCACAGCCACAGACCTCTGTGTGTGTGTACTGTGCGCCCACAGCCACAGACCTCTCTGTGTGTGTGCTGCGCGCGCACAGCCACAGACCTCTGTGTGTGTGTACTGTGCGTGCACAGCCACAGACCTCTGTGTGTGTGTGTGTGTACTGTGCGTGCACAGCCACAGACCTGTGTGGGTGTGTGTACTGTGCGCGCACAGCCACAAACCTGTGTGTGTGTGTGTATGTGTGTGTGTGTACTGTGCGCGCACAGCCACAGACCTGTGTGTGTATGTGTGTGTGTGTACTGTGCGCGCACAGCCACAGACCTCTGTGTGTGTGTGTGTGTATACTGCATGCACACAGCCACAGACGTGTGTGTGTGTGTATATGTGTGTGTGTGCTGCGCGCTCACCGCCACAGATGTGTATGTGTGTGTGTGTACTGTGCGCTCACAGCCACAGACGTGTGTGCGTGTGTGCTGTGTGCTCACAGCCACAGACGTGTGTGCGTGTGTGCTGTGCGCTCACAGCCACAGACCTCTCTGTATGTGTGTGTGTGCATACTGCATGCGCACAGCCACAGACGTGTGTGTGTGTATATGTGTATGTGTGCTGTGTGCGCACAGCCACAGACCTCTGTGTGTGTGTGTATACTGCGTGCACACAGCCACAGACCTGTGTGTGTGTATATGTGTGTGTGTGCTGTGCGCGCACAGCCACAGACCTGTGTGTGTGTATGTGTGTGTGTGTGCTCAGCCACACATCTGTGTGTGTATACTGCGCTGTGCACAGCCACAGACGTGTGTGCTGTGTGCTCACAGCCACAGACGTGTGAGTGTGTGTATATGTGTGTATGCGCGCACAGCCACAGATCTGTGTGTGTGTGTGTGTATATACTGCGCACGCATAGCCACAGACGTGTGTGTATATGTGTGTGTATATTGCGCCCGCACAGCCGCAGACCGCTGTGTGTGTTTGTGTGTATACTGTGCACGCACAGCCACAGGCTGTGTGTGTGAGTATACGGCGCCCGCACAGCCACAGACCTCTGTGTGTGTGTACTGCGCAATACAACCACAGATCTGTGTGTATGTGTGTACTGCGTGCACAACCACAGACTTCTGTGTGTATGTGTGTGTGCACTGCATGCACACAAACACAAACCTCTGTGTGTGTACCGTGTGCGCACAACAGACCTTAGTGTGTTTGTGTACTACGCACGCACAATCACAGACCTCTGTGTGTGTGTGTATGTACTGTGCATGCACAGCCACAGACCTATGTGCGTGCGTGCATGCGCGTGTGTGTTTACTGCATGGGCACAACAGACCTGTGTGTGTTTGTGTACTGTGCGCACACAATCACAGACCTCTGTGTGTGTGTATGTACTGCGCATGCACAACCACAGACCTTAGTGTGTTTGTGTACTGTGCACGCACAATCACAGAGTTGTCTGTGTGTGTGTACTGCACGCACACAACCACAGACCTCTGTGTGTATGTGTGTACTGCATGTGCACAACCACAGATGTGTGTGTATGTACTGTGTGCGCACAACCACAGATTTGTGTGTGTACTGCATGTGCACAACCACAGACCTCTGTGTGTGTATGCACTGTGCATGCACATCCACACGTCTGTGTGCTGCCTGCTCACATCTACAGATGTGTGTGCACACAACTATAGATGTGTGTGTGTGTGTGTGTCTGCTGCTCACTCAGTTACAAGCCTGTGTGTTTTTATCTGCTACAGGCAAACAACTACAAACCTCTGTGTATGTGTTGCATGCACACAACTACAGACCTGTTTCTGGGCAATGAACAAATCTGTGTGTGTGTGTGTGTGTGTGTGTGTGTGTGTGTGTGTGTGTGTGTGTGTGTGTGTGTGTGTGTGTTCATGCACAGCTAAAGATCTGGGCTTTGTGCCTGTAACTATAAATCTATGTGTGTGTATCTACACCTCTGTGTTGTGCATGGCTGCAGGCTTGTATCTCTCTGAAAGTACAGATCTTTGTTCCTGTGTGCAACTACAAATGTGTGTGTGTTCAGGATATAACAACTTCTCCCTCCAACACACTCTGCCTAGGTTGCCTTTCCTTCTTTCTAAGCCAAGGCAAGCCCTCCCTCCCCCTTCCCCCTCCTCCCTCCTCTCCCCCCCTTGTTTTTGGATCCAGTTGGGAGAGAAAAGTTGGGGGGGTCTGTAGATCTTGGAAAGACAAAAATATATTTGCTGAGGCTGCCAGCACCAGAGCCCAGCTGGGAGGGGAAGGAGAGAGAAAGGGGGGGCTGATGGATGCCCAGTTAAAATGTTGGAGGCTGGGGAGCGGGGGAAGGACAAGCAAAAATTCTCTCACACTCACTTCTGTTGGACAATTTCCTGTTCACAGGCAGATGCACTGCAGGGTTTTAACCCCTTGCAGGATTTTAACTGAGAGATATCTTACACACACAGTCTATACAACCGCAACAGCAGGATCACACACAGAAACACAGTGGGGTGGATACAGGACAGGCAGGGGGATTCACACACACACGCACACACACACACACACCCCAAGGCAGAGAGAGCACACACACCCATACTCAGTTAGTTGGTAGGCTTCAAAGAGTTAGATTTTGTCAGTAAATATCAGTAACCATTGATTTCACTTTGCACATGCAAACCCATGAAAAAATAAAATTTATGCGGTGGGAAAGTGAGAAAAACGCTAATTGACAACTTGTGAGCATTGGATTTAAGGATGTTTATTTTGTATATTTTGAAACGTGATAGGGACATTTTGTGTTTTAGCAAGGAGAAAACGTTCATTTTTGGAATCTCAACATTTTTGTCATTAAATATTTCTCTGACATCCCTCCCGTTGTCTGATTTCCCCTGAGTTCCCACAACTGTTATCATTTAAATTGATAAAAAATTTAAAAATGGTTAAAAATAAGCAACAATATTATCCATTGAAATCATTTAAAAATCAAATTTTTGCTTGCTCTTGTAAAATCTTTGGAAGGATGCATAATTTTGTCCCTGGTGTCTTGGGTTAACTGCAACTAGAAACAAACATTTGCTTTGACTCTGTACTAGCAGCTACAATCGTTTATGTCATACAGGTTCAAACACAACACCCTCGTAAACTTATCATTGTCCCTAGTACGGGCTGAGAAATCCAATTCTATTCACCATTTTGGTTGAAATTTTTGGCTGAATATGTCAATGTTTGTTGATGGCGAAATCCCAAACAATACTTTTTGGTTCATTCCGAATCAACATTTTCAGTGACCATCTGAGTGAAATCTTGTTTTTTCCCCCAGTTTTCAAAAAATAAATTGAAATGAAAATATTGATTTGACATGAAAAAAAATTTGTTGGATGAATATTCAAACATTTTGTCTCAAAGAGATTTTGCAAAACATGTTTGAGTTGTCCGCACTGTGTTTTTATTGTAATAAAAAAAATCCAGTCGATAAATTTCAGGTAACTCTAATTATCAGGAAGGCCTCAAGAGGCACTGAGAACAGGGCCCCCAGAAAAGGAAACTGAGGCACCAAACAGGGCTGGGACTGACCCAAGGTCCCTCAGCAGAACTAGGAATAGACCCAAAATCTCTAGAGTCCATCTACAGCATTTTATCTGGTAGGCCACACTGCCTCCGCTGGAATTTACAATCATGTCACTAAAGACGTTAACAATTGAAATTTTTGCAAAGCTTCACATATCCCTAAAAAGTGGCACTAAGTACCGTGACCCAAATTGTGAGAGAGTTCGGAGATAAGGCAGGCAAAAGGGAAGATTAATCTGCCCATTTTCAAGATGGGAAAACTGAGGCCTGGAGGCAGGAAAGAGCCAGATATCCTAGGGCCTGACACCCATAACCGAAAGTGCCAAGGACCGGGTACACTGAACTATATTGGGGGGAAAACAAAACACAAGGTCCAGGTTCCATGTGGAGGCTGCATCCAAGCCAGGAATAGAGCTCCCAGTCCACTTTTCCTACCCAGCAGAAAGCTTAGGAGCTTCTAAGTGCTGACTGCAGAGTGATTCTACATCCTTAGGACAAAGCCCCATCCTCACCCAGCCCTCAGACATCCTGGCTGCCAAGTCAGCAGTGCACAGGAGAAAGACCCATTCAAGGCTGCTGAATCACTAGAACGACATCAGCGTCCCAGCTGAGGCCCCCTCTTCCAAGGGAGGGGGGCAAATTGGCTGGCGGAGCGATCAGGGCATAACTCTTGTTCTCTAGCTCTTCCCAGTGTCACTTCCAAAGCGCCATGATTACTCTGGAGCCGCGCCGTAGCAAGGTAACGATTCCAGTGTAGCTCTTTGTGACCGCCAGCTTCCCCATGTGCGCAGACCCTCTCTGGAGTGAGGTGGCCTTAGCCACTGGAAGGTAGGTTGCTAAAGTCACTTGCTCCCAGCGATTGTGGACTGATTGTCCCCAGACGAAATGCTGTTGCTCCCAAGGAGACGGGGGAGCAGGGTATTGAACCTTTCCCCATCCCTGCAGAGACGTGCCGCGAATCATGCTTTGGCTCTTTCACCTGATGATCTCTAAGTGTTCTACAAATTATGATTATTTATTTTTATTCGAGTAGCATCTAGGAACCCCAGGCAGGGCCCTCAGGTCCCATTGTGCCGGGTGCTGTGCATTTTGGGTGCATCCACACTGCACCCGGAGCTTGAAATAAGCGACTCACTTGGAGCTACAAAAATTGCATCGCTTATTTCGAAATAGTTTATTTCGAAACGTCCCTCACTCCTCATGGAACGAAGTTTGCAGGGACGTCGGACTAGCGAGCCCTTTATATTTCAAAATAATGGGCTTGCTCAAAAGACGCAGAATAGCTATTTCGGGATACTTTTGGTCTTTCATTGCATTTAGGTGTATTACAGTAGCACCTGGCAGCCCCTGTCACAGACCAATACTCCACTGTGCCAGGTGCTGTACATTTTGTTTGCTATTAGGTGTATTATGGTGGCACCTAGACACCCCAATCATGGCTCTGGGCCCTATTCTGCCAGGTGCTGCACAGACACAGAGCAAAGACACAGCCCATGCCCGGAGGGACAGCCAGAAGGAGCAGCTGAGATGCATGGTGTCTGTTTCTGGAAGGAACCGGGCTGAGCTTTTGGGGTAGGAAGGGGAGCAGACTGAAGAGAGAGCTTACTCTGGGCGCTGGGAGCAAAAGGAGCTATTTCCCATGACTGGATTCCTTCTGCCTTCAGCTCAGGACTTTAGTTCAAACATTGTAAGTAAAGCTGCATCCAAGATTGTCGCCAAGATTGACCGCCGAGGGTCACCCATTTCTGCCCCCACTGAACCCCCCGCTAGCCATGACTAGCTGCTCAGGTCAAAGAGGGGCAAGAGTATTCTGATCCTCATTTCACAGATGGGGAAACTGAGGCACAGAGAGAGCTGGAAAGCAGCTCCTGCCAGGTTCACAGAGCAGAGCTGGGCCCAAAACCCATAAAGTGGCGCCCCCACTTCCCCTTTTCCAGCTACTTTTCAGAGCAGGGGACCAGAACCTAGAGGGGCTGAGTCCCAGCCCCGTTCCTGCTCTAACCACTCCACCCCACTCCACCCCAGCTGGGAATTGAACCAGGTGTCCTGATACCCAGGCCTGCTCTCATCACAAAATCAGCCTTCCCCTTGGGTCTTTGCTGCAGAGCACCAAGCCCCCCAAAGAACGTCGGGGTCATCACCCCGGCTTTTCAGAGGGAAAACGCAGGCATTTGCCCAGGGCCACGCAGAAGATCCTGGATTAGTCTGCTGGGTCCCAGCCTGAGTCCCAGTTCCCTCGGCTAGGCTGCTGGGCAGGGACAGCTGACTGCCAGCCCACCCCCTCGGCAGCACAGACCAGGGTCACTTGCTCCCCCCAACCAAGTTCCAATCATGAAGCCAGGGAAACATGCAGACCGGTGTCCCAGCAGACGGGTAGGGGGCTGTAAATCAAACAGTCCTGGCCCACCCTTCTCCCAGAAACTCAGTGTGTGATGCAGCAGCTGCCATTCCCCTCCGGCCCCCCGAGGCGGGCTTTGGGGTCCCCGGCGCAGGGAGCGCAGGACTGAGCCTCTGTTGCTGCTGTGCAGAAGGGGAGAGCGTCACACTGTGGAATGGAGGCTTCCCGCTGGGTGGATGCCCTGGTGAATGTGCGAGGCCAGCTAGAGCCAAGCCAAGCACAAGCTGCTGAGCTGTGGGGTCCAGTCTTGCAATAGCTTGTTGCAGGCCTCCGATCTCCTGTTAACCCTTGAGTGTGTGGCCCTGGAGCAGTGCCCAGGGAGCTGGAGTTGGGTGAGGGTTTTGTTAATAAGGTGAAGGTGCCCACAGGACTCCCAGCCCACGGGTGCCCAGCCCGCTGTAAGGACGGACTGAGTGCAGTCTGTGTGTGTGTGTGAGTGTATTTATGCATATCTTTGCATGCCTGCCTTGGTGCACATATGCCTACATTTGCATGCACATATCAGGGTTTGCATGCTTGAACAGGCACGTGTGGGCACATCTATTGGCAGCCACATGTGTGCCTGCCTTTATGCGCATGTGTGCATGTTTGTTTGCATGCACACTTTTTGTGTGTTTGTGTATATGCTGGCATGCACATGGGTGGCCGTGCATTTGTTTGCATAATTGCACGTGTGTGTGCGCACAATTGTGTTCGAGTGGATCTGTGCACGTAGAGGAGTGCTCATATGCATGTTTGTATGCACACCTGTGTGTCTGTATGGGTATGTGCACGTTTGCACACGTGTGGGCATGGTGCAGAAGCCAGATTCTGACCCTAACTACAGGGGTAAAAATGAGTTATTTGCAACACTTCCTCAGCTGGCCCTGGAGAGAGAAGCCACTTGGGACAGGGCTCCAGCTGTGGTAGAAGGGGGGGATTTACAGATGCCTCCCACTCTGCAGCTCCTGACAAAGGCGTGGGCTGGAAAGCTCCCATCAGCGAGGGTAGGAGGAGAGGGAATAATTCACAAACTGATCAGAGTCTCTGTCATAAGAAAAATTCCCTCTTTGCTGCTGGGAAGAGCACTGAGTAGCCCCAAATCTACAATGGCACCATATTAACCTTGGTGACACTGGTCCGTAATGGCACAATATCGACCTCAGTTACTCTGGTTTGTAATGGCAGGACGTGGCCCTTGGTTGTGCTGGTCCGTAAGGAGACAATATCGACCTCAGATACACTGATTTGCAATGGTAGGACGTGGCCCTTGGTTGTGCTGGTCCGTAAGGAGACAATATTGACCTTAGTTACACTGATTTGCAATGGCAGGACGTGGCCCTTGGTTGTGCTGGTCCGTAAGGAGACAATATTGACCTTAGTTACACTGATTTGCAATGGTAGGACGTGGCCCTTGGTTGTGCTGGTCCGTAAGGAGACAATATTGCCCTCAGTTACACTGGTTTGTAATGGCAGGACGTGGCCCTTGGTTGTGCTGGTCCGTAAGGAGACAATATTGACCTTAGTTACACTGATTTGCAATGGTAGGACGTGGCCCTTGGTTGTGCTGGTCCTTAAGGAGACAATATTGACCTTAGTTACACTGATTTGCAATGGTAGGACGTGGCCCTTGGTTGTGCTGGTCCTTAAGGAGACAATATCGACCTCAGATACACTGGTTTGTAATGGCAGGACGTGGCCCTTGGTTGTGCTGGTCCGTAAGGAGACAATATCGCCCTCAGATACACTGGTTTGTAATGGCAGGACGTGGCCCTTGGTTGTGCTGGTCCATAAGGAGACAATATCGACCTCAGATACACTGGTTTGTAATGGCAAGACGTGGCCATTGGTTGTGCTGGTCCTTAAGGTACAATATTGACCATGGTCACTCCAAAGCGTGCCCATACCATCAAATGCTGACACTGGTCTGTAAGAGCACACTACTGACCACCGCTCCCGAAGCCTGGAATAGCACAAGGTTGATCTTGGCACACTAATGACAGGTGGATTCTTGGAGCTAACATCACTCACTTCCTGGGGCATCTTCTTCCCTTCTCCAAGTGGGCTGACGGGGTGCCGGATGATGCAGTCCCCCATAGCCTGAAGACCATGCAGCTGGCTCCTGTCCCCACTGCAGCCCTCTGGCCCGTTCTAGGGCACCCTGGGATTTCCAATTTCAGGAAGCGCCAGAGGACCTGATCACCCACCCAGCCAGATTCAGTGGCCCATAAAGCCACCATAAGACCTGCTCACACCTCTCTTCAGAGGCCCCTTCCTGGAGTTAATATCAGGCGAGGCAGCATCCCACTATGCAGTTGTAGTTCCGCTGTGAGGCTGCCGGCTCATTTCACACTCAGCTTCCTGGCAGAGAGAGTTTTATTCACGTCTGCGGCAACGTGGCGGAGCTGCCAGAGCAGCAGCCTCAGGAGAGCTGGGTTCTATTCCTGGTTTTGTCACCACCGACCGTGGGGAAGCTGCTCCCACCAACCAACCCAGGCCTCAGTTTCCCCATCTGCGAAAGGGGGTTGTTGTGTCTCTCCTTCGCCGAGCACTCTGAGATCTAGGGCTCATTTGTAAGCTGGCGTTGGATGCGAGCCGCCCATACAGCTAGCATGGGGAGGGGAGGCTTCCCAGAAATCTGGGGTCTAGCCTCAGAAAGTCCCTTGCTTTATGACTCAGTTTCCCCTCTCTGCCAAGTGGTGAGCGCACCAATGATCCATCACTGTAAAGTGCTTTGTTTGAGATCCAGGGAGGAAGGCTAAAGCTTCTGGAGTTATTGGTGCTTTGGTGGGGATCCAGTCCCACATACGTACCCTAAAGGGGCCTGATTTTTGGCGCCGGGCACCTGCTCCTCTGCAGAGCCCATCCCCTTTAAGGAAATTCACACTGCGCTATTGTTGTCTCCATGGGGCACTGGGCAGACCTTGCCAAGTGGCATTGCAGCAGTGGCCAAGTGTAAATTTCCCAGCCTGGAAATTAGCAGCCGGTGCCTTGGGAATCTGGTTGTGGCCTTTACGCTAAGGGAGACGTCAGGCCTTTGCCAGCGACTCATTTTCTGCATCCCAGAAAAGCCCAGACTTCCTGGCAGCGCTGAGCCATATGGACACAAGGCCACAAACGCCCGTCCCCAGAACTCCTCCCGCCACCCGGAGCCGGGTTCTCAGTGCTGGTCGGCTCTGGAGTGACGCTGATTTCCCCCAGCTGGGGATCCGGCCCGTTTGCACAGCTGGGACTGGCGCCTTTCCCAGCCTCTTTCTTTTCACAGCCGACGATCTAGTTGGTGATTTATTTTCCGGCTCGGATCTGAACGGGCCCAGAGGGGCTTTTTGAGAGGGGCCCCACTGTGTGTCCAGACCCAAGGCCTAACGCTGAGGTCTCGACTCTTAAACCGCACCAGAAACCGAGCGTTCCCCACACCAGGCCTGTTCCCTTATTTTAATGGGGCAGTGGGTGACCTGGCACCATTGGGGGCAACGTTCTGGGTGGGGAAGGGACTGGTGCAGGGTGGTGAGAGGTATGAATGTTGGGGAGGTGACAGCTGGGGAGCCATGGGGCAGGGCAGGGAATGGGGCCGGGGTGTAAGTGATGGGGGAGGGATGTGAGAGCGGGCGGGCACAGGGGCCTGGGAAGGGGTGTGAAAGCAGGGGGACCATATGCGGGGGTGCAAATGTCGGAAGACACAGGCGGAGAGGTTTGAGTACTGGGGGGAGGGAGGGGGGCTCGTGCCAGCCCTCCACTCGCAGTGAGGCTGTGTTGGCTGGCACAGCCAGAGTGAGCCTTGCGGCCTTTCCCACGCCCCACAGACTCTGCACACTGACAGCTTAGCAATAAACCATCCAGGCCCCATGCTCCTTCCCCAGGCCTGGCCCACAGGCCTGCACCTCCAGGGCTTCTGCCAGAGCTGCCCTTCCTCCTGCCTCCCAGCCAGCTCCCGCCCCGCACCCCACAGCACCCCCTGCTGGGAGAGGCTGGGGCTGGTGTAACTGGGCACTCCCCCACAGCCAGCTCCCACCCCGCACCCCATAGCACCCCCTTCTGGGAGAGGCTGGGGCTGGGCACTCCCCCGCAGCCAGCTCCCGCCCCGCGCCCCATAGCACCCCCTTCTGGGAGAGGCTGGGACTCGTGTAACTGGGCACACCTCCCCCCAGCCAGCTCCCACCCCGTGCCCCATAGCACCCCCTGCTGGGAGAGGCTGGGGCTGGTGTAGCTGAGCACTCCCCCACAGCCAGCTCCCGCCCTGTGCCCCACAGCACCCCCTGCTGGGAGAGGCTGGGGCTGGTGTAACTGGGCACGCCTCCCCCCAGCCAGCTCCTGCCCCGTGCCCCACAGCACCCCCTGCTGGGAGAGGCTGGGGCTGGTGTAGCTGAGCACTCCCCCACAGCCAGCTCCCGCCCTGTGCCCCACAGCACCCCCTGCTGGGAGAGGCTGGGGCTCGTGTAACTGGGCACGCCTCCCCCCAGCCAGCTCCCGCCCCGTGCCCCACAGCACCCCCTGCTGGGAGAGGCTGGGGCTGGTGTAGCTGAGCACTCCCCCACAGCCAGCTCCCGCCCTGTGCCCCACAGCACCCCCTGCTGGGAGAGGTTGGGGCTAGTGTCGCTGGGCACTCCCCCACAGCCAGGTCCCGCCCCACGCCCCACAGCACCCCCTGCTGGGAGAGGCTGGGGCTAGTGTAGCTGGGCACTCCCCCACAGCCAGCTCCCGCCCTGTGCCCCACAGCACCCCCTGCTGGGAGAGGCTGGGGCTGGTGTAACTAGGCACGCCCCCCACCCCAGCCAGCTCCTGCCCTGCTCCGCACAGCACCCCCTTCTGGGAGAGGCTGGGGCTAGTGTAGCTGGGCACTCCCCGCCCCCCCCCCCCGTCAGTCCCTGCCCTGCTCCCCACAGCACCCCCTGCTGGAACAGGCTGGGACTGGAGTAGCCAGGAGCTTCCCCATCCCCCCAGCCAGCGCTCCTGCCTTGCTCCCCCGAGCGCCCCCTGCTGGGAATGCAGTACCTGTATGCACTCCTTGCTTATGCTGTCCCTGTGCCAAGCCAGGAATGACCCCCACGACTCCAGTGAGAGCCCCTTATCCCCCAAACAAGAAGCAAGTCTCCGAATCCGAGCAGCCGCCTGAGCCCTCTTCCCACCAGGCTCTGCCAACGCCTTGGCCGCCTCCACCCCGCACATCGCGCCTGGCAGTGCCTGCTGTTGGCAGCACAAAGCCCTGATTCTTCCTCCAACAGGTCCTGGGAGCTGCACCCGGGGCTGTGAGCTCCCATTGTGCTAGCTCCCCGAAAGGAAACCAGGCAGCAGCCTGGAAGCCAGGACTCCTGGTTCTCACCCCAGCTCTAGGGCAGGCATGGGGGTCTAGGAGGACAGGACTGAGGGAGGGCTAGGGTGCAGGACTCCTGGGTTCTGCTCCTGACTCTTCAAGGGGAATAGGAGCTAGTGGTTAGAGCGAGGTGGGGCAAGTCAGGATGCCTGGGTTCTAGTCCCAGTTCTGGACATGCAGTTAGGACTGACCCAAGAGAGCCACGGACACCCCCCACTCAGCATCCCCATTTCAAGACCTAGGGCCGACTATAGGTCTAGAAGTGATTATTGCCAGCTCTGGCGTCGCTGGGGAGCCCTGTGCTGGGTTCTGGGGCCCCACAACTTCCTTGTTTCATAACCCTCTGGCTCCTGGCTCACATGCCCCCAGGCCCAGAGCGCTGCCAGGGCGGGTATGATTCTACCAGGGGCCATATTGCTGGCTGGCCAGTTGGTACAAGGGCTGTTAGGCAATGTTGCCCAGTGGACAGAGCACTGAGCTGGACTGTGGCACTGCTCAGTCCTATTCCTGGCTCGGTCCCTGGGTGACCGCAGACGAATGCCTCAGTTTCCACATCTGGCAAATGGGAACGAGGCTCTTCCGTAAAGTCTGTGTCGATACCAGCGGGGGATTATTACTCAGGGCTTCCCCGCAGGATGGGAATCCTCCTGCTACCAGGGCAGGCCTGCCGGAAAGGTGAGGCAAACAGCCCGGCACCCTCCTCTGCACACCAGAGACTGGGAATGGGAGAGAAAAGGCGCAGCTGACAGCTCGCCCAGTCCCCGCTCCGACGCAGGGCTACGGATCCCTAGCCTGTCCCTGGCAGGGGCCAGTCCAGCCTGTTTGTCCCAGCCTTCCATCAAGGCCAGGCCGCCTGCGAGGCTCTGCAGAGCCTCACTCCAGTTTGCCCTGGTCTCCCCTCTGCTGGAGAGCCACGGGGCAGATCCGGGGTTTGCCAGCCTAGCAGAGGGGCCCAACAGCTGGACACATTCAGGCTGGAAAGAAGGTGCAGCCTTTACTTGGGTGATTTAGCAGGACCCAACGTACGCAGCACTCACAGGTTTCCTGCGCCTGCTCCTGGGAGTAACAAGACCCTGGAGCTGAGTCTGACTTAGGGATGTTAAATATCGGTTAATTGAGAGGCAGGGCCAAGCTCCCAGACCCGGCACAAGCTGGAGCTGAGCCGGCTGCCTGCCCGCCTGATCCTAATACACTTTAAATGCAGAGCTGCAGCGGGGGTAGGTCCCGGACCTGGCGTGAGCCAGGACTGAGCCGAGCTGCTGGCCAGCCTGCTAAAAAATTTATTGTTGAGGGGAGGGGGTAAATGAGTGTAGTCCATAGCTTTAACCTATAAGCTTTTGCTTATTGGTTAATTGGTTACTCGACTACACTATTACATCCCTAGTCTGACTACAATGGCTCAGTGCAAACCCAATGGCAGAGCCACTCCTGCCCCAGCAGGGCTACATCACACCTGTTCCCGTGTGTCAGGCAAGGACAGACGAGGGCTTCACAAGCCGTGCAAACCCCTCTCAGGCGGGGATGCTCAAGGTTTGCTTTTGCCCTGGCACTGGAGCACAGCTGTTATTGGGCTGGGCCATATGGCAGCTATTTATACAGTCTTGCCCTTTGCTAAAATGCAGCCATCTCTGGGGTGGAACACTGCAGTTTATAAAGCGATCCCACACCTGTCACAGAGCGGCAGCCACCTCTGGGGCAGTGCACAGCAGCCGACTACCTGCTGATCCCACACCTGACACGGAACAGCAGCCACCTCTGGGGCAGTACACAGCCACCAATTACCCAGTGATCCCACATCTGTCACTGAGTGGCAGTAACCTTTTTATCCAGGGATCCCTTATCCAGCACTGAAACAGCAGCTTCTGTAATGGGCTAGGGCAGCTGGCTAGTGAGGGTTTGCTCCCCCAGCACTGAGCTGTAGTGAGCAGTAAAGATAAGTCCTTTCCTGAGTCAGATATACCCAAGGCAGTTACAGACTGAGGCCTGAAACTGACCTGTGCACCCTGAAATCCTCAAGTAGTGGTTGGGGCCTTGCATGGGGTAAATGTCACTTTAAGAATACATGCATGTGCACGCGTGCGCGCGCGCACACACACACACACACACACAGAGCGATGCAAGCCAGGCAGCAGCAGGGTCATGCGCACACACACACACTTAAAGGGATCAGCACAGTGGATTGCAAAGAGGCCACCTGGGTTCTGCTAGGAGCTGACTTTGGAGAGCAAAGTTCTGGAGCCGGAGTGGGGATCCGGAACTGACGGGAAGAAAGAAAAGCGGGGCAGGCGTGTGGGAATGAGAGAAACCAGTGAGACGGTCCGAAGGCCGCCCTGCTCACAAAGAGATCCCGCTGCCCTGCGAATTCGTTTTCAACCCCAAATGTTCCATTGTCGTCTTGGAATATGAACTCACTGCTCAGGAATGCACTGGGGCCCTTTCAAAAATGTGATGATTCTCTTGAAAGAAAACACGTGTCTGCCAAATCCTGGGGCGTGGGGAGCCAGGGCTGAGCAGAGCAGGCTCTCCACTCCGACCTCTGACAAGCTGCTGCTGTGCAATATTCCCCAGTGCCTTGAGCTGAAAGCCATGCAGCGGGACGGGGTATTAGCGTGCATGAGTGTGCAGCAGGTGTGCGGGCCCAGGTGTGTGCATGCATGCGTGCGCCCGCCTGAATCCATGTGGGAGAGAGCCACAGAACACACCAGGGCCTGGCTCCCTCATACTGGAGAGGATGAAACCTCAACTCTGACAGAGACTCAGCTTAGGTCTGGCTCAAGGCACCCAGGTGATGATGTTAGTGGTGTCCCAGCTGCCGCATTGCTTCCTTTCTGGTGAATTCACCTTTGCTCAGGGCCTGTGACAGCTCATGGAACCTACCACAATATCTCAAGCTCTTATCTAGCACCTGGCAGCCACAGATCTCAAAGGAAGCCAGTCTCATGTTCCAGATGGGGAAACTGAGGCACAAAGCAGCACAGTGACTTGCCCAAGGTTGCTGAACAGACCAATGGCAAAGCCAGGAATAGAAGCTAGGTCTCATGAGTCCCAGGAGGGTACATCTCACTAGGCTACACTGCCTGCATTTCAGACCTTTTGCTCCACCCCCACGTGGCCTGTTTACAGTCACCCAGCACCTTGCATGGCCATTGTCACCAGTGCAGACTGGGTGCACTTCTGATGGGGCAGAGCTTTGCCCCCTCGTGGAAATGGCCCCGCAGCAGAGACTCAGGTTTGATGCATGCTGCCAGTTCTTTGAAGCTGTTGCACATTATCAATGTCTAGTGGGGGAATGAGGGTGCAAGGGATGAGATGCTGCAGCAGCTCAGACAGATTTTCAATCATGTGGTTTAAAATTCTCTAAGGTTTTCTATATAAGTAACTCCAATGTCCAATGAGCAGTCTGGAGAAAGGCTCTCTTTGTGAAACATCCAACAAACCAGGACCCTATTGGAGCCACTATAAATCAACCCACAGCAGCGCCCTGTCATTCGCACTTCCTGATTGGTTGGACTACAGCCACAGGACTATCCCTTCCTCCTTCACCCCCCCGCCCCCCATTCTCAAAACCTCATTATACTGTATTGCAGGGCTACAGGGGTGGCCTGTGACTATAGGCCGACACGGCTGTCACCTAGGGCACCACCTTCAATGGCGCCCGATGATGACATCACGGGACGCCCGGGACACCCGATGATGACGTCACCCCATTGATGGCCCATTGACGGCCATGCAGGCGGGGGTGCTAATGGCGCGTTCTGCCTGGGGTGCCAGCTGCCACAAGCCTGCCTCAGGCTGCTCCTACAGGGCTACTCAACTTTGGAAGCCCCAGGGGCCACAATGATACCTCACAGCACATGCTGAGGGCCACAACTTAAGCGTGGTTGTATATACATGCAAATATAAATGCAAATATATGCAAATAGCTTCTTTCACGCTAACGGTCAGGAATACAAAGATTAAGGCAAGCATACCCAACACAACACACAGGCCCCATTTCAGTCAGTTCTGCTGATATTAATAATAATGCCACGGGCTGTATGTTGAGTAGCCCGGCTGTATTGCCTAAGAAACTGGATTCTCGGAAAACAGAGCTGTGTCTTTCAAATGTAGGGCCCTCCCTTCTGTTTACAAAAATAACAGAGAGAGGTAACTTTCAAAAGTAGCTGCCTCTCAAAATAAAAAAACAAAAAGTCAGTTTCATATATAGTCACCTCTCAGAAAACAGGAATGTCAGTTTCAAATTTACCAGTCCCCTGCAGCCCTTCCCTTCCCTAAATGATAGACACCATCATTTCAAATGTAGTTGCACCTTGAAAATAGAAATATTGGTTTCCAGTCTCTCCTCACCCCTGCTATGTATCCCATTGGGATGAGACCCAGCCTAGACATGGCTGCGGCACGTTTCTAGCACACGCTAAAGCTCCAAAGACCAGCTATTCTCCCAGCCCCCCCTGCAAGCCAGTGTGAAAGGGTCACGACTCTCCAGCGCTTCCCTCAGCTGGACTCTCTGGTTTTCCCCACCTTCTCTTGGCCAAAATGAGAGAGGGCCGTGGGTCCCACCCAGCCACCCCTCCAATGAAACAATTTTCCAGTCTCAACTGTCTCTGCTGGAGTCCAGAGCTCTGTCTGGGGGCAATGGAATGTTTTGCCTTTTTAAGGCATGGCTGAGAAGCGACCCGCGGTCAGATTACTCACTCCCTGCTCCCGTGTCGTGGGAACCAGCAGCCCAGCCATGGTCCTCCCCCCTTTCTCCCTTGGAGCAGTCACACAAGTGCTTTCAATTTAAGAGGGGAGAGGATCCCCTGCAAAGCAGACACTGACCCAGGCTTGGCCCCCAAGTACACGGGTGCCCTTACTTGTGCAATAGGCCCCGGTGGGCTAGATGCTGCCCACGCAATGGACGCA
Source organism: Pelodiscus sinensis (assembly GCF_052426305.1). Taxonomy (NCBI): domain Eukaryota; kingdom Metazoa; phylum Chordata; order Testudines; family Trionychidae; genus Pelodiscus; species Pelodiscus sinensis. The sequence goes on from NC_143069.1 coordinate 6,228,703, forward strand.
GACAGAAGTAGCATCATCACAGACAGGGAAACTGAGGCATGATGTGGGGGTGGAGGCAGGAAGCAACTCTCCTCTAGTCACCCCACTAGCCAGAGGCAGAGCTGAGAACTGAGTTCAGCTCCCCAGCCCAAGACCATCAACCTCAAGGCCGACTTGCTTTTCTAACAGACACTTAGCACCGAGCAGCTAAGTGACTTGTCCATGGCCACACAAGAAGTCTGTGGCAGAGCTAGAAAGCAAGCCCAGCTCTCTGAGTTCTCCCTTACCACTCTAGCCATTTCCACGGGCTCTAACACCCCCTGGCTTAATGCTGATGGGCCTGCAACCTGAACTCTGGATCCCTTCATCCGTCAATGGGCTTTGGATCCCTCAGTCCAAGCAAGATCTTGGAATGGCAGAAAGTAAGAAAGTATGTATGTGTGCACGGGGGGCCGGGGGGGGGGGCCGGGGGGAGGGGGGGCCGGGGGGGGGGGGTAGGCCCCATCTAAGCGCAGATCAGCAATTCCAGGCTCCATTCCTGCCCCAAGGCATGAAGTAGGGGCTACAAATCTGCCCCTCCCCGATGCCAAATTCAGGGGTGTTTAATCTGGGATCTCCCCTTCCCCCACCTACAGGCAGGGACCTGCGGGAAAACCAGGGTCAGGGCTGGGATGTTTATGGGCCCTTGGAATAGAACCCAGGAGTCCTGATTCCCAGCCCCACCCCCCAACCCAGGAGTCCTGCTACCTCCCTTGCACACACACTATTGACTAGACCCCACTCCCTGCCCATCTCCTGCAAAGCAAACTCACCTGTTCAGCAGCCACCCCTGCTTCTTAGCCCCCCTAACTCCTCTGGCCTCCTGAAATCCTGGCCTTCTGCTGCTCTGACCACTAGACCTCACTGCCTTCCCAATGCCTGGGAATGGAACCCAGGAATCCAGACCCCCAGCTTCCCCCTCCCCCAACTCTAATCCACTAAACCCCCCCTCCCCCCCCGCCACACACACACCTGGAGCTAGAGCAGAACTTGAGTCCTGGCTCCTGCTCCCCACTGCTCTGACCACTGGACACCACTGCCTTGCCAACGCCTGGAAATAAAACCTGGGTATAGAACCCAGGAGTCCTGGTTCCCAGCTTCCCTCCCACCCTTAACTCCCTTCTCTGGAAGGCAAGCAAGCCCAGCCTCTCTCAAAGCCATGGCTGGGCGATTTCACACCGCAGAGCTGCCGGGACCAGGCCTGGAACAGAAGTAGGTCAGCTGGAAACGAGGCTCCTCCCAGAGCCGGAGCCCAGGGACTGGGAACTGAAGGTGAGAGGCTTGGGAAGGGTTTGGATTTCAGGCCCGGACGCCTCCCAGGCTTGGGAGCGTTCCATTTTCCCCAGCCAATGGTGGTCAGTCTCGCCGGCCACACAGACTGTCTAGACTGGGGTTGAGAATCTCCATTTGCAGAGGGACAGAGTGTAGGACTTGTCCCACGGCAGGGCGAAGAGACCAGGGGAGGGGGCAGGCTCTTTCTTGGAACCCACCTTGTCCACCAACAAACATGCCGCGACAAAGGCGACCCAAAGCCCATAGCTACAGCTCTGCGGACCCAGCCAGCTCGTAAAGTCACAGCACAGTGCTGGCTGCTCCTTAATAATCCTTGCCTGGCTCCTCCCTCCCCACGCCCCAGTCACTTTTCCCCTGCAACTGCACTTGTGAAAACCCTTCCCAGAGCTCTGTGGAGCTGGCAAGCTTGTCTCCTTCACCCAGAGACGCTGGGCCCGTCAAAGAGACGTTGCCTCACCCACCCTGTCTTGCTTAAAAATAAACAGTGACGTTATCCTGCCATTTTATTTCTTTTTAAAAATCACATTCTTCCAGGGCTTCTTCTTTGCCACTTGTCTTAAACGGCTGCAGCCCTGGAGGTTATTATGCAGTTACACCTTATCCTCGCTCCTCCCTGGGGTGTGACAAGCTGTCAAGCTTGTCACACAGTGCACAACCAACCTGTGGAACTCCTTGCCAGAGGATGATGTGAAGGCTAAGACTTTCACAAGGTTAAAAAAAGAACTAGATAAACTCATGGGGGGCATCTAGACTGGCACGATTTTGCGGAAATACTTTTTGTACATTACAAAGTCGGTGCTCTTGCACAAATTCAAGCAGCCAGTGTAGACAGCTGGCAAGTTTCTGCGCAAAATCTTGCCAGTATAGACGCACCCATGGAGGTTAGGTCCATCAATGGCTATTAGCTAGGATGGGCAGAGATGGTGTCCCTAGCCTGTTTGCCACAAGCTGGGAATCTGCCATAGGTGATGGACCACTGGATGGTTCCCTGTTTTGTTCATTCCCTCTGGGCCTCCTGGCACTGGCCACTGTCAGAATACAGGACTCTAGGCTTTTGATCTGACCCAGTATGGCTGGGCTTATGTTCTGGAAATCTGAATCTCCACCAAACCACTGCCAAAATCTAAACCAAGCAGCAGCAAGAGTTACGGCAGCGATGGAACGTGCTGGCCTGCATGGAGCACTGCTTCCCTCTACGGGACAGAATCCAAGTGGCACGTGTGTGTCCTAGACTCCTATACTGCACACTGCTAGTGGTGATTCTCCTTTTGTTCCTTTTAGTGCCTCTGACACTGGCAGACCTGGGCTCTGTCCTCTCAGCAGGCCTGAAATTCAGGTGTGGTTGATGTGCACGGGGCCAGGAAGGAGACTCACAGGACCGGGCCTCATTAAGTGCACACAGTGGATAATGTTTGGGGAGAGGTTGAGGGAGGGGCATTTAAATGCAGAGAGAGAATTGTGGCAAAAGCTCTTTTGGTCAGCTGATTTCTCTCGTGGGGTGGGGTGAGCGTGGCAGGGTCTGCACGTCAGAGCGGGGGCAGGCAGGCGGATGCCACTGCGGGACTGTTGTGAGCCCGGTGAAGCTCGGTTCCAGGGGAGTTCAAACCCCGTTGGGATGGATAGGCGTGAGCGCACCCTTCCGTTCACACAACCGCCTGTGTAAGGCCCCACTAAAGGCAGAAGGAGGGGAGAGAGCAAAGCTGGGCTGAAGAGTGTTGTGGGAAGGCGGGGTGGGGGGAAGAGAAGAGACAGACAGACAGCAAGGAAGTCAAGACACAGCCTATCGACACCACGTGACCCTGGAAAAAGCTAAAGAGATTTTGGCTGTAGAGGCTGGGGCTGCGAGCAAAGGCTCTGCTCCAAGCAAGCCTTCTGACGTTCCTTGGAAATAAACAAGATTGCATCAAAGAAAATACCAGACTCCATCCACTTCTATTTCCAGCCAGAACACCCCCAGGGCTCTGAAATTTGACTAGGGGTCGAGAAGTGGCAACAGTCTGGAAATGCGTGATAGAGTGAGCGAGCGAATGAATGTGTGTGCACACGCAAATGATTGTGAGTGTGTATTTCATTCTTTCCTCCAATGTGCCCCGCCCCCCTGCTGATTGCCATCCTGAGAGTTGTAAATTAATCTCTCGTTTCCTCTTTCTCTCCAATTAGCTGTCAGCCACACATGTTCCTGCCATCAGACCTTCCCTTCCTTCACCAGCCGAGCATAACAGGCACAGAGGGCCAGCAAGGCCTGGTCTGGGGAATATGTGTGTCTACACTACAGAGTTTTGTCGGAAAAACAAAACGTAAGGAACGTCCACACTGCAATTGCGCTTTTCCGCAAGAAAATCGAAAGAACAGAGGGGTTTTTCCGGCATTGAATCATAGAATCATAGAATCATAGGACTGGAAGGGACCTCGAGAGGTCATCGAGTCCAGCCCCCCGCCCTGAAGGCAGGACCAAGCTCTGTCCACACCATCCCTGACAGATGTCTATCTAACCTGTTCTTAAATATCTCCAGAGAGGGAGATTCCACCACCTCCCTTGGCAATTTATTCCAATATTTGACCACCCTGACAGTTAGGAATTTTTTCCTAATGTCCAATCTAAACCTCCCCTGCTGCACTTTAAGCCCATTACTCCTTGTCCTGTCCTCAGAAACCAAGAGGAACAAATTTTCTCCTTCCTCCTTGTGACACCCTTTTAGATATTTGAAAACCGCTATCATGTCCCCCCTTAATCTTCTTTTTTGGTGATCCTTATTCTACAAGGAAGAAACCTTTTTGCGGAAGAGCTTTTTCAGAAAAAGGCGTGTGCGGACGGGGAAGAGAGCGTTCTTTCGGAAGAAGAGGAAAGAGGAAAAAGCACAGGTGCCCTGGTGGCCATTCCGTTCATAGCAATCACAGCTTACATGCGAGAGAGTGTCCAGTCAGTCTGGATGCTCTCTTAAAAAAGCAGATGGCTTTTTCGATACACTTTTGCAGTGTGGACGCTCTCTTTCGGAAGAAGTTTTTTTCAGAAGCTCTCTTCCAAAAAAAGCTTCTTCCGGAAGAAGCCTGCAGTCTAGACGTAGCCTTAGTGACTGAAAAACCAACTTACCTCTGTGACCTACTGACATTCCTGGGGGAAACCATGGTGTCATATGTAGAGGACGTGACCTCATACTGAGTGACATCACACACAGAGGCTGTGACATCATATTAGGAGGCTGTGATGTCACACTTCTTGGGAGACTGGGCCGTCACATGCAACCAGGTGGGGTCAGTTTTCTAGCAGTGTTGACATTCTGAGCTGAGAGCAGGGTGATTTTATCTATACCCCTCTTGCTACCAGGACTGGCTTGGGGGGGGGGAGGGATAAACACCTGTTACTTGTGTCCAAATGCAGGAGAATCATGGCTTTCCCAAAGTCCCCCTTAATACCACAATTTCTAAATAAACAAATTCTCCAAGTTACGATAGGTTCCCCCACAATAAAGCCAGGTTCAGACCCTCTGCCAGCTCGGAATGACTGATGCTTTCCTCCTGTCCACTCCCTGCTTCTTCCAGCGTGGGTGGATTGGGAGGTGGACAGAGCTCTCCCGGGTTCTCGTCTGAACCAGGCGACAAACTGATTTTTCAGGGCCGAAAAGTCAAAAGAAAGTCGGTTTGGGTTGAACGGAACCTGCCATTTCCCCAGACTTTTTGGTGAGCTGGAAAAGTCCTTTCTGGATTTGACCCTGATCTCTCCGAAGCCCAGGTGAGCATCCTAGGCTGTGAGCTAAAAGATACAAGGGGAGGGGCAGGGCACAGGTTTGTGAATTCTTGAACGAAAAGGCCATTCCCATTTGCCTCTGTCCCACTCTCTCCTGTGCAGTTCAAGTGGCACCGAATCCTCTTCGCAGGTGACTTCCAATTCACAGGGTATCAAGTGCATCCCCAGGAGATGTGGGAGCCAGGTAGCTACCCAGCTAGAAACCTGCTGCTTGCTTTCAACTGGTCAAGACCGGGGCCTGGGAAAACGGAGACGGAAAAGAGAGACTATCCGAAATGAGGAGTGTTTAGATTTCCAATTTTGGTATGGAAAAAAAAGCCCGTTCCAACATGAGTAACAAGAAGAGCTGAAAGAGACATATAAATACACAGATTATTTTGGGCTCCAGCTTTCAGAGTTTGTGACCTACAGCCGCGGGAAAGAGAATGGAACAGGCAGCGGATGCTTGTGTCGCGAACGAGGACGTGTGGCAAAGTTGGACCGCAGGCCTGATTCTGCCATCATTTCAGATTCACAGTGTTCAGCCCATTGAGTCTGACCCGGAAAGTACGACTCAGTGAAGTTCACTCCGTGCTGGGCCTTCCATATTGGGGAAGAGGGAGGTGTTGGCTAAAGCGAGGAGCATGAAAAAGTTCAGAAAAGGGCAAAAAAAAAAATGATGAGGGGCACGAAGGACTGGGAGGTGCTCAGATACCACAGTGAAGGGGTGCAGATGAGCCGCTCATTTCAGGTTAGCACAAACCTGGTCCCAGGGGACAAATGGAAATATGACCTTCCACACCTTTTACCTACCCCAGTATCGATTCGCATCTGGGGGCAGCAGGGAGACACACACACAGCAGGTCTCAGTCCCTCTCACAGGAGGTCACAGAGATGCAGGTCTCTATCACACACGCAGCAGAGGGACATAGAGACGGACACACACACAGAGCAGGTCTCAATCCCTCTTGCAAGGGACCACAGAGATGGACACGCGTGCATGCACACACACACACACCAGGTCTCAATCCCTCTAGCAGGGGGCCACAGAGATGGACACACACACACACACACACACACACAGAGAGAGAGCAGGTGTCAGCGCCTCCAGCAGGGGGTGGCAGACAGACAAATATTATGACCCCCCCCAACACAACCTTCCTCCCTTCTTTCTTTCCCTGCCCTCACTCCTCGCTTTCCCCTTATGCTCACACACAGAACGCTGCTTCCTGTTCTTCTGGACTCACCTTCACAACCCCCTTGCTACACAATGGAAAAAACGATCAGAGCCTAATTAGAACCAGTTGTTCCATCTTAATAATACAAGGCCTCCAGTGGTTCGGAACAGACACTGTGGCAGGAAGAGACACCATACCCAACACCAGAAGGGCTCAGTGATGTGTGTGTATGTAGAGTGCATGTGTGCGGCTACGATTGTGTGTTTAGGGTGTTTGCACATCTAAGTTATATAGCTTTTGTGTGTGTCCCTGTGGTGTGCAAGTGTGCGCAGTAAAAGGGTGCATACATATGTGTTGGTGGGGGCTAGGTTATATGGCGGGGGTTGATGTGATGTCCCCCGTTGGAGCAACTGAGACCAGCAGGGTGTGTTTGTATGCTAAGAGTGTGCATGTTGTGGAGATGTGGACTAGGTAGGTCCCTTTGTATGACTTGGGGGTGGGGGGTGTACATAACACACTGTGTGAGTGTTTGCATGTGCTGCTGTGTGTGCATGTGTGTCTAGTGAATCCATCACCTAGCCAATGTGTGTGTTTACAGATGGCTCTATGCGTATGTGTGCGGTGAATGTATAGCCTAGATGCTGTGTGAGTGTGTGTTCGGTATTGCATAGGCTGGACACCATGTGTATGCGTCTGATCTGCATTTTCACACCACTTTGGCTACAGGAGATATGTGGGGGTGTACATTTGTTTGTAGATTAGCACACTCCCCACCTCCATCCCACAGGAAAATCAACCAAACAAGCAGCTCTGTGGGAAACTCTCCAGACTGGTTTACTAGGGCCTCTAGTGGAGAAAGATACAACAGCAGTGGGTCTGATTTCCTTCCCCTGGTCTTGTATAAAAAAGGGGGAGAGGTGGGATTTCATCCTAGAATTGGACGGAGGCCCGGCTAAGGTACCAGGATTCCCTGACTCCAGGGGTGAAGAATTTGGTGATGTTTTTCCCTCTGAAAATGCCAATTTGTTGAAATCAAGTTTTTCACAGTAAAGTTTTGGTTTTCGCAATATTTTCTCACGCAACCCCCGCCTGACTGCCTCATTTTTTTTCCAAACGAAAACAAACAAAACTTTTCCCTCCCGTTTTTCTATAAGAAGCAACTCAGTTCAAAATGGTTTTTTGTTTCAGAATTTAATCTCCATCGGGTCATTTTTTTTTTTTAAAAAAAAAGGTCAACACGGAAACAAAATATTCCGAACTTCTCACAGTGGAATGTTTTACTGGAGGTTTTACTACAGACTTTTTGGCCTGATTTGAGCAAGAGTCTGAATTTATGGTTTTCGCTGTCGTTAACGTTTTCGCAGGATGTTTCTGACTCAGCTCTGCCTGTGACAACAGCTCAGCCTTGCGGAGTCGCAGGCCAATGTCAGAACTTCAGGGTTTGTTAAAGAGCTAGTTTGTGCCCCTGCTATCTGTGACAAAGAGACTGAAAACAGGACGGCATGTAGCTGACACGGCAACGCTGCCTGCGTTTGCAGAGAGCCAGTGCCTGCTGTTGTAAGTGCAGTAAGCTGTATGGTGCACCCCAATGGCGTGCTGACTCTGCGTCCCACTGCCACTTGGGACCCTCCAAGCAGCTGGGGAAGGGCACAGTAAGCCTGGGACACCAAGCAGGGAGACTCCAGATGCTGAGATAAATTCTAGTAAGTGGCTGCTATTTCTACCCTTTTGGCTTTCCACACTGAGCAAATGCCTCCATCTACTGGACACTTTCTTTACAGCCCCTTCGCCTAGGCCAGGGGTGGGAACCTTTTGTGGGTCGGGGGCTGTGGACCCACAGAAAAATCCGTTGGGGGCAACGCAAAAGTGAAAAACAAAAAACCAAACCAAACCAAACTGACGTGACCCCAGACTGAGAAGCAGAAGAGGCTCCCCACCCACACCAGAGCCTAGGGATAGTAGAATTTGTGTGCTCCAGCCCCATGGAGGGATGGTGGGGGAAGAGTGCTAGCATGGCACCCCACTGATGGAGGGGAGAGCCAGGAGCCTCAGGGGCCAGATCCAGGCAAGCCGGGGGGCCGCATCTGGCCCCGGGCCTTAGGTTCTCCACCCCTAGCCTAGACCTTTTTGCTTAGATCTTGTCATTTCAGAGGCTTTCAGCTCCTGGGAAAAGTTTAAGCTGCTTCCCCAGCCAGACGGCATGTTACCATCACCTGTTCCACCCGGAAATATCACTGGCATGCAGATGACACACTCTAGTGTAACCTTACTGGAACAGGGGGTGTGTATAAACTACATGGCTCCATCGATGGAGCCATGTAGATTAGGCTGATCGGCAAAGGGAAATGAAGCCACGATTTAAATAATCGTGGCTTCATTTAAATTTAAATTTAAATGACCGCCGAGCTGATCCGACAAACAGCTCCCGCACCGACCTGAAAGCCCTTTATCGACCTCCCCGTTGTGCCTCGTAGGATGAGGTTTACCGGGGAGGTCGATCAAGGGCTTTCGTGTTGGCAGGGGAGCGTCCAGACTGCCCCGATCTGCTGACAAACAGCTGATCGGCAGAGCGGGGCAGCCATTTAACTTTAAATGAAGCCGCGATTATTTAAATCGCGGCTTCATTTCCCTTTGCCGAACAAACAAATCTACATGGCTCCGTCGATGGAGCCATGTAGTTTAGACACACCCAGGGCGTCCCCACTGCGGTGGTTAAGCAAGCGTCAACGCCTTCCTTTGTGAGTCATTGCAGCCAGACAGCTCTGCGCTATTTCAAAGTAACTGCCCAGGTCTGCCAAGGTGCAATGTTCTGCCACTAGGCTCAGGACACTCTGTCTGAGTGCCAGAGGTATCCCGGAAAAACTCCATTGCATGCAAGGAACGCGTCTGCTCTTCCAACTGTTTTTTTTACATTTTATGAGGAATAAGGGCTCTTCTGAAAGAGGAAGTTTTTCTGACATTTGGCCTGGTGTAGATGTCAGAAAAGCTTCTTCCGAAAAAAGAACCGGAAAAAGGTACGCGAATTGCGGCTCACAATTTGCTTATCTTTTTCCGAAAAAACCCAGCAGTGCAGACATAGCCACAGGGATTTCTCTCGCATAACTGTGGGATCCTTAATGGAATTCAGCTCTCGTGATTTCTTTCCTGATAGCCCGTTGGCCATCTGAGTTCTTCTCCACTTCGTGAATGGCTGCCGTAAAAGGGAGACTTTGACCAACAATCACAGACATGGTTAAAACTGTCGGGCTTGCTAACCATGCTTCTTTCAGGCTCAGTAGCAGGAGCAACTAAGCTCCTTTATAGAGTGAGATAGCCGGAAAGGATAGAAGCCACCGCCCAAGGCAAAGCTAATTGCCTGGCATGATTTGTTCCTGATGCATTCAAGGAAGCAGGACTGTGCGTGGAATAGAACTGACTCACCTTCAGATCCTCCTCCCACAGGAAACAGTCCAGCAAGGCCCTGAATACTGACCAACCGCCCCCTCCAGTTACCACATCTGTAAAGTATCAGAGCTAAAGAGAGATGCAGTATGAGCAGCATCCCATGCAGATCTGTGACCTTAGGAAGAGATGCTGCTGGCAAATGAGCCAGGGGTCAGGGAACCCCACCCCCACTCCATCCATGGGTAGCCCCGTCCTGAGTGGATCACATGGCCATGGCTCGCCCCGCCATACCAAGCAGGTCTAAAACATGCATAAAGCCACTGCCTTGCGTAAGCTGTCAGCAGTGGGGAGGAAGAAAAAGAAGCCAATGGAGAAAGTAAAATGGGACCAGCCCACCCAGAAGTTCCTGGACCCAGACCCACATGGGGAAGATTTCCCCCCATGCACTGCCACCTCTCCCTGGGGCCTACAGAGAGGAGCTGTCCAGAATGTGGACAGTCAGGCCTAGTGGTTGGAGCAGGCATCAGGCACCAGATATGGAAGCCCAAGATCAGAACTGGAGTCAGAGCCCAAGTCAGGAATTGAAGGGCCAGGCCCAGGTGACCCGGGGGTGACCAGAAGCGAATGCTTTGAGCAGCCACTGAACGAAGAGCCGGGCTATTGGCTTCTCACCAGACAGGCAGGGTAGCCAACTAGGTGGCAACTGCTGGCCGGCAGCACTTGTGAGCTTACCTGGAGACCAGCTTTGCCGCAGGCCCTGGCTCGGGACAGTGAGTCTCCCACCCGACGCCGGGATCTCCGCTGCCCCTGGCATTCTGGAGAATCTCCAGCAATGCCCTCTGCCCTGTGCTATTGGGCCATTTGTCCACCACCTCGCCCCCTTTTCCTTCCTTCTCACCGACCCCTCACAACTCGGGCTGTAAGAGGTGGGGGGAGGGGCTGGAGGGTGCTGCCCATGTGGGTTACCCACCCTGTAAGGCTAACTGGGACAGCCCAGCCTAGGGCTGGATGTGATCAGCCTCTCCAGGCGGAAGGCAGAGTGCGGGTGTCAGGTGTGGAGCTCCTTAAACTTCTCCTTCCTCATTGCATTTCCTTCCAGGGGGCTTGTGGGAGGAGGGGGTGCAGGAAGAGGGCATGTGAGGACACCCCGTTTAGCTAGCAGGGGCATGAGTGGGCGGCGCACCTCCCAGGAGCTACCACGAGTCATACGTTTCCTTCAGAATAAAATCAAAGGGCCTTTTTCTACCTGCAGGCAAACCCTAACCCCTGCCCCCTGGAGCCGGCTCAGCACACAAGAGCTCTCTACCCATCCCTGCAGTGCCACCAATGACATCCAGAGAGGGATGGAAGGTTAACACTGTGGGTACCTGGGAGCTGCCAGCCCGGAGCAGCACTCGGGCCCATCTGGCCCAGTATCCCGTCTCTGACAGTGCCCAGCGCTAGATGCAAGGAGCCTGCACCAGCAGACGGGGGGATAACCAGAGCAGCCATCCCCAAAGGGCTCATCTGGGTCTCTTAAGACTGGTTTAAGCAGGAGGTTTATGATCCCTGCCAAGATGTATGTTGTTGGAAAGAAAGAAAGAAAGAAAGAAAGAAAGAAAGAAAGAAAGAAAGAAAGAAAGAAAGAAAGAAAGAAAGAAAGAAAGAAAGAAAGAAAGAAAGAAAGAAAGAAAGAAAGAAAGAAAGAGGATGGGAGGAAAGGCAAGTTGAGAAGACAGAAGGAAGGAAGGGAGGAAGGAAGGAAGGAAGGAAGGAAGGAAGGAAGGAAGGCTGAGAAGACGGGGGGAAGGAAGGAGGGGGTACATGGGGAAGGAAGGAAGGGAAGGCAGGCTGAGAAGAGGCAGACAGGGAGGGGGAGGGAGAGGGAGAGAGGGAGGAAGGAAGAGGGAGCGAGGGAGGCTGAGAAGATAGGGAGGAGGAGGGAGAGGAAGGGAGACAGACAGGGAGGAAGAGGGAAGGAGGCAGAGACAGGGGGAGGGAGGGACAGGGAGGGGGAGGGAAGCAGACAGGGGAGAGGGGGAAGAGGGAGGGAGACAGGGAGGGGGGGGGAGGGAAGCAGACAGTGAGGAAGAGGGAGGGAAGGAGGGAGGCAGACAGGGAGGAAGGGGGAGGAAGGAAGAGAAGACAGGGAGGCAGAAAGGGGGAGGAAGGGGGAGGAAGGAAGAGAAGACAGGGAGGAAGGGGGAAGGAGGGAGGCAGACAGGGAGGAAGGGGAAGGAAGGAAGAGAAGACAGGGAGGAAGGGGGAAGGAGGGAGGCAGACAGGGAGGAAGGGGGAAGGAGGGAGGCAGACAGGGAGTCTACATCTAGACTGCAGGCTTTTTGCATAAGAAGCTTTTTTTGGAAGAGATCTTCCGAAAAAACTTCTTGCGCAAGAGCACATCCACACTGCAAAAGCGCATTGAAAAAGTGATGCACTTTTGTGAAAGAGCGTTCACTGCATGGACACTATCTCGGAATAAGCTCTGATTGCTATACACAGAATGGCCACCAGGGCACCTGTGCTTTTTCCTCTTTCCTCTTTTTGCACAAAACCCCTTCTTCCCCGTCCACACAGGCCTTTTTCCGAAAGAGCTGTTTCACAAAAAGCCTTCTTCCTCGCAGAACGAGGAATACCTGCACCGCAAAGCCCCCTCTGAGCTTTTGATTTTTGGCGCAAAAACGCACTTTGAGGTGTGGCATTCCGCAGGTTTTTTGGAAAGCGGCCGTTTTTCTGAAAAAACTCTGTAGTGTAGACACAGCGGGAGGGAGAGAGGAGGAGGGAGGCAGACTGGGAGGAAGAGGGAGGGAGGAAGGGAGGGAGGCAGGGGGCTCAGAAGGAAGAGGGGTGAGAAGAAGGAAAAGCCAGAGGAGCCGAGAGGAGACAGGGGACTGGGAGCAGGTCGAGGCAGGTGGGCGGGGCCCAGGAGGGGGGAGTGGGGATTAGGGTGGGCGGGGATTAGGGATGACACCTAGCCGGCTAGCCGAGTCTCTTAAAGTGCCTGCTCTCAGGTGAGCAGCAGGGCCAGAGGCACGTCAGGCACCCGGACAGGTGAGTAGGGGATGTGCCCCTCCAGGGGAAAGGGGAACCAAGGGGTCGGGGATGTGCCCCTTTGGGGGAAGGGGCACCAAGGGGTCGGGGATATGCCCCTTTGGGGGAAGGGGCACCAAGGGGTCGGGGATATGCCCCTTTGGGGGAAGGGGCACCAAGGGGTCGGGGATATGCCCCTTCGGGGGAAGGGTGGACCAAGGGGTCGGGGATATGCCCCTTTGGGGGAAGGGGCACCAAGGGGTCGGGGATGTGCCCCTCCAGGGGAAAGGGAACCAAGGGGTCGGGGATATGCCCCTTTGGGGGAAGGGGCACCAAGGGGTCGGGGATATGCCCCTTTGGGGGAAGGGGCACCAAGGGGTCGGGGATGTGCCCCTCCAGGGGAAAGGGAACCAAGGGGTCGGGGATATGCCCCTTTGGGGGAAGGGCGCACCAAGGGGTCGGGGATGTGCCCCTTTGGGGGAAGGGGCACCAAGGGGTCGGGGATGTGCCCCTCCAGGGGAAAGGGGAACCAAGGGGTCGGGGATATGCCCCTTTGGGGGAAGAGGCACCAAGGAGTCGGGGATATGCCCCTTTGGGGGAAGGGTGGACCAAGGGGTCGGGGATGTGCCCCTTTGGGGGAAGGGGCACCAAGGGGTCGGGGATATGCCCCTTTGGGGGAAGGGGCACCAAGGGGTCGGGGATATGCCCCTTTGGGGGAAGGGGGACCAAGGGGTCGGGGATATGCCCCTTTGGGGGAAGGGGCACCAAGGGGTTGGGGATATGCCCCTCCAGGGGAAAGGGGAACCAAGGGGTCGGGGATATGCCCCTTTGGGGGAAGGGGCACCAAGGGGTCGGGGATATGCCCCTCCAGGGGAAAGGGGAACCAAGTGGTCGGGGATATGCCCCTCCAGGGGAAAGGGGAACCAAGGGGTCGGGGATGTGCCCCTTTGGGGAAAGGGGAACCAAGGGGTCGGGGATATGCCCCTTTGGGGGAAGGGGCACCAAGGGGCAAGTGGGCAGGCTCCTGCTGTGCGCCAGGCAGGGGTGGCCATGTTGCTCTGGGCATGATGGCTGTCTGTAGGCTCCTGCCAAAGGCCGGGGGCACAGGGTTAGGCCGGGTTCAGGGATACCCCCGATAAGGGCGCTGGGGGGGCTGTGTGCCCCTGGCAAGGGGCAGGTGGCAGGAGAATGGCCGGGGACGTGCGTAACACATTGGGGTAGAGTCTCCCCATGCCCAGGGCTGCCTCCTCTCTCCCAAGGAGGTGGACAGATCCCCACATCTGGCCGCTATACCCCCCCCCCCGGAAGGGGAGCAGCGGGGGCCTCTCTGTTTTGCTGGGAGGGTGGGGGGCTAGGCTGGTACCGCATTTGGGTCTGGAGCTGTGGCAAAGCCCGGCAGCACATCAGCCTTGCTCTAGGGCAGCTGAGCCCTGGGCGCATGTGTGATACCCCAAAGGGCTGCTTGCCCACGCGGGCCCTGCTGCTTCCAGTTGAACTCAAGGGGCTCTTTTGGGAAACTAGCTAGCCAGTGTGGGGAATCTAGGTGGGTTCCCAGCTCTGGGAGGCAGGGGGGGCTAGTGGTTAGAGCAGGGGGGACTGGGTACCAGTATTCCGGGGTTCCATCTCCAGCTGTGCTATGATTCACTGTGCAACGGCGGGAGTTGGAATGAGGTTAATGACTTAACCATGTGCTCAGATTCGTGGTGTAATAGTGTGGCTGATTAACTCATAAGCAAAAGCGTGTAGGTTAATGCTATAGACTACCCGCATTCCCTCCCCTCTGCCATTACATTTTTTAGCAGGCTGACCAGCAGCCTGGCTCAGTCCTGGTTCGCACCGGGGCTGTGTCCAGACTCAGGGGTTTTTTCGAAAAAACTTCCCCTGCGTCCAGACTCAAGCCGCGTTCTTTCGAAATTAATTCGAAAGAACGCGGCTTTTCTTTCGATGGCGGTAAACCTCATTTCACGAGGAAGAACGCCTTCTTTCGAAAGTTCCTCTTTCGAAAGAAGGCATTCTTCAATGTAAATAGGGCTTCTTCAAAAGAGAGCATCCAGACTCACTGGATGCTTTCTTTCGAAAAAGCAAGCCGCTTTTTCGAAATTTCTCCGTGCAGTCTAGACGCTCTCTTTCGAAAGAGGCTCTTTCGAAAGATGCTTTCGAAAGAGCCTCTTTCGAAAGAAGCCTGCAGTCTAGACATAGCCCAGGTCTGGGACTTACCCCCACTGCAGCTCTGCATTTAAGGTGAATTAGGAGTCAGGCAGACAGGCAACCTGTCTCAGTTCTAGCTCCTGCCAGGTCCAGGACCTCAGTCCCCCACCCCAAACAGGGGCTGCTTCCACCCCGCACTGCTGCCTCGGTATCAAGGGGCAGCAGAACAGGGCGACAGGCAGCCTGGTCCGCGAGGGGAGCTGGTTTTTAAACTGGCTCCCTTTGTGGACCAGCGCCCACCTGGCACTCCCTGCAGAGGTCTCCTTGGGAGCGGACCCAGAGCACGCTGGCTGCTGATCCCACCCCCAGGGGCTAGAAAATAGCCAAGTAACCAATAAGAATTCATGAGGATCATCGACTGTTTAACGTCCCTAGCTCAGATGCCAGAATGAGGGGTGACCCTGCTCCCAGTGACTACCCCTTTGTGCCTCAGTTTCCCTGTCTGTAACCCTGCAGATGCTCCACTCCTTGCAGGGCACGTGCAATGCAAGCCACTCTTTGCTAAGCACGGCAACGTCCCCTGAGGAAAGGGAAGGTAGAAGGGAAAATTCCCAGGGGGATGTTCCTTTGGGCCAAAGCTTCCCGTAGCAGGCCAACGATGTGGGCCTTTTGGGCACTGATCCCCTGGGGGCACCTACTGGAGGGGCCCCAAATGGAGGTAGCCAGAATCAGAGACCACCAGAGGAAAGGCAGGGGAGCCAGAGACCACAAGGCGGGCAGAAGGGGAGACTTGGCTTGGTTTCTCCTGTGCCCAGCCTTCCCGACTGACTGGCACAGACCCAGGTGGGGCTGGCTACGTTACAGCCCACACTTGAATGCAAAGGGCCACTGGCAAGACTCCTCCCCCCTTGTCCTTCGAAAGCCGCTCGTATCCCAAACTGTCTCCACTGGTCTGAATCAGGCAGCTGGTCTTTCTCTGGGAACCTCTGCCCGGAGAAACTCCGCCTGCAGGATCCCTTGGCAGCCCTACGAGTTTGAAAGGACTTTCCCCGCTCAGCTTGTCTTGGCTGGGTCAGAACCGGACATGGGACCTTTCCCCTCCAGCGACCGTGAGTTCTGAGCCAATCCCAGGGCAGCAGGCTAATGGGGGATTTTCTCCATCTATGTGTGGAATACATTTTTATGTGCGCCGAATCATGTGCAAAAGTGCACCACCATTAACAAAACCCAGCTGTGGGTGCGCTGCTAAGCGGCTGGGCGGCATTGGAATATCTCCCAAGCGGCTGCAGGAGAATCCAGGGGGCTCTGGCGAGTTCAGAACAAGCCATTCTGAGAGGCCCTCGGATGCGAGCCCTATGCATTCAACATAATGCTTCCTCCTTTGGGGGGGAGCGTGGCAGCTTAGAGGGTGACGCCGCACAAGGATTGAAGAGGGGATGTGCAGAAGAAACTTGAGCTCAGTGGATCTGATATTGGGGCTGGGGATTTTAAGAAGTCAGGATGGAATTTGGATGCTGGACTCTTTCTCCTTTGGTTCCCCAAGCGGCTTGGAAGATTCTGTGACTCCATGATTCATTTCCCTTCCCCCTGCCTCTCCAGCATGGCATTTCAGCTTCTTAATGGATGAACAACCCACCATGAGCTCCCGGCATGGTCCTGGCATGGTCCTGGGACAAACAGGACTTGATCCTTCGATATATAGTGCTTTAAAAGCAAAGAGGTGACTTTCACCTCCTGTATCTGTCTTTGGTGGAAACCAATACTGATACATCCACTTCGGGTGCAGGCGTTTTTGAAAAGGACGCTGCTGAATTGTTGAGGGAAGAGCCACAAACATTATTTGAGGGCTGGAGAAAAGACTTTCTGAGTGAGACACTCCAGCATGGTCTGCACTACATCTGGTCAAACTTATCTTATGTCTTTGCATGGAGTCATAGAATCCTAGAACACTAGGACTGGAAGGGACCTCGAGAGGTCACCGAGTCCAGTCCCCTGTCCTCATGGCAGGACCCAGCACCGACTAGACCATCCCTGATAGATATCTGTCTAACCTGCTCTTAAATATCTCCAGCGATGGAGATTCCACAACCTCCCTAGGCAACTTATTCCAGCGTTTAACCACCCTGACAGTTAGAAAGTGTTTCCTAATGTGCAACCTAAACCTCCCTTGCTTCAGTTTAAGCCCATTGCTTCTGTCCTCAGAGGCCCAGGAGAACAATTTTTCTCCCTCCTCTCTGTGACACCCTTTTAGATACCTGAAGATCACTATCATGTCCCCTCTCAGTCTTCTCCTTTCCAAACTAAACAAGCCCAATTCTTTCAGTCTTCCCTCATAGCTCATGTTCTTTTAGACCTTTAATCATTCTTGTTGCTCTTCTCTGGACCTTCTCCAATTTCTCCACATCTTTCTTGAAATGTGGTACCAGAACTGGACACAAGACTCCAACTGAGGCTTAATCAGTGCAGAGTAGAGCGGAAGAATGACTCCTCGTGTCTTGCTCACAACGCTTCTGTTCATGCATCCCAGAATCATGTTTGCTTTTTTTGCAACAGCGTCACACTATTGACTCATATTTAGCTTGTGGTCTACTATGACCCCTAGGTCCCTTTCTGCAGGACTCCTTCCTAGACAGTCACTTCCCATCCTGTACGTGTGAAACGGATTGTTCCTTCCCAAGTGGAGTACTTGCATTTGTCCTTATTAAACTCCATCCTATTTACCTCAGACCATTTCTCCAGTTTGTCCAGATCAGTTTGAATTATGACCCTATCCTCCAAAGCCCTGGCAACCCTTCCCAGCTTGGTATCATCTGCAAACTTAATAAGCGTGCTCTCTATGCCGATATCTAAATTGTTGACGAAGATGTTGAACAGGACCAGTCTCAAAACTGACCCCTGTGGAACCTCACTTGTTATGCCCTTCCAGCATGACTCTGAACCATTGATAACTACTCTCTGAGAACAGTTATCCAGCCAGTTATGCACCCACCTTATAGTAGCCCCATCTAAGTGCTATTTGCCTAGTTTATTGATAAGAAGATCATGAGAGACCGTATCAAATGCCTTACTAAAGTCTAGGTATACCACATCCACCGCTTCTCCCTTATCCACAAGACTCATTATCCTATCAAAGAAAGTTATCCTCTACACTTGGGCCTCACATCTGCCGGAAAATTAAGTTGGCCTAACTGTGTCACTCAGCAGAGTGAAAAATCCTCTTCCCATGCAGCGTAATTAAGCAGACTGAAGTCTGAAGAATTCTTCCGTCGACCTTGGTACTGTTTTTCGGGGAGGCAGGTTTCTGACAGAACTCCCACTGGGATAAATAGTGCAGAGGAATCCTCAGTTTTGAGTCTCGTCAGCAAAACCCTGAGTTTACACCAGGCAAGTCTGCTTTTACAGTGCCAGCGCAGAGGCTGCCTTGCCCGTACAGGCCTCCAGCAGCAATCCCATAATGCCCCTGCTCCCACGACATGTGGTTGCTCTAGTCACAGCATTGACGCGACAGCTGAACTCTCCCAGGGAAGTCCTAGATCGGATGGTGGAAGCCCAGTTATGGAGGAAGTGCCTGTTTATTTGGGCATTGCAAAGGAGGCGCAGACGTCTGAGCCACTTGAACAACGATGCCGGGCAAAGGGGAAGGAATTGTGACTGTGGAGACCAGTGGGACATTTGCAGCGGCCTCCTACTCCTGCAGCTACTGTGTGGACAGGCCTGCAAACGTGAGGGGTGTGGGAAAGGGAGTACTTGTCCTGGGGCCCAGGGCTCCCGGCCCTTTAAATAGCCGCCGGAGCACCGTACTGCACGCTCCAGGTCGCACTGAGGGCTAGCTGTGCTGGCCCCTCCCCTTCCACCGGAGGCCCTTTCAGGAGCATGGAGCCAGGTGCCCCATCTGCACCTTGCCCAGGGGCCTGGAGAAGCAATTGGCTCCCCTGCGTGTGGAGCTGCTTGCCATGGATATTAAAGAGCTCCTCAACGGTTGTCTGCACTGCACTGTAAACGCGGCTCTGTGGGACCCGCCTGGGCTTATGGACGCGGGGTTTTCCAAGCCCTGCCGGAGCGTCCACACGGCTTTGTCTAGCCCAGGTGTCTCACCGTGGTAACGATCCTTACGGCGCTGCAGAATGAGAGCTTGGGTCCGAGACTTGGGCTCTGCCATGTGCCCCCAGCAGGGCCCTAGGACACGGGTCCTGTGTGCTTGCTGAGCCGAGTCAGGCTGCTTTGGGCTTTGCCAGCCTCCGTGTGCCGTGCGAATGCCCCTCCGGAAGAAGCCAGCGAGGAGACTTGACCATGGAGTCTAAGACAGTGATTCTCGGCCTGCAGGCTGCGTGCGGCCTACCGGACGCCTTCCAGGCCAAACAGGCAGCGTGTGTATTCACAGACTCCGAGAAGAGACCTCAGGACAGTGGTGGGCAAGGTGCAGCCCGAGGGCCGCATGCTGCCCGTGTGGCTCGTGAGTCAGTTTGTTACTGTCGCCCACGCGCAAGGTTCCAAATTCTGCTGCTTTCCGTCTGCACCGTTCTTTTCCTTCCGGTGGTACGAAAGTGACTCCCGCTGCAGCCAATCACAGCACGGCCACGGTCCCATCGGCACCACCCGCACAGTCTAGCTACGCCGGCGTAGGGAGCAACGCTGCCCTGTCTGCAGAGACCGCCTTGGTTACAACCATCCTGCTGCCCAATGAGACGAAGGAGGCCGCTGTACAGCCCATCCCCTAGTCCATGTTGCCCTTCGCTGTTTCAGGAGCCATCGAGTCCAACCCCCTGCTCCAAGTAGGGTCAATCCCGATTAAATCATCCCAGCCAGGGCTCTGTCAAGCCGAGATTTAAACACCTCTAGGGATGGAGACTCCACCCCCTCCCTAGGGAACCCAGCCCAGAGCTTCCCCACCCTCCTAGGAAAATCATTTTTCCTAATATCCAACCTAGACCTCTCCCACTGTAACTTGAGACCATTGAGTCGTTCTGCCATCTGTCACTACTGAGAACAGCCTCTCTCCATCCTCTTTGGAACCCTCCTTCAGGAAGTTGAAGGCTGCTCTCAAATCCCCCCTCACTCTTCTCTTCTGCAGACTAAACAAGCCCAAATCCCTCAGCCCCTCCTCCTAGGTCATGTGCGCCAGCCCTCTAATCATTTTTGTCACCATCCGTTGGACTTTCTCCAATGTGTCCACATCTTTTCTGTAATGGGGGGGGGGGGGGAGCAGAACTGGACCAATACTCCAGATGTGGCCTCACCAGTGCACAATAAAGGGGAATAATCACTTCTCTAGATCTGCTGGCAAAGCTCCTCCTAGTGCCCCCTAATATGCCATTAGCCTTCTTGGCTACAAGGGCACACTGTTGACTCATATCCAGCTTCTCCTCCGCTGGAATCCCCAGGGGCTTTTCTGCAGAACTGCTGCTTAGCCAGTCAGTCCCCAGCCTGTAACAATGCTTGGGATTCTTCCGTCCCAAGGGCAGGACTCTACACTTGTCCTTGTTGAACCTCATCAGATTTCTTTTGGCCCAATCCTCCAATTTGTCTTGGTCACTCTGGACCCTATCCTTACCTTCCAGCATATCTATTTCTCCCCCTAGCTTAGGTCATCTGTGAACTTGCTGAGGGTGCAACTCATCCCCTCATTCAGATCATTAATAAAGATGTTAAACAAAACCGGTACTAGAACTGATCCTTGGGGCACTCCGCTTGAAACCGACTGCCTGCCAGACATCGAGCCATTGAGCCTGACAATCTAGCCAGCTTTTTATCCACCTTACAGTCCATTTATCTAATCCCTACTTCCTTAACTCGCTGGCAAGAGTATGGAGTATCAAAAGCTTTGCTCTAGTCAAGGTATATCACGTCCACCACCTTCCCTGTGTCCACAGAGCCTGTTACCTTGTCATAGAAGGCAATCAGATTGGTCAGGCACGACTTGCCCTTGGTGAATCCATGTTGACTATTCCTGATCACTTTCCTCTCTTCCAAGTGCTTCACTTGAGGATCCCCTCCATGATTTTTCTGGGGATCGAGGTGAGACTGACTGGTCTGTAGTTTCCTGGATTGTCCTTCCCTTTTCTAAAGACAGGCACTGCATTTGCCTTTTTCCAATCATCCAGGGCCACCCCCGATTGCCACAAGTTTTCAGAGATAATGGCCAAGGGCTCTGCAATAACATTGGCCAATTCCCTCAGCACCCTCGGATGCATTAGATCTGGCCCCATGGATTTGTGTATGTCCCGCTTTTCTAAACCATTCCTAACCTGTTCTTTCTCCACCAAGGGCTGCCCTCCTCCTCCCCGTACTGTGCTGCCAGTGCAGTGGTCTGGGAGCTGACCTTGTCAGTGAAGACCGAGGCAAAAAAAAAGCTTTAAGTAACTCTGTGGCTGTGTCTAGACTGGCATGATTTTCTGGAAATGCTTTTAACGGAAAAGTTTTCCGTTAAAAGCATTTTCAGAAAAGAGCGTCTAGATTGGCACAGACACTTTTCCGCAAAAGCACTTTTTGTGGAAAAGCGTCTGGGGTCAATCTAGATGCGCTTTTGCGCAAAAAAGCCCCGATCGCCATTTTTGCGATTGGGGCTTTTTTGTGGAAAACAAATCTGAGCTGTCTACACTGACTCTTTTGCGCAAAAGTTTTGCGCAAAATGGACTTTTGCCCGAATTGGAGCAGCGTAGTATTTACGCAAAAAGCACTGATTTCTTACAGTAGGAAGTCAGTGCTTTTGCGGAAATTCAAGCCGCCAGTGTAGACAGCTGGCAAGTTTTTGCGGAAAAGTGGCTGATTTTCCGGAAAAACTGGCCAGTCTAGACACAACCTGTATGTCTGCGGCCCACGTAACACATAGGGAGCTGCAGACGTGGCACACTGCAGTGACTAGGTGGAGAACCGCTGGTCTAGAAGGTTCCCAGAAGCGATGGGATCTCTCCTCTAGCAGAGACAAAGCTGCACAAATTGAATCCAGGTTCTGGTTTTGTAACAGATCCAGGCTCTGATTTTTAACAGTGCAGGTGACAAACCAAGGGAGCTAACCCCCAGGCACAAGTGGGTTTTCCTTCTCTCCATGCCTTCAGAGCCAGACTGGCTGCTTTTTGAGATGCTTTCCCCAGCCTCAAGTCATTGGGCTCAACACAGCGATCGGATGCAACTCCCTGGCCTGCGTTACTAGGGTTGCCAGATGGTTTCAGAAAAAATACCGGACAAAAATTTGATAACATGTTGAGCAAAAAACCGCTGGGGAGTAACCAGGGAGGTCGGGCCGAAATGCAGTCACAACCCTTTTAATTGCTGCATGTCCCGAGCGGGCTTCCGTCGGGCACTGAGCCAGGCCCGGGAAAAGCAGAAAAACGTACTTAGTTAGAAAATACCGGACATTTATCTGTCCAGCATTGTCTCAATTTGTTAACCGGACGCAAAGTCCAAATACTGGACTGTCCGGTTCAATACCGGACACCTGGCAACCCTGTGCATTACCCAGGCGTCAGACTCACCCAGTCGTGAGCTCCTTTGGCGCCGGATGGAGGAGCCGGCTTTTCCTCTGCCCCCTCCCAGCGGGGCCCGCCCAGGATTAGCTGCTGACAGGATTCCAGAGGGAGATGAACCAGGCAATTAATTAAAACACAACACCCTCAGGATTTTGCCGGGGGCAATTGCTTGGCAAACACTGTTTACTTCCGCTCGCCGTGCCCACTGCCACTCTGCTCCGCCCCAGATTAGCTGCTCATCGGATGTCCTGACAGGATGTTGGGTACCGTGAGTCACCTGGCCACGGGGAAGAGAGCCGCCTGGCCCAGTCACCTGGCTGCAACCATCGGAAACAGCTTCTGTTTCCGGCAGTAAAGCAACAAAGCACACCGGAGGTTTCCTGTAGTGTAGGGTGCTCCGGGCTAGCCCCGCCAGAGAGGTTCCTCACCAACAAAAGCCCCGTTTCCACTTCTCCACTCTCCCGCTGCTGAGCCACCAGGGCTGGGGGTCTTCCTGACCAGCTCCCTGAGCCTTGGTTGAAGTAGATGGGCCTGGCGTCAGCCCTCCCGGGGGGGATGTAAACCAGCCCCCCAGCTTCCCCCCAGGAAGAGGAAGCTGGTGTGGACATAGTGTCTGTAGGAAGAGCCGGGCTGGGACCATAGCGCACTGCGTTGTGGCTAGTCTTTGCCCCCCCGGGCCTACGGGGGCAGATCAGGAGCATGGCCGGAGCACACAGCAGCTGCGCGTGGTGGTGATCGTCCGGTCACAGAATGAGCACGCCCAGGGCCGCCCTTAGGATGGAAAGGGCGCTGTGCAGGACTATTAAGCTGTTGCCCTTGGGCCCGACGGCAGCCGGGAGGGGATGGCGGTTTGTAGAGCTGGGATTTTATAATCTGCAACACGCTCATGAAATAGTTTTAAAGGAAATTTGAAACGAAGGCCCTGTGGACTCTCGGTACATCCGGAAACTGACAGTCTGGACCGGGGCTTGGCAAATGGTTTCCTTGTCACCCTAAAGGCTCTTTCAAAGTGCCATGTTCTGCTACTTGCTCGGCCAGGCCGACTCTCTGACCACGGACAGAAAGAGACAGGAGGGTGGACATTAAGACCTAGTAGTGCCCCGAATTTTCAGGTGCCCCACACAGCTGCCTATTCTGCACATGGGGAAGGACAGCCCTGAGTGCACCAGCCCCTAGCCCTCTGCCAGGGAAAGATTCACAGTCTGCGTCTCACAGTGGACATGGGGACAGGCTG
This sequence comes from Pelodiscus sinensis, assembly GCF_052426305.1. Taxonomy (NCBI): domain Eukaryota; kingdom Metazoa; phylum Chordata; order Testudines; family Trionychidae; genus Pelodiscus; species Pelodiscus sinensis. The sequence goes on from NC_143069.1 coordinate 6,252,157, forward strand.
TTCTACATAAGAAAATTACACTGAGCCAGCTGTGGTGCTCAGGAGTGTGCAAAATACATGCCCTGCCCCCCCCGGGAAAGACCTAGGTAAGCCGATAACCCCCGGTGCAGGCCAGGCTAAGAATTCTTCCATCCACCTGGCCCGGTCTCTCGGGTAGCTGGATTTATACAGCGCCCGGAGAGCCCCGCCCAGTGGTCGCGTCCACACTGCAGTGTTACGGGGTAGACGAGCCCGGGGGGCAGCTGAAGTCTGGGTCCTGGGGGAGGCGGGGTCTCGGAGGTGGGTGGTGATTGTTTTCCACGCTTGTTCCAGGATTTCTGCTGGCTGGCTGGCTGCCCTTCGAGTCTCTGCCCTTTGGTGACTACGCGGAACGTCGCTTTCTTGACACGCACATGTAAGTGCGGGGGGGGGGGGGAGCTGGGGTCTCAGGTGGAACGGCCACATGGGGGCTGGGAGTTTGGTGAGCAGACAGAGGTTGGGGGCTGGGCCATGCAAGAGACAGGAAGGCTGGCAGGCAGAGCATGTGGGGCAAGCGCTAATGCCAGAGAATAGCAAAGTTCCTGGCAATGCTGGGTACCTCCAGGAAGCATCACCCACACCCTGACACCAGCTGAGGCTGGCACAGCCCGTGGCCTGCCCGGGCAGCTGTCAAGCTGGGCTCTTGCCTTGACCCTTCCCTTGCTCGAAACGTGCTTTTGCTTGCACCTGCTTCTCCCCTTTCACTAGTGGCCAGGGGCTGTGCATGGCAAATCTCAGAGCGGCGTGGGAGGCGGGCAAGGCTGGAAGCAGCATGGCAGGCTCTTCACACCAGCCCCCCAGCTCTCGTGGCCTGGGCAGCTAACCAAGGCCTCGCACAATGATAACACAGTGTTCCCACCCTCGTTTTACCATGGGGGAAACTGAGGCAGGGAGCATGGCAGGGACTTGCCCAGGGCATCCGTGGCAGAGCTGAGAACTGAACCCGGGAATCCAGGTGATGAGGTTCTGCTCTAACTACTAGACCCCACTCCCTTCCCAAAGCTGGGTGTACTGACATCCCACATACCAACCACAGTATTCCTTTCCTCCAGCCAGGGAAACCTCCCTCCCCTCCCCCTTCCCTCACTTGTCATCACAAAACCCCACTCGTCTCCTGGAGCAGAGCTCCCAGCCTCCCCTGCTGTAGCCACTAGACCCTCCTTCTTCCCTTCCCCCCTTATCTGAGGTTAGAACCCAAGAGTTCTGACTCCCAGTATTCCACTCTAACCACTGGGCCTCTCTCCCCTCCCAGATCCTGGAAGAAAACCCAGGAATCCTGGCCCCCAGACCCTCCTGCTCTAACCCTCATTTCTCTCCCCCCAAGAGATGGGGGTAGAACTCAGAGGTCTTGGTTCCCAACCAGACCTGCTGTAACCATTAGACCCCACTTCCTGCTCCCAGGGCTGTTCCCCCCGCCTCTAACTCCTAGAGCCCTCCCCCTCTCTGGAGCACTGCTCGAGGCAAGTTCTCATCCCACCCTCCTCCTGCTAGGATCTGACTCCTCCATCCCATATGCTAGACAGGGCAGCTGCGTGCCTTATGCAGCGCTGCCCGCTAACCTGCCCCCTCTTTGTGCCACTGCCCGTAGAGCCTGCGCCATGGACGGCCGAGCTGAGCCCCTGAGCCTGCTGACGCGCTGGTACATCTACGCCCTGCACGGCTACTTCTGCGAGGTGATGTTCACGGCCGCCTGGACCTTCGCAGCCGAGCAGGACTGGAAGTTCCAGGGGGTCACCAGCGTCTGGGCCTTGTTCATCTACGGCACGGCCGGCCTGGTGCAGGAGCGCATGTACCTGCGGCTGCGGGGACGCTGCTGCCTGCCGAAGCGCTGCCTCTGCTACACGCTCTGGATCTACCTCTGGGAGTTCAGCACTGGGTACTTCCTGCGCACCTTCCAGGCCTGCCCCTGGGACTACAGCCACTTCCGCTACCACCTGCTGGGGCTGGTGACGCTGGAGTATGCCGCCTTCTGGGCCCTGGGCGCCCTGCTGCTGGAGATGATCATCAGGAAAACCCTGCAGCTGCGGCTCGAGGGGCCCAGCGCCTCGTCCCCCATGGCCTGCTTCCAGCCCCGCAAGCAGGCCTGAGCACAGGGGAGGCTGCGCCAGCCGCCCCGTTCGGGCCCTGCTGCTGCAGCAGCCTGGAGACGGCAGGACCCTGCGCACCGGGGGCACCGAGCTGGCTTGCACCAGACCCAGGGGAGGAGTCTGCAGGGGGGCAGTGCGGGGAGACGCACTGCTCCATTGGCACACCTGCCCGAGACCCTCCTCCCGGAGCCAACCATTCCCACCTCCCCCGCCTGCAGGAAGATTCCCTGAGACAAGTCCACCAGGATGTACCTGGGGCCCAGTTTTCATCCACCTCACCTGACCCCTCCCTGCGCTGGGTGGCAGGTGGCTTCTAGCCCCCTCTGGGCCCTACAGCCAGGTCTGTTCGGAGTCTCAACGCCCGGACCATGGAGCGCGCCAGACCCTGAGGCGGGTTAGGAAGGTAGCGAGCTGGGCCCGGATAGCCAAAAGGCTGAGGAATGTTAACTAGCGCTGACAAGCGATCAAAAAATGTAATTGCGATGAATCGTGTGCAACTCCCCTTTGAAATGCCGCCATGGCATTTCAAGGGGGCAGCGCTGCATGGAGCCCGGGATCAGCTGGACTTCCCAGCCGACCCGGGCTCCACGCAGCGCTGCCCCTTGGAAGAGCTGCCACGGCGTTTCCAAGGGGTAGCGCACTAGGCGCCAGGCTCCACTTGCCCCTTTGAAGTGCTGGAGCGGCACTTCAAAGAGGCAGCGCAGCAGTAACACCTGCGATTAGCATGTTAATTGTTTTAATGGGTTAATCCTGTCCTGTGTTAATCACAGGGTATGTCTACATTACAAAGTTAGTTCGAACTAACGGACGTGAGTTCGAACTAACTTTCATAGGCGCTACACTAGCGCTCCGTTAGTTCGAATTTAATTCGAACTAACGGAGCGCTTAGTTCGAACTAGGTAATCCTCATTCCACGAGGATTAAGCCTAGTTCGAACTTACTAGTTCGAATTAAGGGCTGTGTGGACCCTTAATTCGAACTAGTGGGAGGCTAGCTCTTCCCAGGTTTCCCTGGTGGCCACTTTGGCCAACACCAGGGAAACTTGTCTGCCCCCCTCCCGGCCCCGGACCCCTTAAAGGGGCACGGGCTGGCTACGGTGCCCATGCCAGGTGCAAGCCTGCCAGCACCCAGCCAGCAGACCCTGCACCTGGCACGGATCAAGCCACCCACCCGATGCCCCCCAGCCCTCCCCTCTTCCCGGGACCAGGCTGGCGGCTCCCGGGAGCTTGCCCGGGACCGTAAAAGGTGGGCACCAACCTGGGCTAGTGCGGACATCGTGGACCTCGTCCACGATCTCCGCACTAGGCACAGGGAGGTGGCCGGCTAGGGCAGGAGAGCTGCCAGCCTGGCCACCCAGGAGCAGGTGTGCATGAAAATCAAGGTGGTCCACTGAGACCCCCGACTCTGAGCCCTGAACTTACCATGGCTGTACTGGGTCAGACCAAAGGTCCATCTAGCCCAGTAGCCTGTCTGCCGACAGCAGCCAACCCTAGGGACCCTGGAGGGGACGGACTGAAGACAGTGACCAAGCCATTTGTCTCGTGCCATCCCTCTCCAGCCTTCCACAAACCTTGGGCAGGGACACCACTCCTACCCCCTGGCTAATAGCACTCCATGGACCCAACCTCCATGACTTGATCTCACTTCCCTTTAAACTCCGTTCTAGTTCTAGCCTTCACAGCCTCCTGCAGCAAGGAGTTCCACAGGTTGACTCTTTGCTTTGTGAAGAACAACTTTCCGTTACTAGTTTGAAGCCTGCTACCCATTCCTTTCCTTTGGGGTGTGTCTAGACTACAGAGTTTTGTCGACAAAAGTGGACTTTTTGTCGACAAAACTATACCTGTGTCTACACTACCACTGAGTTCTGTCGACATAACGTCGACAGAACTCAGCAGTTTTGTCGACGCTGGTAAACCTCATTTTACGAGGCATAACACCTTCTGTCGACAGAAGGTGTTATTGCATGTAGGGTTGTGTCTAGACTACAGGGTTTTGTCCACAAAGCAGCTTGCTTTGTTGACAGAACTGGATGTCGTCTAGACACTCTTTGTCGACAGAAGCTTTGTCGACAGTATCTGTCGACAAAACTTCTGTCGACAAAAGCCTGTAGTCTAGACATACCCTTGGTGTCCTCTAGTCCTTCTTTATGGGAACTAATGAAGAACTTTTCTGTATGCACCGTCTCCACCCAACTCCTGCTTTTAGAGACCTCTATCCTGTCCCCCCTCCCTCTCCTCTTTTCTAAGCTGAAAAGTCCCAGTCTCTTTAGCCTCTCTTCATATGGGACCTGTTCCCAACCCCTGATCATTGTAGTTGCCCTCCCCACTCCCAGCCTCTCTCTTCCCCTCTCCCACCTCCTTTTCCCAGTCTCCCCCAGTTTTGTTCAATAAAGACAGATTCCATTTCGGAAGAAACGTTATCTTTATTTTGTACATCAATAAGAAGGGGGGCTAGGGAAGGGTAAGTGGAAGGAGGTGAGGGAAGAATGGGGTACGAGCCCCCGATGGGGAGGACTGGGCTGGCTCTGCGGGCTTCTGGGGGTGGAAGCTCTTCTGCAGCCCCCCAATTGTCCCCTCTCCCCAGATGGCAGCCTGCGGCAAGTGCAGCCGGGCTGATGGCTGAGTGGTGTGATGTGCCCAGTGTGGGTACTCCGGGCAATCCAAGCCAGGACTGCTTTGCAAGCGGGGCACCCCTTAGAACTGTCTGTCCAGGGTGGGGGTTGGGACCCTTTAAGCACAGCCCTCGGCTAGCCTGAGACAGCAGCTCCATGCTCTTAAGTCCTCATCTGATGCCCTGCCGGCACTGCTTCCGGCCATCCTTAACCCCGGTTCAGGATCCACTCAATGTGGACATGCTAGTTCGAATTAGCAAAACGCTCATTCGAACTAGTTTTTTAGTCTGGATCCGTTAGTTCGAATTAGCTTAGTTCGAATTAACGAATTCGAACTAAGTTAGTTCGAATTAGCGCTGTAGTGTAGACGTACCCACAGGCATTAACGCAGGTCAGTCGACAGCCCTAATGTTAACCAACAGCCACTTTGGGGCGATCTGTGTCTGCCCCCTGGGGGACGTACCCTGACAGATCTCTACAGGCCCTGGGGGCAGAGACCAGACACAGCGCAGCGCGCTCCAGCCACACCCCTAACAGCCCCTATGGACCCTGGGGGGCAGAGACCAGCCACAGTGCAGCGCGCTCCGGCCACGCCCCGATCTGGGAGATCTGCGCTTCACCCAGGTGGACAGACACTCCTCCAGCTGTGGAAATCTCAGGGAGGGGGCTCTGTTCCCCGGGGGAACATGGCTCAGGATGTAACTGCTCCTTCCTGCCCCCTCGCTTGGGGGTGTCCAGCTGCTCTTCTCAGGTGTTGCTGCTGGCAGTTGGGGGGTCCCCATTTGCTGGTGGCTGTTCCCCAGGACCATGGCTCTGACAGGGGCCAACGCCGCTCCAGCGCAGTATTCGGCCGTGGTGCTATGGGTGGTGCTGTTGGTTCAGCGCTGGGCATAGGGCCTTTCATTAAATGTCCTGTGGATTCTCTAGTATTGCGAGTGCTGAGTCTTCAACCTTCTCCTGGCCCCCCTGGGGATCGGGGCCCTGCCCCACCCTGGCAGGCACATCCGGGCAAGGAGATCTCCCAGACAGGAGCTACAGAGGCGGTGGCTACCTGCGCCAAGCACCCTTCCCCCACAGGCACAGCTGCAATGTGGGGCTGGGAAGAACTGGGTGGCTAACAGGCCAATGACCCTCTGATAAGGCGGCCTAGGGTGGCAGGGAGGTGGGAACCCAGCTAAGGGAACAGGGGTGGGAGAATGCATCCATTAAACGTGCCTGGGGGCAGTGAGGGCCCTGACTGACCAGAGTACCGGGCGCTGCCCAGACCCTGGCTGAGATCTGGGCCCTGTTGTGCCTGGTTAGCTCTCTACTGGCTCAGCTCCTGATATGACAAACTTCTGGGTTCAGGACTCAAAGTGCTGCCCTTTTGCAATCCCCCAACCTACACACAATTTGTCAGTGTGTTTGCAATGAAACAAGCCACACCCGCCATGCAGGGAATGGGGCAGGGCAGGCGACAGCAGGTGGTGTGGGCAGGCATGCAGACCTAGTCGAGCATGGAAGGGACGATCTTCTTCCATTTACGTGATTGAAGCAATGTATAGCAGCAATGAACCCCTCCAAGTCACTGTCTCAGGTAGGGAAACTGAGGCACGGTGAGTGATTTGCTACCCACAATCCTTTGCTGTGAGATGCAGCTGCTGAAGCTACAGAATGGGAGACAGGGCTAGATGGGCCTGTTGGCTGTATACGGAGCAGAGGGATGGGATACTGGGCTAGCTGGGCCCACTGGTGTGAGCCTCCAACTCTAATCCCACAGCCAGGAGTGGGGACTCCGAAGTTTTTTGGAGCCTGGACTCTTTTTTTCCCTGTGTTTGTGCAACACCTAGGGCATGATGAAGCTGCTGGAATCCTTTTAATAAGCATGGAGGATTTGTTCCCCATTGCTCCCCTTATTACACATCCTAATTTGTTTATCCGATAAGGGGACATGACAGCTGAACTGAGACAAACAGCATGTGACAGCTGAAAAATGTCTGTCCCTGCACCCAGCCCAGCTATTTGAAATCTCTGTGAGTCACGGCAGCTTGGATTGCACGTCTCTTTCCGCAAGCCAGCCCCTGCGAGTCCCAAAGCCCTTTATTCCCACGAATCACTCGAACCCTGACAGGTGGTCCTGGGAGGTTAAGGCAGAATTATTGACCCCATCCTACAGGTGGGAAAACTGAGGCATGGGGTGGTTCATCCCATTGCAGATCCAGGAATGGAAACCTGAAGTCCTGCCTCCATCTGCTCCCATCACTAGGTCTCATTCCCCTCTTAGAGGCAGGAATAGAATTCAGGAGTCCTGACTTCCAGCTCCCCGCCCTGCTCCCAGTCACCAATGGGGGCCCTGGTGAGCTTGTCCCCAAAAACTCCCCCACAGCTGTGTGGAGACCAGGGGCCCGTCTCGTCCCACACGCCATCCAGAGACAGGACGGCTGAGCCTCCTCCCAGTGCAATCTGGCGTCTCTGGACAGTGGCTCTCCACTGATACGGGATGGGGCTCTCCAAACACACGTTTCCCAGGAGCTGGTGCACACGGGCCAGCTTCGCAGGGACCAATACAGTGGCCGTGGCATAAGGGGAGCTACACACTTGAAACTCTGGCTCTGCAGGGTTTGAAGCCCCCCAGGAGCTAAATGCAGGAGCAACACAGCCTAATGGTGGAGTGATGGCCAGGGTTCTAGTCCCACTGCTGCCACCAGTTTGCTCAGGCAAGGCTCCTTGCCTCAGTTTCTCCATCTGTAAAAGCAGATCAATGACACTATGCTGCTCGGTAACATGCTTTGAGATCCACCCGTGATAAAAGCTAGGGAGGGTTCTCATCAGCAGGGAGTGGGGCTAGCGCAATGCTCAGTCAGGTGTGGAAGGAAAATTGTCAAGTTTAAGGCAGGAAGGGACAATTAGACCATCCATTCAGCTTCCTGTATAGCCTGGCCTTCCGGTTCCCTGCACTTTCTCCATCAGGGCCCAGGAACTTGGGTTTGATACGAGCATCTCTTGCAGAAACGCACCCAGGATTGATTTGCTTCTCAGATTGAGTGTGTGCATCTCTCTCTCGCTTTGTGTTTGTGGGTCTCTGTAGGTCCTTGTGTTTGTGTGTCTCTTTAGCTGGGTGGACAGGTCTGGTTTTGTGTGAGTCTCTCACTCTTTGTGCTCTTGTCGATGTGTCTGTTCAGCTGAGGCGGGGGGAGGGGCAGTAGGGATGTTAGATATTGGGGAATTGAACAGTCGTGTAACTACATGAAATCTTTGCACTTACACAACTATTGGATAGTCCCCGGGGGGGGGGGCTGGCAGCCAGTGTGCTCCAGTCCCACTCCCAGGGAGCCCCCTGCCACCCCGGGTGGCAGCAGCCCGTCTGCTGGAAGTTCGGACAGAAGATCCTGGGGAGGGGGCGGGGGGAGAAGGCTGCCAAGAAGCAGCCTCTGTCTGCAGAGGCCTGAGCTAGCCATGGACAGAGGCTGGTCCAGCAGCAAACCCTGTCTGCGGGGGGTCCGAGTTCCCCATAACAGAGGCTGCTCCACCTCCCATGGAGCAGCCTTTGTCGACGGGGGTTCCCAGCTGGCAGCTTCTGTCCACTGGGATCTGGGCCCACCGTGGACAGAGGCTGCTTTGCAGCAGCCTCCCCTGCACCACCCCCCAACACTGCTGCCTCTAATAGAGGCAACTACATGGAGGTGGAGGGGGCAGGCAGCATCGCGGAGCTGGTGCTGGGGGGAACCAGATTTTAAGCTGGCTCCCCGCCAGCACCAGCTCCTGCTTCCCCCCTTGCTGCCTCTGATACAGAAGCAGCGGGGGGGGGGGGGGGAGGATGTGAGTAGTCGACAAGATTGACCAGTAAGCAGCTCCCAGGCTGCAGGGCCTGGAGCAAGGCCTGAGGGACTAAGGGACACCGCCAGGATAGGTGCACACTCGCTTGCCAACAGTCCAGACTGCAGTGCGGCCCTGAGGCAGGGGCTAGATGAAGACTGGCAGTGGGTCACTGAGGCAAGGTGGGCACAGGGGGTTTGGGGTTCCCTGGGAGGGAGGCTTCCAGAATGTGGGGGTGCTGCAATGGGGCAGTAACCTGAGAAGACACCCTAGTCTGGAAGGGTATGTCTACACTACCCCGCTAGTTCGAACTAGCGGGGTAATGTATGCATACTGCACTTGCTAATGAAGCCCGGGATTTGAATTTCCCGGGCTTCATTAGCATAAGCGGGGAGCCGCCATTTTTAAATCCCCGCTGCTTCGAACCCCGTGCAGCGCGGCTACACGGGGCTCGAACTAGGTAGTTCGGACTAGGTGCCTATTCCGAACTACCATTACTCCTCGTGAAACTGTGCCTAGTGCGGAGATCATGGATGTCTGCACTAGCCCAGGCGGGTGCCCACCTCTTGTGGTCCCGGGCAAGCTCCCGGGAGCCGCCAGCCTGGTCCCGGGAAGAGGGGGAGGCCTGGGGGGCATCGGGTGGGTGGCTCGATCCGTGCCAGGTGCAGGGTCTGCTGGCTGGATGCTGGCAGGCTTGCACCTGGCACGGGCACCGTAGCCAGCCCGTGCCCCTTTAAGGGCTCCGGGGCCGGGAGGGGGGCAGAAGAGTTTCCCTGGTGTTGGCCAGAGTGGCCACCAGGGAAAGCTGGGGAGGGCTAGCCTCCCACTAGTTCGAATTAAGGGGCTACACAGCCCTTAATTCGAACTAGTAAGTTTGAACTAGGCTTAATCCTCGTGGAATGAGGTTTTCTTTGTTCGAACTAAGCGCTCCGTTAGTTCGAACTAACTTTGTAGTGCAGACAGACCCAGAGTGACCACCAGGAGGCGCTGTTGTGAGCCGTCCTGCCTGTGTTACAGTTCTGTTATCATGTGAGTTTGATTGTGTGTCTCTGTCTCTTTAGGTTTGTGGGTTGTGTGTGTCTCTCATTGTGTCCATCTGTTTGTGTCTGTTTAGCTGCGGGTGGGTGTTGTGCTGCCTGTGTGTATGTATGTCAGCCTGGGGCGTTGGCGCTCTTATTTGTTTATCTGTGTCTGTTTAGCTGGGAGTGTGTGTAGCTTTGTGGCAGTGTCTGGGTGTGTGTAGGTTTGTGTGCCCAGCAGGGTAGGTGTGTGAGTCTCACTGCATGGACCTCTGCGTCTCTATATAGTTTTTACCTTGTGCCAGAAGCAGACACCTACCCGGCTGCCCCAATCTGGCTTCCTACCACCCCAGGGGTCTCCCACTGGAGGCTGCCTCCCAGCCCTACAGCAATGGAGTCAGTCCCCGAGTCCCTTGCTCCCTGTGACTCGCCAGCTGGGTAGGGGCCTGTGACCTACAGACCAGCAGTTCCCCATTGCATTCAGCAGAGGGCAGGCGTGTCGCAGTTCAGCAGGGTGTTTTACCAGCCAGATGCTAGCTAAGGGACAAGATGAGACTTTAGGACCTGCCTGTCCGTCCCCCATCCCTGCCCCTTGGGTTCGGTTCCCCAGCACTGGGCTCAGAAATCGCATGAGCTAGAACTTTCCCCTCTGCCTTCTTGGGGCTCAGGCTCCTCCGAGACAGGCCGCTGTGGCCCCTCCCACTCCTTCCTTTACATCAGCGCTGGCCAGTGTAACAGCCTCGCTCTGTCGGAGTCAATGGGCCGGTTCCCCCAAGTGCTGCAGAATTTACTCTGCTTCTTTCGCATCAAGGGCCAAATGCCCAGCTGGAAACCTCTGTGTTGGGCCATTGAACTTGCCTATTATTATTTCTTGGGTGTAGCACACAGAGGCCTCAGCTCAGAGCTACCTGCTGGTGCTTGGCTGGGGGGGAACGGGGCCGGTGCAGACACAGAGTGAGAGACTGCTGCCTGCTGGAGAAATTGGGGAAACTGAGGCATGTAGCAGTGACATGACCTGCTCAAATGCACCCTGCAACTCAGTGGAAGAGAAGTGAGGGCTGCAGAGTCCCCCAGCCTCCCGGGGTTTTGTTGCTGTCCTGACACCCTGGGGAGGGAGGAGGTTTGGGGGAGAGGGGAGCAAGAGGAGAACAACTCAGGCAATAACCTGCAGTAACAACCCATTGGTCAGCTCAGGGGGCAGGGAACAGGTGTGGTTCCCTACAGCCCCTCCCCTCCAATCCTTGCAGCAACAGCTCCGGGGTGGGCTCCCAGAAAAGCCATCCTGTCTCTGGGGCGGTTTCAGTGAGATCTGTGCAGTGAGAGCCCATTCCCCCCCCCCCCCGTCCTTTGTAAATCTCCCCCTCGACATCTCGCCTTCAAAATCAAACCCAGGGAGGCGAAATGTTCCCTCCAAAGCCACTTTCCAAGCTGGGGATTCTGCTTTATCTGGAAAGAGGTTGCCTGGCCTGACTGGGGGGGAAGGGGAGACACAGCCACAAACCCTACTAAGGAGCCCCCCATCTGCATCATTGTAAATATTGATGCTGGGGGAGAGATGCCCCCGGCTGCTTTTCTCCCTCCCTTGAAGCTGGGGCCAGAAGTGGAGTGGGGAAAAAAATTCCCTCCTTTTTTTTTTTTTTTACTGTTGTCCCCAAAGCTGGGAAAGTCCACAGCGGAGCCTGGAACTCTATTGACTGTAGGGAATTCACTTCTCCTGGCCCGAGGGGTGGGACAGTGATGCTAAAGGAAGAAGTGGTATCAGTGATATCGACAGGCCTTCACTGGGATCGGGGCCTTGTGCCTGGCCCTGCACAGAGCCTGACTGAGTGGGCAAATGATGAGACAGACTTTCCTTCAAGTGCTGACCATCTACCTAGGCACTGATAGGGGAAACTGAGGCACAAAGCAGGACCATCGCTTACCCAAGGTCACACAGCAGGTGGGGGAGTAGAGTTAGAACTCGGCTCCCAACCACCCCCATGTCCCCTGCTCTAGCCTTTAGACTGCACCCCCCTCCCACAGCTAGGAACCGAACCCCGGTGCCCTGGCTCCCAGCCCCTTGCCTTGTAAAGCTGTCGTGTGCTTTTCCCCAGTGGTGCCCATCTTCAGCTCTTCTGGACATGCATGAATTTCACCTTCCCTTTGATTGTCAATGTCGAGGTGCGTGAGGGTGAGGCCAGGAGAGCTCCCCTGCTCCCAGCTGCCTGCGCTGGAGAAGCCACAGGTGCGTTCAGACCACGCATGCCTCTTCTTTGCAGCAGGTACTTCAGCCTGGGGCTGGGCTGTACTGGACGCACGGGCTCTCTTGCAGTGCAGGGGAAACGGTTCTTCCCGCTGGTCAGATGGGGAAAATGAGTCATCATTGATCACCCAGCGTGAGAACCGGGAACAGAACTTAGGAGCCCTGGTTCTACCTCAGCCTCACATGCCACAAGGGAATCCAAGAGGCCTGGCCACTAAACCTCACTCTCTTCTCCCATGGCTGGCCATTGAACCCAGATGCTCTGATTCCCAGCCTTCCCCCCTCTAACCAGTAGACACCACTCCCTTCCTGGAGCTGGCAAAGGAGCCCAGGTGTCCCTGGTTCCCAGCCTCCCCTCCTTGCTATAACCACTAGCCCCCACTCCCCTCCCAGAACTGGGTCTAGAACTCAGGAGTCCTGACACCTGAGCCAACTTGCCTGTTGGAATCAGCGCCTCCTTGCCTCCTGGTTTGGGGTAAGAGAGCTGAGCAAATAACTGTAGCCAAAGCTGGATGCGGCCTCGCAGGGTGGGACAGGGGCAGTTCTCCACTGAGGCTGCCTCCGCACCTGCCCCGCCCCCCAGGGGGATCACGCCGCTGCTGGCCAGCTGAGGGCGCCGCTGCTGGGAGGGATGGCGCCCCAGCGTCCGGATGAGGCTGCACCGGGCTCGGCTCACAGCAGGTGGAGAATGCAGCATGCGCATCTAGGCCCCATCCACTGCCCGGTCTGCGCAACTGGGGGCGCGGGCCCCCATGGGACTGGGACTGGCCCTGCTGCACTGTGGGGCAAACAGCATAGGGCTCCTGCGGCCATGGGACAGCTAGGCTGGGCAGCAGGGAGACTCAGCTCAGGCTGCTCTAACCACTACATCCCTGTCGTGTGGTTCGACTTTTCGATCCAAGGGAAACCAGGACACTCCAGAGAGACTTACCCACTTTCTTATTTATTACAAGCTTTAAGCAGTTCATATAGTTGTTTAAATTTTACAAGCCTTATAAACAATTACAATATAAACCTTAACTACTATACATTCTACAGCAATTAACACAGCACAAAGCAATGCAAAAGCAATTCATAGAAGATTATTATACTGTAATACAATAATTAAGCCTAGTTCACTTATACTTCACCCGGATGCTACCTACAGTACCAGACAGGAGGTTGTGGTCCCTTTGATTCCCACAGGTCGGGACACCAAGCGCTGGGTGGCCAGTGTGAAGGGTCCATTACTTCTAGTTACAACAAGCACGACTTGTGGGTCAGTCCAGCTCCTCCCTCCTACTGATGATCTTTTCTATACCTGTATTAATACTCGACTTGGTTGTTCTAGTAATATCTATCAATTGATTACGTATTGCACAAACTACCTATTATGCCTATATTTGGGATACATCCTGCTAATTCAGGTTGTTGCCAAAACCTACATACTTGATTGACAGTTCTATGGCTGTACCTGTGATTTTTGCTTATAAGAAATATTACGTAGCAGAACCAGGTTTCTCCCAATGTTCTCGGCATGGTTTTACTACACCATACTCCCGACGCGCTATTGTTTAAAGCACTCCTGACTCTTAAAGCATCCCCACCTTGGCCCGGCCTATGTGCTTAGATGCACCAGACTTGAGTCAGGCCTGGGTTTGCTTTGTTAGAAATCCGCACTTTGGGCAAGACAGCCATCAGTAGTCCAGTCCATGCAGAGCCGGACAATGTAGACTTTATTATTCTAGCCAAGAGGGGGTTGTCCAGGTTCCCCTACACTCCCACTTCCCTGCCTGAACCTACTGCACCCTGGCACCCTCCCTGCAGGCTGTCTGCGCCGCACAATTTGGAGAGAGACGGCAGATCTGAACCCCAGGGCTATGTCTACACTGCAGGTTTCTTGTGCAAAAAGGGCTGTTCTTGTGCAAACACTTGTGGAGCATCCACACTACAAGCCTGTTCTTGTGCAAGAAAGTTTACAGTGGATCGTCAGAAGAGAGGGCTTTTTGCACAAGTTATTCCTCTCCCCACGAGGAATAAGCCTTTTTGCACAAGAGGGCAGTGTGGACGGGTAACAGGGGTTTCTTGTGCAAGAAACCCGTATGGCTAAAATGGCCATCAGAGCTTTCTTGCACAAGAGAGTGTCCACACTGCCATGGATGCTCTTGTGCAAAAGCCCATGGCAGGGTGGACGCGCTCCTGTGCAAGAACTGCAGTGTAGACATAGCCCAGGAGACTTGCTTGGTGCTGTTCCTCGTGTGCAGTGGTAAAGCCCCGGAGCTGGGCTCCATTCCTCTAGAGGGGGGCAGCAGGATCTCTCTCCCTCGCACACATGCTCTCTCGCTCACACAGACACACTCTTCCATGCCCACACCCACCCACACACTCTCCCCTAGAGGGAGAGACACACACTCATCCACACTCTCTCTCTGACATACAGATACACTCTCACACACAGACACACACTCACACACACACTCTCTCACAACCCACAGCTCCCCTCCACACATACACCCCCACATCCTCACAGCCACCCACACTCCCCCACACCAGGCATAGGCAAACCACCAGATCCCACCCGCGGCTGCCCTGCTGGGACCCTAACGCACAGGGCAAGCGGCAGCCGCTTTAAATGTAGCTGCCCTATTCTGGAAGGAGGAGGGAGGGTTTGTGCTCTGACCTGCCCTTCAGCAAAATCTCTCAGCGCCCAATGGCCAGTTTCTGACCAATAGCAGCTGAGACATTTAGCTGGCGGCAGGAGCAGCCAATGAAGCCTCCTACCTCTCCTCCCCCTTCACCCTGCTCTGAGCAGAGCCACAAGCAGCTTAGGGCTGCAGCCTTAGGGTTCCTGCAGGGCTGCTGGCTGGGAGCTGCCTAGGTAAGCGCCTCCCAGCCAGAGCCTGCCTCTGGCAGCCCCGCTCTCTTCTCTCTCCCTCCCGCCAGTTACCTGCCCCAGGCCACCACCCAAACCCTCTGTACCCCTTTCACCCAGATCACAACTCCCGCCCTGACCTGCACCCTCTCCTACCCCCTTCCCCCAGGCCAGAATCCTCTCTGGCACCCATATCCCCTCCCTGACCTGCACCCTCTCCTACCCCCTTCCTCCAGGCCAGAATCCTCTCTGGCACCCATATCCCCTCCCTGACCTGCACCCCATTCCCCTGCCCTAAGCCATCACCCAAGCCCTCTGCACCCCCTTCACCCAGGTCACATCTCCCTCCCAGACCCTGCACCCCATTCCCCTGCCCTAAGCCATCACCCAAACCCTCTGCACCCCCTTCACCCAGGTCACATCTCCCTCCCAGACCCTGCACCCCATTCCCCTGCCCCAAGTCATCACCCAAACCCTCTGCACCCCCTTCACCCAGGTCACATCTCCCTCCCTGACTCTGCACCCCATTCCCCTGCCCCAAGTCATCACCCAAACCCTCTGCACCCCCTTCACCCAGGTCACATCTCCCTCCCAGACCCTGCACCCCATTCCCCTGCCCCAAGTCATCACCTCAACCCTCTGCACCCCCTTCACCCAGGTCACATCTCCCTCCCAGACCCTGCACCCCCCTAGAGCTCCACCCTCAGGCCAGACTCCTCTCCTGGGCCCATACCCCCTCCTGGACTCTGCAGCCCAAGCCTCTGCCCCAGATCACAACCCCCTCCTTCACCCAAACTCCCTCTCAGACTCCACACCCCCTCCTGCACCCAGTCTCCTACCCCAAGCTCCCTTCTGCACCCAATCTCTGTCCCAGACCGCAAACTCCCTCAGTAGAAATGTGGCCTTTGACCACCCCTGCCTCCCCCACACCTCACAAACATACACACACACACCCCACACAAAAACACCCCCCCACACAAACACCCCCAGACACACACCCCCACACCACACAAAGACACACACACCACACCCCTCCCTCACATACCTCCACACACCCTCATACAAACACACAGAAACACCCCCATCCCCACACACCCTGCCCACCCCACACTCTCCCCCACCCCAACACACAATTCATGCCACAGACCCAAAACCCACACACCCCACACAGATACCCATACGCCCTATACACAACCCCCCACACCCACACCCTCCCTCACCCTGCCCCCAACACAAACCCACACCCCCACACATCCCACTCCCCCTACCACACACCCTCACATCCCCACCCTCCTCCCACACACACCCCACTCCCACACCTCCCCCACCACCCACCTCTCCCACACAATCCCCCCCCACACCCTACACACCCCAACATTCATTCACTCACTCATACACACACACACACATTTCCAAACACACAAAAACCCATATACTCCACACACACACACACCCACCCCACACACCCTGCACAACCCCTCCACAAGCCACGCAAATGCACTCCCACACCCTCCCACACACACCCCCACACCCTACACTTCCCGCTCCCCTCACCCTCCCAAACACCCCCCCCATGCACACACCCCACACCCCTCCCCCCCCCACTCCTTTCCCGACACTCACTCTCTCCCACACACCCACACTCTTTCACACTCAATCTGTCCTCTGCTCTCTCCCCCCAGCAGGGCCAGACAGAGGGACTCCGGCTCCCCCGCAGGGGACAGCTTGTGCTAGGCTAACCAACTTCCCTGAAGCTAACTGCGTGAGTTGTGGGGGGGTTGCTTTACAATAGGTCTGACTGGGAAACTAGCCGCTAGTGCCCAAAGTGACATCCCAGGGCCAAAGAGCCCCTGGGACCCGCTGCCCAGCCTCACCTCCAAAGTCAGCTACCGCCATGCGTCCGGCTCTGGTCCGCCAGGCGGCTCATCCAGCAGCCTTTGCAGGGCCCTGAGAGGCAGGGTGCTGGCCAGGCCAGGCTGGGAGCTGCAGTGTCCCTCTCTGCACCCGTCCATCCCGAGCTATTGTGTTGCTCCCATGTGCCCCACAGGCGTTTCCCCAGCCCAGCAGACAAAGCCTCTTTCAGGCCAGGCGGCCTCCCCCTTGAGCCCTGGACAGATGTTCCGGCTCAGCAGGCGGCCAGCAGAAATCCCATGTCCAGGCCCCTCCCCATGGGGCATCGGAGTCTGTCTTCTGCTGCGTCAGTGTTTGTCACTGTCCTCCCGCTGGCCCCCGGGCCTCGCCCAGAAACCGTCGCCTGGATGCTGCTCCACGCAGGGGTGGGGGGAACCGAGTCAGCCACAGCTTTCCTGGGGTGTCCTCAGAAAAACTTGGGGGGAAGCTGTGTCAGCATCTAAACCATGGCATGTGATTATTAGATTGTCGCCAGCTTCGGAGGCGGAGAGCAGTAGTGTAGAGAGGAAGGGGCGAGGGGGGGCAGTTGCCCCCGGGTGCTATGCTAGGTGGGGTGCCAGTTTAGTCCCTCTCTGCTCACCCAGTCATCCCTCAGCTCGCCTGCTCCTCTTTCGCCTGCTGCCATCTGGAGCGTCCTCCCCGCCTCTCTACCCCCATCCCGACCTTCCTCCATGTCTGCCGGCGGGTTAGTGCATGTGGGGGGCCAGGCCCCAAACTGGAGGGGGCAAGAGAAGACGCCATACGAGCTCCCCCACCCCCAGGGTTGGGCTTAGCCATGCGCCAGGTTCAGGGCAGTGCGGAGGGGGGCAAATGTTACCTTTTCCCCCAGGTACATAACACCCTCGCTACACCCCTGGCAGGGAGGGGAAGGCAGAATGGGGCCTATGAAACATGGGTGGCTAGCAGGGAGGCAAGAATTGTTCAAATCTCTTTTGAAAATGTCCCGCTGTCCCAGCTGGGTTTTCTTTTTCCAACTGCCTCGATATCATGTTGTAAAAAAGGCAAAACATGGCACATTTGAAATGCTCGCCATTGGACCCAGCCAAGCCTGGCCAACCCTTCCGCACAGGGGGAAGAGAGAGAGAGACCCACTTGCTCACAACCAGCCAGCCGCCAGCCCGACCCGCTTACGGACTTAGCTGGAGAGTGAGCCAGGTGGCATCTGAGCCACAAAGAGGCTACAATCCTTGTGGATTTGCCTTGGTGATGAAGAAGCAGCAGAAAAAAACTTTAAAAATTTTGGTTCCTGAAAAATTTGCAAATTTGGGGTTTTTGTCCCAAATTGGGGTGAATCCCACCCCTACCTCCAGCGCAGTTTGTTTGCAGGACGGACATTCCATTGTCTGGCCAGTTCTCGGCCCTGGGCAGGTGGCAGCATGGGGAACTGCAGATGCCTCTCCCGTCAGTAACGTCTCAACGCATTCCCCCCTTGGGTGTTTCCTCCGCAGGGATGCATCCTGGACGGACATTCACCATCATGGCGCCTCCTGCTGGTAGCACTGGGAATTAGCTTGTTAGTCTGCCGGGCGCCTCCCTCTGGTGGGCATCCCTCCACGTCCTCACGTCATGCTCCGGCTCGGACCTGCGTCACTCTGAGACCGCAGGGCCTTCTTCAGGACTCCAGTGTCTCTCAGCCCCCTTCCGGGGTGTGTGTGTGGTGCTGTTTATCAGTCTCTGCGCTCTGAGGTCCTCCCCTCCCAGGGAACCCGCAATTCCCCTACCCACCTTGCCTCAATGACCCACGGCCAGTCTTCATCTACCCCCTGCCTCAGGGGCACGCTGTTAGGGGAGCCTGGACAGCCCCGCCTTGACCACAGTGTGGATCCCTAAAAAGCAAAACCCAGGCCTGTCTCAAGTCTGGGGCACATAAACACACAGGCAAGGTTTGGGTTGGGGAAGCTTTGACAGACAGGAATGTTTTGCATAGCAACGCAGATTAAATGGTACAGCAAGACCACATCAAAAACACATGACAAGCAACCTTGTATTGGTCCGTCTGTTTCTGATAAGCAAACATTACAGATGCAGCCATAAAACTGAGAGAGGCTGTTCTCAGTAGTGACGGATGGCAGAACAAGGAGCAATGGTCTCAAGTTGTGCTGGGAGAGGTCCAGGTTGGATATTAGGAAAAACTATTTCCCTAGGAGGGTGGTGAAGCACTGGACTGGGTTACCTAGGGAAGTAGTGGAGTCTCCATCCCTAGAGGTGTTTAAGTCTCGGCTTGACAAAGCCCTGGCCGGGTTGATTTAGTTGGAATTGGTCCTGCCTAGAGCAGGGGGCTGGATTGATGACCTTCTGAGGTCTCTTCCAGTTCTATGATTCTATGAACTGTCAACTAAGCACATAGTTTTTGCATCATCCTGAGTAGCAGCATGTACCCCAAACAGGGCATTGGGCATTTGAGGTGTCTTATACACTATAGAATCAACTGGGAAATAGTATTAGAGCGACCAAGTCTCACTGGGCTATAACATAGCTTAGTAAGAAGAATCAATAGGAGCGAATGAGCAGGATTAACCCACAGGTCCTGGTCGATGTAACTAGAAGCAAACATCAGAGGGGTAGCCGTGTTAGTCTGAATCTGCAAAAGCGACGAGGAGTCCTGTGGCACCTTATAGACTAACTGAAGTGTAGGAGCATAAGCTTTCGTGGGCAAAGACCCACTTCGTCAGATGCATGTAGTGGAAATTTCCAGAGGCAAACAGACCCTTCACACTGGCTACAGCAGCACATGGCATTCCGACACGTGGGAATCAAAGGAACCACAACCTCCTGCCTGGTACTGTAGGTAGCATACGGGTGACGTGTAAGTGAATTAGGCTTAATTTTGTATTATGGTAGATCTTCTATGAATTGCTTTTGCATTGCTTTGCACTGTATTAAGTGCTTTCGAATTGATAGTATTTAAGGTTTAAATTGTATAGTAATTGTTTTTAAGGCTTGTGAAACTTAAACAACTGCAGCATGCTTGGGCTGGGCGTGGCCCCCTTGTGCTGTACCCTCACCTTAGCTAGTCTGCCCTGGCAGGCAGTGTGGCCCCAAGGGGGCGCTGTGCTGCAAGGAGCGGGGTGGAGGTCAGTAGGGGGCGCTCTGCCCTGGCAGGCAGTGTGGCCCCAGTGCAGCGCTAGGGGGTGCTGTGCCGCAGGAGGTGGGGTGGGGGTCAATAGGGGGCGCTCTGCCCTGGCAGTCAGTGTGGCCCCAAGGGGGCACTAGGGGGCGCTGTGCTGCAAGGAGTGGGGTGGGGGTCAGTAGGGGGCGCTCTGCCCTGACAGTCAGTGTGGCCCCAAGGGGGCACTAGGGAGCGCTGTGCTGCAAGGAGTGGGGTGGAGGTCAGTAGGGGGCGCTCTGCCCTGACAGTCAGTGTGGCCCCAAGGGGGCGCTAGGGGGCGCTGTGCCAGAGGGAGCAGGGTGGAGGTCAGTAGGGGGCGCTCTGCCCTGGCAGTCAGTGTGGCCCCAGTGCAGCGCTAGGGGGTGCTGTGCCGCAGGAGGTGGGGTGGAGGTCAGTAGGGGGCGCTCTGCCCTGACAGTCAGTGTGGCCCCAAGGGGGCACTAGGGGGCGCTGTGCTGCAGGGAGTGGGGTGGAGGTCAGTAGGGGGTGCTCTGCCCTGGCAGTCAGCGTGGCCCCAGTGCAGCGCTAGGGGGCGCTGTGCTGCAGGGAGTGGGGTGGAGGTCAGTAGGGGGCGCTCTGCCCTGGCAGTCAGTGTGGCCCCAGTGCAGCGCTAGGGGGTGCTGTGCCGCAGGAGGTGGGGTGGGGGTCAGTAGGGGGCGCTCTGCCCTGGCAGTCAGTGCTGGCCCCATGGGGGCGTTAGGGGGCGCTGTGCTGGAGGCAGCAGAGTGGGGGTCAGTAGGGGGCGCTCTACCCTGGCAATCAGGAAATATGGAGGACCAGATGGGCAGGGCTGGAGCACATCAGAGAGAAGGACAGGGGAACAGGAGGGGGTAAATGGTCCCCCTCAGACTCCAGGGGACCCCAAGGTCACGGTCCAGCCACTGGGAATAAACAAGAGCAGTAGGAAAGGATGGGAACCATACTAGCTGCAGCATTCCACTGAGGACCTGGCTGCAGCCCTCCCCCCCTCACACCAGCTGTGAGGGTCATAGACCCCTACTGTGAAGGGAGAAGTGCCAGGATCTGACCAGAATGCAGACCCAGGGCATCATGCCAGCCCCCCACCCGAAAGTTAGCTGCTGGGTTTAGGCTGGGCACACTGGTGTCACCTCCCTTCCTGAGCTCCCCCTCCAGGTCCATGGTCATGCTCCCCTCCCACTGGCTCCCAGAGCCAAGGGTAGAACCCAGGAGACATGGCACCCCAGCCCTGCTCTAACCGCTGCACCCCACTCCCTTCCCTGAGGCTGAAGGAGGAAACCCTGTGCTTCAGGAGTTAGCTGGCAGCCATAGCGGAGGAGATGAAATAGGTGTGCTGCCCCTTTAAGAGAGCCAGGGGGCTCAGGCCTGCTGTTGGCTATTAGCCAGGCCAGCACATGTCTTCAGTGCTGCCGGAAGGGGCCCTAGGGAGGCACAGCTGTTGTGATAGAGTCTCCCCCCCTCACCCCCACCCTGCCTGTTTCTTCATCCTCATGCAAGATAGATAGTGGGAGGGCCAGTGGGGGGGATTAGCTTAGACCCCCCCCCCCAGCCAAACCTGGAAGACTCCCCAATTATCAGCCCCTCCCACTCCCCCATGTGGGCGCCAAGCAGTGCCCAGAGATGCGTGAGGTACCCGTGGCCCTGCCACATCTGGAATCCCATGCAGGGGAAAGTATCTAGCTACAGGGCTGAAGTGGCTCCTAACATCCAGAGGAGGGAGCAGGGCACGCTCCCTGCCCAGAGGTGGGGACAGCACTCCAGCAGCCTGGCTCCCGCCCCTCCCTCCCCTCTTCTCTCCCCGCTTCTAATTCCCCGGAGCTGGACTCCGAATCCAGAAGTCCTGATCCCAGCCCTCCCCCGCTCTAACCTACTAGAACCTCCCCCCCCCTCCCCTGCCACAGCTGGACACAGAACCCAGGAGTCCTGGCTCAGAGCTTCTCTTACACCTACTACCCTCTAGGGGTATGTTTACACTATAGAGCGTGTCGAAAAAATGGCCGTTTTTCCAAAAAAAACTTCAATTACGTCCACACTGCAATTGCGTTCTTCCGAAAGAAAATCGGAAGAACAGAGGGGTTTTCCCTCATTGTTAATCCTCATTCTACAAGGAAGAAGCCATTTTCCGAAAGAGCTCTTTCGGAAAAAGGCGTGTGCGGACGGGGAAGAGGGAGTTCTTTCGGAAGAAGAGGAAAGAGGAAAAAGCACAGGTGCCCTGGTGGCCACTCCATCCATGGAAATCACAGCTGAAAGGCGAAAGAGCGTCCATTCAGTGTGGACACTATCTTTCGAAAAAGCAGATGGCTTTTTCGATGCGCTTTGGCAGTGTGGACGCTCTCTTTCGGAAGACGTTTTTCTAGAAGATCGCTTCCAGAAAAGCTTCTTCTGAAAGAAGCCTGCAATCTAGATGTAGCCTAAGTGACTAGTTGAATCACTACTCACCTACTCGCGCCCCCTTTCCTTGCTGCCTCTGTATCAGAGGCAGCAAGAAGGAGAGAAGCAGGAGCCAGTGCTGGGGGGAGCCGGCTTAAAAGCCAGTTCCCCCCAGCACTGTCTCCGTGATACAAGGGGGGAACAGGCGAGGCAGAAGCATAGGGGTCTGGGACCCGGAGGGAGCCAGGACTTAGCAGTGCCAGCTCGCACTGGGTCCCGGACCTACCCCACTGCAGCTCTGCAGTTTAAAGGTAGGAAGAGCCAGGCTGCCTGCGTGCCCAGCTCCTACTACATTTAAACTGCAGAGCCACAGTGGGGCCCCTTATCAACTAATCGTGCAGTCAATGCAAATTGTATCAACAACTTGATTAGTCATATACCCGCTTCTTAACACCCTTACTTCCTTACTTCCCTCCCTCCCATAGAGCCCTGAGTCCCATGTGGACTCTCGTATTCAGTTTAGTTTAAACCTGATCCTGACAGATGGAAGCACGCGGGATGCGGATGCTGGAAGGAGGACACTGAAGAGGGAGGGGAAGGCACAGAATCCACCCCCGGGGAGGTGGAGGGGTGATTGGTGCAGGTGCCGCTGAAGCTCTGGTAGGAGCCGTTGGGTTCTGCGGTCGAGCTGGGAAGCCCTTTGCTCTAATCAGGAAGTGCCAGAGCATGGCTGGTGCTAACTGCTCTGAAACTCTGGGCTCTGAGCCAGACCATGCTCCACCACGCACCCACGGGCCCCAGCGGGCCCCGGAGCTTTGCCATGGTCCTGCTACATCTGCCCAGCAGCTGGAGATGTGTGCGGGGGAAACGCGGAGCTAGGAGTGAGTCCTGGCACTTGTGCCAATCCTACCATGCTCCAGGCAGGGAATGCAAATCCTGCCCTGCAGACCTGGTGTGCAAATCCTGGCACTAGTGACCCGGTGTGCAAGCACTGGTGTGCACATCTGTCTGTATTGTGGGTGTGCAAATCTTGCCCTACTGAACTGGTTTGCAAATCGCCTGCACTGGAGATGTGCATATCCTGGCACTAGAGTCAGATGTGCAAATCCCGCCCTGGTGAACTGGTGTGCAAATCCACCTGCACAGTGCGCATGCAAATCCTGCCCTACTGATCTGGTGTGCAAATCTGTCTGCACTGTGGATGTGCAAATCCTGGCACCAGTGACATTGTGTGGGTGCACAAATCCTGCATTACTGACCTGATATCCAAATCCACCCGCACTGTAGAGCTGCACATCCTGGGGTTAGTGAGTTGCTGTGCAAAACATTCCTCGTTCCAGGGCTGGGAATGCAAATCCTGCCCTGCAGACGTGATGTGCAAATCCACCATCGTGTGCAAACAGTAACACTGCTGTGCAATCAGCACTAGCACACTGCACTTGTCGGGAGTGAAACCCCGGTGCTAGTGCACTGGTGTGCAAATGCCTCCATGCCCATGAAGCTGAGCATGGGGATCCCAAGCACTGGGAGCATGCACCTTGCAGCACACAGACCAGCGCGAGCAAACACGCAATGCACCCCCAAGACTGGGTTAACCGCTGCAGCTCTGCCCCAGCACGTGCTCTCGCTGCACACCCTCCAAGACCTGCTTGTGCACGTGCATGGCTAGCAGCTCAGCCCCGCTGGTGGCCATCAGGCTGGTGGGGGAAGCGCAGGAGAGACAGGATTATGACATGCTGTTTACATGTAGCCAGTTCTTAGCCCCTCCTTCCCCCCACTACTTTTGGGGTGCCTAGGAGCTGCACCAGGCTCTGGGAATTTGCGTGGGTCACCCCCTAGCTATGAGACTTGGATTGAGTGGACAAGAGAGGCAGGGACACTGGGTCCATCTAGCTTGGCACTCTTGAATCCAGATCAACAGGCCCATCAGTCTGGTATCAGCCCTTTCCTGCTGCCCCGGCTCCTACTAGAGAGGCATCTGCTTCACAGTCACACCCAAAGGGTGCCAGGAAGAGGGGCTCGGGGGAGGGGCAAGCCCTGGATAACGGACTTGAATGTTGGGTAGCAGAGGTTCAAATAAACTCTGGGTAAAGCATGGATTGGGACTGGGTTGCTTGTGGGTCTGGGAAGGAAGTGGAGCTGAACGGGTTCAAGCTAGAGGACCACAAGGCATGAGGGTCCTGTTCCCAGCTCTGGGAGAACAGTGGGCCTAGTGGTCAGAGCTAGGCTGAGCGCTAGAACTCCTGGGTTCTATTCCTAACTCTAGGAGGAGTGTGGCGACTGTGGGGTTAGAGCAAGAGATTATCTAGACAAGGGGTTTGCAACCTATGGCTCTTGACCCAAATGGGGCTCTTTGGTCATTCCCAAAATACATGCAACTTTTAGAATTAAAATGGAATCGTCAAAATTTAAAAAGCATGTCATTACTCATGATGTTTGCATTCCTGCGTGGACCTGGATTTGACCAGTGATGATGTAAACGTCAAAGAAATGTGCAAAAGATGCAGCAGCAGAAATCCCATTACTTAAAGTCTGCGAGTACAAAGTTTCGTTGATGCTTTTATTAATCCTCATGTCAATGATCAATAATATTACGTTGGATATTTTCAGCCCTGCAAATGGGCGTTCTTCTCCGGCTCTTTGCTGACTGCTTGTTCTGAGTTTGGATGTAGTTTGGCTCTTCGGTTTGAAGAAGTTGCCAACCCTGACCCAGACTCTCCCAAGGCGGGGTATCGGGGGAGGTCATGGGGGGGTGGAACCCAAGAGCTCTGCCTCCAGATGCCTGCTCCAACCACGCTGCCTCCCAAGACTTTCTCCTCAACCCTCAGCCGCAGCTGCCTGGGGACGTGGCGGGGCTGGGGGCTTGAACGTTATACAACTGTGGGTGCCAGGCGCCGCAGAGTCATGGCAAGGGACTAGCTGAGCCTGCAGCTGTTAGCCAGGAGGGGAAGCGGTGGGGAAGGAGGGGCAGAGGGGTTGGGGTGGGGGAGATGCTACATGGAGGGGGATGTGGGGTTGGTGGCAGAGATGGCAGAGGGCTCTGGGGTTTGCCTCATCAACTGTATTTTCAGAGTAGCGGTGAATGAGCTCTTGAGAAAGAGCTGGGTGGGGCACATGTGCGTGCATGTGCATGTGCATGCGCTCACGCGTGTGCTTACCCCTCCCAGCAGCCCCACAGCCGTGTCCCCTTTCCTGCTTTTTTTGCCAGACAGGCAAGATGGCCCATCGTTCGAGGTGCCAGCCGGGGACTTAGAAGACCCAGATTCAGTCAGACTCCACCACAGACTCCTTCCATGCCTTTAAGCAAGTCATTTAGCTGCCGTGTGCCTCAGTTTCCCCCAGCTGTACAAAGGAGGTTTTGGCATGGCTCTGCTGCAGAGGGAGACTAAAAACCATGACACTTCCACATAGGACAGTGACCAGAGGAGGGGAGGCAGGTTATACAGAATTTCATCACCTGGTGCACAGCAAAATTGACCCCTCCACAACCAACCATGGTGGGATGCAATTTACTCCTGCTCTGCCCCCTCATGCCCCTGCTGGCACTGCTAGAAAGTCGGCACCAAATGCTTCTTGCCCTGGCCCTGAAGTGTTTTGCGCTCGCTTTGCCCTGGTGTACATGTCTGCTCCAGGCATAGAGGCTCAGGTCCGAGACCCAGGAAAGGGGGAGCGCGCCATGGTGTGAAAATACCTGATTTCCTGATCCCTGGCTCACCCTTGGAGTCACTGGCATTTCTCCATTGCAATTAGACCCTGCAACTGGACTGTGTCCTTCCACTTCCTAGAGTCCCTGTCCTGGAGCCTGGTATCCATCCCCAGCCAATGTCTACACCACAATTGAGCCATAACACAGGCCAGCCCTGGGCTTTCTCTGGCACTAACTGAACCCATGGCCAGATTCCTGGTTGGTGTCAATTGGCCTTGGAGTCAATGGGGCCAGAGCCCAGTTGCATAAGCCAGCATAGACATCCGACCCATGGAGGAATTGGCTCATGACTCTGCCCTGTGTTTTCAAATATGAGCAGGACAACCCCATACAGGGCCCATACAATGCTCTCTATTGGGGGCGCTGCTGTCCTGCATATCCATGACTCCCACGCTGCCCCCACATTCTCCACTACTCACCCTCAATTTCCCGAGCGACAGTGGGCTTAGTCCCCACCACCCCTAGGGAGCCCCATGGCTCTGGCTGAATGGGACTCTCCGTTGGCAGTACAGGGGGCCTGGCACAGCTGTGGTTCCACCAGGTAGATGGCAGCAGTCCACAGGCGCGCCAGTGGTGGCGAGCTGCTGCCCATCCGAGGAGCCTAAACTGCTTTGCAAAGACTGGGAACCCACCCCATTTACAGGTGGGCAAACTGAGGCACAGCGCAGGGGGACAAGACTGCAGCTCCAGGGAGAAAACCTAGGAGTTTT
Source organism: Pelodiscus sinensis (assembly GCF_052426305.1). Taxonomy (NCBI): domain Eukaryota; kingdom Metazoa; phylum Chordata; order Testudines; family Trionychidae; genus Pelodiscus; species Pelodiscus sinensis. The sequence continues at coordinate 6,278,565 of NC_143069.1, forward strand.
CCTGCGCCCCTGCCTAACTAGCAAGACCCGCTCCCCTCCCAGCCCTTGGAACTGACCCCAGGAGTCCTGGCTCCCGCCCCGCTGCTCTAACCACTAGGTCCCTTCCCCAGCCCTGGGAAAAGAACGTGCGGGCTGCATGCATGGGAATGTGGCTGCGTGGGAATCCCCCCCCCTGAATCCCCCCCCCTGCTCTGCTCCATTGACCCCGCCCCCACTTTGGCCACGCCCCCCCCCCGGGGCGGGGCGGGGCTCCAGGGCCGCCGGGCTGCACGAGAGGCTCTTTAAAAGTCCTGCAGCGGGGGCATGGCCCGGCGCAGCCCCGCCGAGACGCGGCAGTCGGGGCCGGCGGAGGAGACGATGCCCTTGGCGCTGCTGACCCCCTTTGGGGAGCTGGACGAGCCCCTGTGCCAGGTGGGGGTCACTTTCGCGGGAGGCTTCCCTGCCCCTCCCTCCCGTTTTCCCGCCCTGCGGCTGCGGGGGGGGGGGGGGCGATTTCTCGGGGGGAGGCAGGACCCACAAGAGGCTGGAGGGGGCAGAAGACCCAGACGCGGGGAACTTTTGGGGGAAGTTTCTCGTGGCTCACCACGTGCGCCCCTGGGGGGCTGGCAGAGCGACGTGTGCCTGGTCGGGTTTGAGTTCGTGCCTGGCTTTCCCTGCCCGGGGGGGCGGGCAAACCTCTCCTCTTCCAGCCCCTCTCCGCGGGCAGGCCTCGCCTGCCCCCCCCCACCCTGGTAGGGTTCCCGCGGGAGGCGTGACACGGCCGCTCACCCGCTTCGCTTTCAGTTTTACTCTGGGTTGCTGCTTCTTGGGGAGGGGGGGGGGGGTGAAAGCGACCCCCTCTCCCCCGAGCAGGAATCGGGAAGGGTTTGCATCTAGGCTCTCAGGCTGCAAGAAGATCCCCAGCTGGAGGGGGCCTGCCCCCCCCGAAGGAGTTTCCTCCTATCCAGGGTCTGCAGCCTGGTTCAGTGTCTTTAGCACCCCGGTGCCCCTATCTCCGGTTGTCTGCAGCTGCTCTGCGCTGGGTGGGGTGGTTTTCGGGGTCCTTTGAGTCTTTCCTCTCCAATGCTCCAGCCAAAGGCTGGGTCCTGAGTGGGTGTATCTGGCTCAGCACCCTATGGGAAGACTATGTTGATTTACACCTGCTGAGGATCTGACCCTGCCTTTCTGTTTCTCTGGCTTTTTGCCTGGCTTCCCCTCACCATTCAGGCCCCTCTGTGTGGAGCCATTTCAGTTTTGGGGTGTGCATGGGGTTGAGCATTTGCTTGGCTTGGAGGAGAGCAGCAACATACCAGAGCTGTGTGTTCAATGCCCATACTAAAGTTGGCCTGTTCAGAGGCTTTGCATCCGAGCCAGGCTGGTCATGGTGTAGGTGGGTCTGGAGCATGGGAACTGTGCTGGAGCTGTGGGGCTCCTCTTCTTCAAACCATCTCCCTGCTTCAGGGTCAAGTAGGTGTGACACCCCCTGACTTTGATTCAGGCCATGCCTGGCCAGGTGAGCTGAAATCTGGCCTCCCCTCTGGACGAAGTCCTGGCAGAAGCGAGGTTGTGTACACCTGGCCCTCGCAGAGGCCTAGAATGCTTCATGCAAGCAGCTCAACCTTTGTGTCTGTGGCACTTCCCAAGGAGGTAGAAAGCGGACTCAAACTCCCCTGTTTAGATACAGAGTGGGTTGGGAAACTGAGGCACAGAGCAGTGTCTTGCTCAAGATGGCCCAGCAGCAGAGCTGAGACTAGAACCCAGGTGGCTTAACTACCAGCCTGGTGCGTGCCCCCCTCCCCACCTGGACTCAAACTGAGCACTGCGGGGCGGGGGGAGACTTCCCTCCAACACATGCCCCTAGATCCAGGGTAGGCAATAATTTTTGATGGGGAGGGGCACTCTAAGATTTTGTAAAGTGGCTGAGGGCTGCACTCTTCCATGATATTAATGGAGATGCAGGCTCTGGTATGGAGGGTGGGTGCAGAAGGGAGCTTGGGGTAAGGGACTTGGGTGCAGGGCTTGGCATGTGACCTAGGGCAGGAGGGGATTGTGATCTGGGGCAAGAGATGGGGGGGGGGGGTGTAAGACAGAGGGCTTGGGTATGTTGAGTTGGGGCAGGAAAGGGCTGGGGTGCCAGAAGCAGGCTGTGGCCAAGAAACTTACTTGCCAGTTGCAGAAGGAACCTGCCTGCCTGCAGAGCTTAAAAATGTTTCTTAACCCGCCAGCCAGCCTGCTTGCCTGGCCATGTGCTTCAACTGAGCTCAGGAGAGGGGGCGTGATTCTTCTTAGCTGCCTGTTAATCTAATAAACTGGCCAATGGGAATGTGCTGAGGGCGGGGTGGCTCCTAATCTCTCCCCCCCCCCCCCCCCCCTTCCAGTTTCAAAACCGAAACTGAGCCCTGCTGCTGCTTTTCTGCACAGGGCTGTGGGGTAACACCTGGGGCTCCCTGCTGGATCCAAGGGCTGGGCGGGCTGTACTTTGCACAGGCCTGCCCTAGATGGTCAAGCTTCCCACCGCACAGCTGCTTGCTCCCGCTCCAGTGAATGGTTATTCCCAGCTTCTAAGGGAGCTGCAGTTCCACTAGCCCTCCCCAGGCCCGCCAGCCTAGCAGGCCCTGGACAGAGTAACTGGCTAATGGCACAAGCCCGCCGGGAGCCCCTGAGCTGGAGGCAGGTGGCTCCGTTTCCTCTCCTGGGCTTGGGCGTGACTTGCGGTGCTGTCTGATCCAACCCTAAACTGTTTGGCTGCTGAGGTCTTGTGTAGCTGGCTCCCTGCCATAGCACAGGGCCTGCTAAGGGCTCCTCCAGCAATTGCCTGGCTACATTCCTCCCCCCCCCCCTTTCAAAACCCCTTGGAAATCCCTCCCAGCTGCGTAGGGGGGGTCTAGGCACACAGCTGAGCAGTTGAGATTCCATCCAGCAGAGGGCAGTGTGCTATCTTCCCATGCCCTGCAAGCATCTGGATCAACGCTGCCCTTTGCTACCTGACATCCCTGCAGTGAAGGGAAACAGAGGCACGGAGCGGAAAGGAAACAGCTTGCCTTCTGTGAGTTGGGTGGGGGAGGGAACCCATGAATCCTAATGCTGCTTCTGTGCTGTAACCACTAGGCCATCCAGTCTCATGCTTTACAGTCCCCTATCCCTTGCAGCTCACCATGGAAACTTAAACTAGCAGATGGCATGCTTAGGGGGTCCTCTGATTTCCCCCCATGGCTCCCAAACAGGGTTTTGGTTACTGATGCCCAGGAATGTGTGTATTCAGCATCCCCTTTCTCAGCCTGTCTGCTGATGGCTGTTCCTTGCCTCATGGGCACCTGGCTGCTGGGCTGCCTTCTTTCTAACCAACCCCCCTCTCTGCCCTTACAGGCCTTCCTGAAGTTAAGTTTGGGGCAGGAGCCTGGCACCATGGCGAGGAGCCGGGGGGGTTACCAGCGTGCCTTCTCCGCCTGCCCGGTGGTGCTGTCTGATGGTGCCGAGCCCCTGGAGGAGGATGCTGGTGGCACAGAGGTCCTGTGGTCCCTCCACAGCCAGTGGGGCTGGGCACCAGCGCTGCCCCGCACCAGCCTGCAGCGCATCCCATTCCAGGCAGAGCGCTCGGCCAGCATGATTGAGAGCTGCTGGGAGGGTGCGCACACCTCGTCCCGCTACAAGACCGAGCTGTGCCGTACTTACGAGGAGAGCGGGGCCTGCAAGTACGGGGCCAAGTGCCAGTTTGCCCACGGGGTCAGGGAGCTGCGAGGCCTGAGCCGCCACCCCAAGTACAAGACGGAGCTGTGCCGGACCTTCCACTCGGCTGGGTTCTGCCCCTACGGCTCCCGCTGCCACTTCATCCACAACGCGGAGGAACAGCGCCAGCCCCTGCGCCTGGGGGGTGGCTCCCCCGCCCACTGCGGCTTCTCCCTGTCGCCCCCACCCTCCGCCTCCCATAGCCCCTTGCTGCCCGTCCCAGTAGGGCTGGCTGGGCCCTGCTGCTGCCACCACCCAGCTGGGGATTCCCCCTGTCTGGCCTTTCAAGCTAGTGCTGCCACCACCACCGTGAGCCAAGATGGAGCAGGAGGGACCCTGGCTGCCCCCAGTGCCTTTGCCTTTCCTGGGCAGCTGTTACAAAGAAGCTTGTCGTGCGACTCCCTCTCCGATCAGGAGGACTCGGGAGGCAGCAGCGGGTCTGAGTCGCCGGGTCTGAGGCCCGGCGGGCACCGGCTCCCCATCTTCAGTCGCCTGTCTGTCTCTGACTAGCAGGTGCTCAGTGAGCCTTTGGCACTGTGGTCCTTGCTTCCCCCTCCTCTGCCCCCTTTCCTGGGGGTAATGTTTAAATTGCGGCTCCCAGCCTGGACTCGGGGACCTGTGGGTGGGTTGGAGGCTATCGGGTCAGAGCAGAAAGGGTTAATAGACTCCCAGGCTGTGAGATTAACTGGGTGGGGGGCCAAACCTAAGCCCCGCCTTTCCCTCTGGGATCAGTGATCACTAAGCCATGGGCTGGACCACCTCCCTCTGGTGTAAATGCGTTCCACTCCTGGCGGAACTCACCAGTGCGGCAGAAGAGAGGAGAACAAGGCAGGGGAAAGGGAGTGTGCTTTCCCCATCACCATGTGCCACAGACCGTTGCTTATACCAGTGCATGTTGCTGCTCCATCTGATCCAGCAGCACCTTGCGCTGGTATAAACAGCCAGGCCAGGTGGGGGAAAAAACCCCTCTCCTGGGTGGCGAACAGAGTCTGGCTATTCCCACTTCTGTGTGGGGAAGCGGAGGTGGGGTGAGGTGCTGACAGCTGCATCTCCTGCTGGGGGTGGATTCTGGGTCAGATGTGACCCGCAGGGCGCCTCTGGGAACTCGGCTGGGTGACTTCTGAAAAGACAGCTGACCGTGAACAAGCCCAGTTGCTGGGATTAAGGGTTTGTGGGGGGGGGGCAAGTCTGTTGCTCTGCAGAAGGGGCGGTGAGACGTGAAATAGATGAGGTGCCGAAACTGACTGGTGACCAGTCACATGAGGCAGCCTGGGGCAGGGGAGGTGGGGAACAGAAAGGAAACTGCTTTCCAAAGACTTTCCTGCTTCTCTTGGGCAGGCGGGCTGCAGGAAGAGGAAGAGGGTTGTAAACAGATGATTGTGATCTCTGCCCTGGAGCCCTTGTGAGTGTCATGAGCAACCCCTGTGGCCTTGCTGCCTGCCTGCTAGGTGCTGCTTCTCCCTCAGGCTCAAACATCCAACTGCTGTTGATCCTGCCACCCTGTGCTGCCAGCTGTGACTTCAACTTGCTGCTCAAACTCTATACAGCCGGGCTGGGCCGTAGGACTCCCCCTCCAGCAGGGGTGCTAGCTGGACACCCCTCTCCCCTTTCTGGAAGCCTGATCAGACCCCTCCCTGGGTGCTAAAATGAAAGCAAACTCCCCTCCTCCTTTGCTCGTGAAATCCCAGTTTGGGAGGCTTCGGCAGGCAATTCCTGGCTTTCCTGCCGGCTTTCTGCCCCCGCCCTCTCCTCTCAAGTCCTCTGGATCCCCCACAGGGAGGAGCTAGAGGCTGCCTCTTGGCATAGCAATCAGGTGGAATATGATAGCAAATTAACTAGCATTTTGGGTAGGGGGCCCAGCATCTGGCAAGCAAATAGAGCTGGTGTTCCCCAGCTCCACCACTGTACCCCAGGCTAGATTTCTCCAGGTAGCTGTCCCTGTCCAGGCTCGAGCTGGGCAAAACCTGCCTGTTCTTAAGGCTTCAGCTCCCTACAGCAAAACTGACCCTGATCTTTGGGGCTGAATCACACCAGGGCCAGATTCTGTAAGAGGATTTAGATTTAAATTGGGGCTGCTGACTTTCTTCCTCCTCCCACCTCCTTCTGTTTCAAATCCACCTGCTATTCTCTGCCCCCGTTGGGCTGGGAATGGCGCAATATTCGGCTAGGGATTAATTTCAGTCTGTCCCTATAAGAAGGGTGGACCCTCACCTCTGCAGGATCCGTATGCTGGCTGGCTGCTCTAGATGTCTTTCCCTCTTTCAACCATCTTCTGCTCTTTTGAAGAAAGCTATTCCTCTTTAAAGGTAGCAGGAGTTCTCTGTTAGCAGGGCTAGTGGTTAAGGTAAGGAGTTTTTAGGGAATAATGTAAACTCCATGGAACTCATCAAACCCGTGCATCTAAGGGCTATTTTAGGGAATAGTGTAAATTCCATGGAACTGCTCAAACCTGTGCATCTAAGGGTTAATCTATGTGGGAAGGAGATGGACTAGAATCTCTTCTTTGGAAGCTCACAAATTATTCCAGCATGACAATTCTGGAATAAAGTTTGCTCTGGAATGGAGCAGGGATGTAGGGAGCCCATCCCCAGACAAGCCTGTGGTCAAATGTAAGATTGTGAGAGCCTCAGTCTGAGGGGCTTTTATTATTTTAAACTATTTATTATCTTTAAATCTATTTCTAATATTTGGAACCAAATTCTTTTAGAGGAGCTTAAACTTATTTTAGTTTATCCTGTGCACTGAAATCTCAGGACCAGTGCTTGCCTTGTGTTTCTGACTAAGCATTCTGACTGTAAGCATGCTGAATCTAACTTATTGTAAAGCTGTATTTGGTTTATTTATAGTGGTTTCACTCTGCTTTTTTGTATGGTTCTATAAAATTAATATAATGAGTGACTCTTATCTATTGTACCTATTACCTGACTGGAATAAAACTGTCTTTTTTGTGCATCTGGCGCTCTGCTTAATCTTTGAGGTTGTGATGGACAGGGGGAGTGCTGTCCAGGACCCAGTAACTAAGGGGTTAAACTCGGGTAGCTAGCAAAGGGGTTGGCAGGGAGCCAGAGAATCAAGGGGCATATGGTGTTGAATTTTGAGTTGTAGAAGATTCCTTGCCTGCTTTCTTTTGGGGGGAGGTTTAAGCCAGGGGTTGAGACAGGATGATTTAAACTCAGGCAGGAATACCCTGCCTCCCAGGAATTCAGGGCACGGAAGTGGTCTGAACAAAGAGGACTATAAGTAAGGGGCGGGGGGGAGTTAATTTAGTTGCATTCAAGGTAATTTTTTCTTTATTTTTGTGGCTTGGTTTGAGCTGCTCTGTGAATCGCTGTATCTCCTCTCCCCATTTACCATCTAGCATTGTTTCCAGCGACTTTTTTTCCCTCTGTTTTAATATGTTTTCCTTAGTTGCTCTGTAACATCTAGCAACCAACTATACTTTATCCAGTATATCTTTGATTTTTGTAATAAAAAATCACTCGGGTGGTTTGATTCTTGTGCCCTGGAAGGTCGGTCTGTCTGCATGCCTCAGACTAAGTGGTCAGCTACCCGAGACTGCAGCTTGTTTTCCTCTTTCCTTTTTTCAAGCTCTTCTAGGACAAAAGAGCTTGGGGTACCCCCGGGGGCAGGTTCAAGTGTTCACCCCTGGCTTTTAGGGATAAAAATCACTTGCTGGTGGCAGCAGTCCCCCAAAATCTGGTGTGATTCTGGGGGGGAAGACTTGTGTAACCAGTGCCTGTAAGGTTTGAAGCTCTTGCTGGTCCTCCCCTTCTACACTTGGAGTGCCGGGGTGGGGGACAGCCCTGACGGAGGCAAAGGCTGGATTTATTTATTGGCAATGGTTTAGTATTTTAGTAGCAACTTGCAGAGGAAGAATATCAATTTTGGCCCTGATCTTGCACATGCATAATGGGAAGCTTCTACAGATAAACCCATGTTGAATTTTAAGCGAGAGTGGGTGTCCAGTTCCATGTTTCAGGGGCCAATCTCCAATCCACTGACCCTTGGATTCTCCAGACTTTACCGAGCAACAGCTATTTAAACACCAAGCAGCAAACGTTACAGGGATGTTGGCCTGTCATCTGGAAAAAGGGTAGCAATTCTCACTTGGGCTGGCCGGCTGAATCTGGCCTTCTGAGACTGGGTGCTGCTCCTTGCACCACAACCGGCCCTGCTGCATGACCTTGGGCAGCCAAGTCATGGCTCTACCTCTGTGTCCCAAACTGTCGACGCTACCATATGTTGAAAACTCCTTTTGACAAACATCTGGTCTTGGGGTTATCTTCCACTGTCGTGGGGGCACACCTGTGCCCCACCCCCTCAACAACTAATTGACTTAACACTTCACCCCTACTCTAGAATTTTCTTTGATGGGTGGACCCCCGTGCTCTAGAATTTCCCCCAACTTATAAACAATGGCTATTTAGCCCATGCTGGGACTAAAGCAACCCCCTGTGGGGCTATAAGAGGAGTGTCCGCTGCACAATGCTGTGCTGTTTTGTCTTGTCCTCACCACACTGCCTCAGGCAGGGCTGCCTGTCCTGTTTTCTCTCCAACACATTTTGGTGACAGCTCTCCTCTAGCCACTGGTTTGACCAACGCTATTGCCAATGTAACTTGTCTGGCCTGGTAGCATGAGTACTGGAATCAAAGTTGTTCTGTGATCAACTGGCAGCATGGCCATAAACATAAGAGCTGCCAGGCCGGCTCAGACCAGTCTTGCCGATATCCTATCTCTGCCAGAGCTTCTGGGGGAGTGTACAGAGCAAGGCATGTCCCGCTCCTGGCTCTTAGCACTCAGAGCTGTAGGGTCATACCAAGCAGGGGTATTAGCTGTTGATACAGCTGTTCTCCAGGAGCTTAGCCAGAAGTCCTACCCAATTACTGGATATCACAACATCCTGTGGCAATGAGTTCCACAGGTTAGTCAGGCATGTGGAAAATTTTGCTCTTGTTTATATTAACCTACAGCTTCAGGTGATTCTTTCTGCCCCCCATGATTTATTTTTTTAATAGCTATCTATCCTCATCCCTCCTTTCCCAGCTGAACAGCCCTGATCCTTGTAGCCTCCACACCTGGAAGCTGTTCCATATCATTGGGGCTGATCAGCTGGCTGGTATTTGAATCTTTCCTCCGGGTGTCCCAAGCGCTCGGTTTACTGGTAACACTGCTGGGGTTTCGATAATTGTGTGCTCTTCCCAGTTTCCAGATGACGGAGAGTTCTGCCCTATGACTAGACTTGCTTTCCAAACACCCTCAGCTGGCTGCCCCGGGCAGCTAACCTCCATTTAACCCCTGCTGGGTGGGGTTGGGTCTGACCTTGAGGGTGGTGAGTGGCTTAGAGGAGCCGGGCAGTTTCCAGTCACATGGAGTTGCCTGTAGGGTTTGGCCAGCCACAGCCCATGCTGCTGTGTGACACATGTCACTCCTTGTGCAGGGCAGCTCCCTGGGGTGAGGGTTCAGAGGGGCTCTTGTGAACAGAAACGGCATTGTTCCTGTGCCAAGGAGCACTGTCGGCAAGGGAGCAGGAACTGAGCCTTCAACGTAACAGGCCAAGCGTCTCTCCCCCCAGGCCGGGGGTTACAGTCGTGCAAAGTGAACTAAACTGGGAGCGCTCCTGTTTGTGCTGTGTCAGGTGCTGCACTGCCTCTAGGGTACGGGGGCAGAGGTGGAGGGATTATTCTGTGGAAGCGGCTAGTTCCTAGAGGCCACATCAAAGAGGACCCTACTAGGCCAACCCCTGCCTAGAGACAGGCGGTGCCCTGAAGAGCTTGCAATTAAAATAGATGAGGGGAAACTGAGGCATGGGATGGGGACATGAATGGCTCATGGTCACTGGGGACACCGAGGCTGCCTTCACTACAAATTAAAGGGATGGTATTAGCAGGCACAAAGTCCCAGGAAAGCTACAACTTTCCTCGTCTTCATTTCAGTTTTGTCCTGGATTGGGTGACAGTGAGGGAACAACACCCCCAGCAGAACCCAGGAGTCCTGGGGTTTGCCCTAAGGCCGTGGGGGAGCACAGGCCCAAGGGCCCTGTCTTGTTTGAAAACCAGGTGGCTAAGGGCTGCTCAAAGCCCCCTCCCCAATTGATCTTAAAAAAAAAAAATCTTTCAACACCAAGTGCTTGTGCCTGAAATTTCAGGGGCCTGAGCCTATTCAGAGCATCCCAGCCAAGCTAGCGGATAGAATTGACCCGCTGCCCAAGAGGGGAGGTCTCCACTAGCCTTCAGTGAACCCCATCTCCCCCTCCTCCCTCAGCAGAGATTAGGGGTGGGCCAGCTGGGAAGGGGGATGGGTTTGGGCCCCATATGTCCCTGTGATGTGCCGAACCAAGCCATCCGCGCCCAGTCACCTCCCCTCAGTCCCTGACCCCATGGCTCAGTTTTAAAGAGCTTATGTGGCAGCCTCTCTGGAGAGGGGGAGGCAGCTGTTCTGTTTACATAGTGGGGTGGGGATGGGGGGGAGCCCTCTTAGCTGTTTGCACCAGTGTCTTGGGCCCTCTGGAGATCGGGCAGGATCGGGGTTTGCCCCCGCAGAAGGGGTAGGGCAGGGTTCTGCTCAGAGCCAGCCAAAGGCTGGCGTGTTCACACCCTTGAGTCTGATTTCTGCACCCCCCGACGGCCAGCCCCCTTCACCCATCTGCTCGCAGCCCCTGCGGACGTGCTAATGGAGGCTGTCCCCTTCCACTGGCAGGTGGGAGCATAGCTGGGGACGCTTCCAGCCAGCTTTTGGGATCTGCCAGTCTTTGAAAGGCCCCACTTCCATCCGCTTCGGCCTGGCCCCCCTCTGTACTCGGGCCTTGACTGCTCCGGCTGGTCCCCTGGTTGCAGCCAGCCCCAGAGGTCTGACACAAAGGGGGCCACTGTTACCATAATACAGCTAATAACCCTAAAAGTGTACAGCACCTAGCACAATCGGGCCATGACAGGCCTCTTAGGTACTACCATAATACACCTAATTTTAACACAACTGTACAGCTCTTGATACAAGACAGGCCTGGTGTATGATGTGTGCCTAGATGCTACCGTAATACACCCAGTAGCAATAAAAATGTACAGTGCTTGGCACAAGAGAGACCTAGGCCTGACCAGGGGCTGCTGTGGTAGAAAAGCACCATGGGACTGATTAAAGTGCCGGGAAACCTGTCTTCTGGCAAAAGGCAACAGGTCCTTTGTGAGGCCTAATAGATCATGCATGGTGTGGGGCTGGGCTCTGTTGCTGGATGACGCTGGGCACATCATGGCCCTGTTCCGTGCCTCAGTTTCCCTACCTTTAAAATGAAGATAATTCTACCAACCTCTTTGGGAGCAGCAGGTGAAAAGTGCCAGATGAGCTAGGACCAGTGTTCCCTCTAAGCTGGGGGGGAGCCCAGCTTCATAGGTGGTTAATCAGCCCCGCTCTAGAACCCTGAGCCTCTGACTGGGAAGAGCTGATTAATCACCTGAGATGCTTAGTAGGCCACTGGCTAGGACCCTGAATAATTTGAGGAACTTCATGGCTGTTACTGGTTAAGCAGCAATTGGATCCTGGCCTAGAGGAGGAGATTTCTAGCTGAGTTCATCAGCCGTCTAGCAGCCCAATGAGAGCCTGGACATGGGGGTGGGAGCACGTGTTTCACAGAGAAGGAGTTTAACCAACAGAGCAGCTCCCCAAGGGGCAGGGTGGATTCTCCACCTCTCAGGGTCTTTAACTCAAGATGGGGTGCCTCTCAGTGACAGCCACTCTAGCTCACCCACAAGATAAGGGCTGGCATGAGGAGGCGGGATGAGCTGGCTTAGTCCCCAGGCAGCAAGGAGCCGCCTTTTCTACTATGTTGGAACTCTGGTGCTGGTTTTGCTGCAGTGGAGGGGTTAGTAAAGTTATGTGCTTGTTCCCGTAATGTAAGAACTAGGGGTCACCACATAAAGTGAACAGGTAGCAGGTTCAAACTAACAAAAGGAAGTTTTTCTTCATGCAGTGCACAGTCAACCTGTGGAACTCCTTGCCAGAGGATGTTGTGAAGACCAGGACTTTAAGTCTATGTCTACACTCGCGGCTTCTTGCGTGAGAAATATGCAAATGAGGCTAGGCGTGGAATATCGCCACGCCTCATTTGCATACCTAATGAGCTGCCATTTTTGCAAAAGAGGCTCTTGCACCAGAAGGAGCTGTCTACACTGCCCCTTCTTGCGCAAGAAAAACCCTCTTGCGCAATGCCGCTACGCCGATTATTTTCAGGAAGAACGGCATTGCGCAAGAGGGTTTTTCTTGCGCAAAAAGGGGCAGTGTAGACAGCTCCTTCTGGCGCAAGAGCCTCTTTTGCAAAATGGTGGCTCATTAGGTATGCAAATGAGGCTCAGCAATATTCCACGCCTAGCCTCATTTGCATATTTCTCGCACAAGAAGCCGTGAGTGTAGACATAGCCTAACAGGGTTCAAGAAAGAACTAGATAAATTCATGGAGGTCAGATCCACCAATGGCTACTACCCAAGACGGGTAGGAATGGTGTCTCTAGCCTCTGTTTGTCAGAAGCTGGAAATGGATGACAGGGGAGGGATCACGTGAGGGTTACCTGTTGTGATCCCTCCCTCTGGGGCATCTGGTATTGGCCCCTGTCGGCAGAGAGGACGCTGAGCCAGATGGACCTTTGCTCTGACCCCGTATGGCTGTTCTGATGTTCTTATGGTACTGGGGTGAAATATGTTGCCCAAGCAACTGTTGCCACTAGTCCCATGGTGGGTCTGATACAGGTTCTAGCCAGGACCCAAAATGACCTTCCAATCGTTGAAGAGTCAGAGGGGACCAGCCTGATCCAGGACTGGGATGCTCTTCCGCCTGACTGCTTTTATGCTAGCCTCCTTGTGCCAGGAGGGGAAACGGAAGCACAGAATGGCAGCGCCATGGGGGGTGTTTCAGTAGGCAATCAGTTTTATGTGCGTCTATGGGTGCGTGTGTCTCTCTGAAGCTCCGCAAATCAGAGAGAGAGAGAGTGCTTCTTCCAGCAGCAGACCAGTTGTGTGTGTGTTTTCAGTAAATGATCAGGTGTGTGTGTGTGTGTGTGTAGGCACCATCAGCATGTGTGGAGTGTGCATGTCCATGGAGGGCACAGGGGCAGATCAGCTTTGTGTGTGTGCGTGGGCGCCAGCAGCAGACCAGCTGCATGAGTGGAGTGTGGGTCCCAGCCGCAGATCAGGCCTGTGCTGTGGGGTTGGTCTCCCCTTCTCCCTGCCCCAGGGGTGGGCAGAAGTGTCTTAGTTGGGGAAGGGAGCTGAGGCCCACTGGAGAGCCCTGCTCCCATTGCAGACAGAAGGCTGAACCCCAGGATGCGTTCCTCAGCCCTCCACCTGGTAGTGCCCCTGGAGGCAGCGGGGCCCTATTTCCTGTGTCAACCAGCAGGTGTTCTCCTGACACCCAAACAAGGGGAACTGCCGCCACCCCCCAGGCTCCACCGCCGACAATGCTTGTGACCCTCCCTTCCTCCAGCAGGGGGCGCCCTCGGCCCACTTTGCCATCAGGCGGTTTCTGCACCCTGCAGGCGCCTCCATAGCTTCGCTTGAGGGTTGATTGGCGCCAGGCCAGGAACGCGTTCACACCAGCCTGGCTCAGGGCACGTTTCCTCCAGGCCCGCCCACCGGCGGAGCTGCTCTCACAGCCCAGCCGCTGGCGTGCAGCCCGTGACGGTGAGTCACGCCCGTGTTCCCCCGCCTCGTGCGTCTTCCTTGGAAACAAAGCAGAGGTCCCTGGGTTCAGTGGCGGCGGCCCAGCCCCACGGCCTGGGACGTATGCAGCCCGGGGCGCAGGGAGCAATGGGAGATGCTGGCTCCGGCGCTTCATGGGCAGAGGGAAACCGCAACCAGCCAGCAGGGCTCTAGCATGGCCACGAGTGGGCGTGGCCCAAATGCGGCGCATCAGGATCCCAGCGGGGATCAGAGCTAGATTGGGTGGGGCACAGACAGATGCTAACTGAGATGACGGGTGCTGCTCAGACCCCCACCGAGATCTGGACCCCGTGGTGCCAAGCACTGCTCAGACTGAGATCTGGGCCCTGTTGGGTCGGGCACTGCGCAGACCCCAACAGAGATCAAGACCCCGTTGTGCCGGGCACTGCACAGGCCCCCGGCCGAGATCAGGGCCTGTTGTGGCAGATGCTGGCTAAACACATAGGCTGTGTCTAGACTGGCAAGTTTTTCCGCAAAATCATCTGCTTTTGCGGAAAAACTTGCCAGCTGTCTACACTGGCCGCTTGACTTTCCACAACAACACTGACGATCTCATGTAAGATCGTCAGTGTCCTTGCGGAAATACTGTTCTGCTCCCGTTCGGGCAAAAGCCCTCTTGCGCAAATCATTTGCTCAAGAGGGCCACTGTAAACAGCACAGTACAGTTTTGTGCAAAAAAGCTCCCATGGCTAAAATGGCGATCGGGGCTTTTTTGCGCAAAACCGCGTCTAGATTGGCCACGGACGCTTTTCCGCAAAAGTGCTTTTGCGGAAAAGCGTCCTGCCAATCTAGACGCCCTTTTCCGAAAATGCTTTTAATGGAAAACTTTTCCGTTAAAAGCATTTCTGGAAAATCATGCCAGTGTAGACGTAGCCATAGTGAGCAAGATCAGGGCCCTGTTGGGCCAGGCACTGCACAGACCTAGGGTTGCCAGATGGTTGAATCAAAAATACCAAACACTCTCCCCTCCCCCCCCCACAAGAAAAAAAAACCAGGAAAAAATTCTGTTGAAGGGGAAAAAAAAAGGGGGGGGAGACCAAAGTTGTTGAGCAAAAAAAAAAAAAAAGGACTTCAAGGACTTATTAAGCCTAAAAATTTTTTTTTAAATAAAACAACTTTAAAACAGCATGTCTCCTTTAAGAGTGAGTGCAGGGATAGGAACGGTGGGGGAGGGGGGATGTTGAGCCCTAAGATCCAGGGGAAGCATTGCTTTCCCTGGGTCTTTTGGCCAGCAGCCACTTTGTGCTGGCAGCCTTGGGGAACCAGGTAAGCATGGGGGCTGGGGGTGTTGGAGGCCGGGTGCTGAGTGTTTGTAAGCTTGCCAGGTGCCCGGCATTTTCGCCTTCTGGCCGGGGAAAAATTCAGAAAATACCGGACATCTTAGGTGTCAGATATTCTCTGAATTTTTTTACCGGACAGGAGGCAAAAATACCGGACTGTCCGGGTGAATACTGGACCCTGGCAACCCTACACAGACCCCGGCCGAGATCAGGGCTCTGTCGGGCCGGGCACTGCACAGACCCTGACCAAGGTTTTGGATCTAGTCAGTTTGAAAGCGAAGAGCCTTCTACACCGTCTGGACCTGAATTTGTGTTTCCACCAGCCCAGAGTTCAAAGCAGTGTCAGGCTGGGCCCCCACACGCTGACGGGAAAAACCAGGCTGCAAACCAGGCTGGGCTTTGATGGGCAAGGGTGCAGCTAGAGTAGCGGGGGAGGGAGGGAACCAGGAAACAGCCAAGGGAGCAATGCTGCAGCTAAGCTGCAGGCTGGCCTTGTGGTGACAGCGCGGGCCTGTGACTCAGGTGATCTGGTTTTTAGTTCTGCCCTTGCCTCCCTGTGCGACTTGGGCCAGATCACGTTTCCTCTCTTTCCCCCGATCTTTGCTCAACCCATGTAGCTGGTGACCTCTTGGGGCAGGGACCTTTGTGGCTTTGTGAGGCTCAATCCTGGGGTTTTCCCCTTAGCACCGTCTGCTTCCCCCTGCCTCTAGGTAGGGAAACGCTCCCTAAGCTAGCGTTCCCTGCGAGGCAGCGGCAGCGTGTGTTGGACAGGCCCCCGCCCCCTGGACTAGCCTTGTGTCCACTCGGGGTTCGACGTCCATGTCGGAGCAGTGTGGCAGCGTAACTACACCCGTGCTCAGGGCTTCCACCAGGTCTGCTCGGCCCAGCCCTGCCCCACGCCGGCAGCCCTGAATCTAGATCTCCGCAAGCCCCCCTTGCTCAGGGACTGGGCCGGCTGCAGGCGGGTTTTCAGTAAGAGACGGTAACCTCGTTCTTCACCTCCCCTGCCAGTGACTCATCAGAGCCTTGCAGGCCGGAGCTCGGTTCACTTCTTGTTTTTGTTTGACTCATTCGCCGCTGCCTGGAGCGTGCTGACTTTAATAAAATCTCGTGCTTCGGGGTTTCACCAGCTCCCCTCTGTCAGGCCTGGTGACTTCAGTTCCACCAGAGAATTTCAGGCCCCCGGAGATCAAATTATTCTGTACTGTGGGCAGACAGCAGGCGAGATCCTGGAGCTGCCAACACCCAAAGCCCCTGCAATGATAATCCCGCCTGGCGCCTTGCAGAGGAAGGTACAACCTTCCATCTCCCAAGGCCTTTGCCAGTCTGACTCGCAGGAAAATGCCCTACTGAGATGACCCCAATCCTGGGATCACTTGGATGCTGAGAACATGAACAAGACCCACCAGCCGGGCATCTGTGAAAGAGAATTCTCTGCCTCACCCTAACCCGCCTTGCCCCATGTCCCATCTCCTGCACGGCCTGATCTCTGCTACTTTAAAGAAAAGCCTCCAGGTTACAATTGTACATTGGGGACTGATGGGGGCGGGGGAGAAAATCCTTCCTGACCCGATGTGGTTGAAGCCCTGACTCTATCAGCATACACATCAGCAGAAAACAATGAATTACAGAAACCCTGGATCTTATGCACTCAGCAGTCTGGGCAGCAAGCAAAGTGAGGCAAGAGGAAAGGATTTTAAAGCCTCGTTCTTTTCCACCTGCCCCAGTTTGAGAGGTTTGGATGAGTCAGACCTTGGCGTTCCGGTCTGCAAGGCATGAGAAGTGATTGCAGCCCATGCAGCCATACCTGAGCAAGCTTTGATCTAACTAGACTGCTTGACTGGCAGTCAGGACTCCTGGTACCACCCTAGCAGTAGGAGGGAGTGGTGTCTAGTGGTTAGAGCAGGGGGGCCTGGCAGCTAGGACTCCTGGGCTCTTGCCCCAGCTCTGGGAGGGTGGTGACTGGTGTTGGAAATCAGGTCTCCTGATGTCTCACTAGCTCAAAGCCAGGTGGGGTAGCATTGCCCCCCTCCCACCTGCACCCCCAGCAGCTGCTCGTGGACCCAGGCTCTGGGGTGGGCAGAGCTAGGCTGTGGCTCTGCCTCCATATGCTGCCCCGGCTTCCCTGCTGCTGTTACTTGTGCCCGCTTTGCTCCAGCGCCAAAGGGGAGCCCTTCCAGAGGGGCGTGGGGGCTGCAGGGCTTGGCCTGTCCACTCGCCGCTGGATGAGAGACAGGGACCCCAGACAGGAAAGGCTCCCCTGTCCTGTCCCTTGCCTCCCTGCGCCAGCCAGTACCCTGCCCTGGGGCCTGATCAGAGCTGGCGCCCGCCCCATGTCCTGTTGCCTGCCCTGTGAGCTGCCAGCACCCCCGACTGCCCGTGGGGGGCCTTGTGACCTCCCATGGGATGTCCCCAGCAGCAGAGCACGGGGCAGTGGCAGGGGACGGTGCTGTTCGCCCGTTTCCCCGATATTTGACGCGGGTTTACGAAGGCTGGTTGAGATGGCGATCGGGTGTCACTGAGCAACGGGCCCCAGTTACCAGGCAACAGGAACCTGTAGCCTGGGAGACCAGCAGAGCCCTCTGCAGCTGGCTGAGCTCGGGGACTGGTTCAGCGACTTCCCTGCCTCAGCCTCTGGGCCCTGCCTTGTCTTGCCCCTGCTCCCTGTGAGTGCAGGATACGGCCAGGAAAGGGTTAACTCTGGGGACAGGGGGTGTTTCTATCCCAGGTTCTAGTCCCAGCTCTGGGAGGGGAGTGAGGCCTAGCGGTTAGAGCAGGGAGCCAGGCCTCCTGCGCTCTAGTCCCAGCTCTGGGAGGGGAGCGAGGCTTAGCGGTTAGAGCAGGGAGCCAGGCCTCCTGCGCTCTAGTCCCAGCTCTGGGAGGGGAGCGAGGCCTAGCGGTTAGAGCAGGGAGCCAGGCCTCCTGCGCTCTAGTCCCAGCTCTGGGAGGGGAGCGAGGCCTAGCGGTTAGAGCAGGGAGCCAGGCCTCCTGCGCTCTAGTCCCAGCTCTGGGAGGGGAGCGAGGCCTAGCGGTTAGAGCAGGGAGCCAGGCCTCCTGCGCTCTAGTCCCAGCTCTGGGAGGGGAGCGAGGCCTAGCGGTTAGAGCAGGGAGCCAGGCCTCCTGCGCTCTAGTCCCAGCTCTGGGAGGGGAGCGAGGCCTAGCGGTTAGAGCAGGGAGCCAGGCCTCCTGCGCTCTAGTCCCAGCTCTGGGAGGGGAGCGAGGCCTAGCGGTTAGAGCAGGGAGCCAGGCCTCCTGCGCTCTAGCCCCAGCTCTGGGAGGGGAGCGAGGCCTAGCGGTTAGAGCAGGGAGCCAGGCCTCCTGCGCTCTAGCCCCAGCTCTGGGAGGGGAGTGAGGCTTAGCGGTTAGAGCAGGGAGCCAGGCCTCCTGCGCTCTAGTCCCAGCTCTGGGAGGGGAGCGAGGCCTAGCGGTTAGAGCAGGGAGCCAGGCCTCCTGCGCTCTAGTCCCAGCTCTGGGAGGGGAGTGAGGCCTAGCGGTTAGAGCAGGGAGCCAGGCCTCCTGCGCTCTAGCCCCAGCTCTGGGAGGGGAGCGAGGCCTAGCGGTTAGAGCAGGGAGCCAGGCCTCCTGCGCTCTAGTCCCAGCTCTGGGAGGGGAGCGAGGCCTAGCGGTTAGAGCAGGGAGCCAGGCCTCCTGCGCTCTAGCCCCAGCTCTGGGAGGGGAATGGGACTGGAAGCCAGGGCATCCCTTCTCTGTGCCCCACTTTCCACCTCCTGTGGACGGGTGCATTCCCAAGCCCCAGCCAGTGGCTCCACCCTGTTCAGCTGAGGGCTGGTGGCCAGTGCCTGGACTCCATGCCAGCTCAGGCCTGTGTGGGGAGACAGAGGCCAGGCGGGGTCGACCGCTCCCCGCAGGGCTGCTGCCGACGGTGGCGTCAGCGCCCCAGCTGCTTGCCTGCCCAAAGAGCTGAGTCCTGCGCCACTCCAGCTGCCCTTGACTCCTGGCCGCATTCCACAGGCGCGTGGCCGTGACGCAAGAGTGGGGAGGCTGTTCCCTGCCAGGGGCTTGGTGCCAGCAACCGGCAGGGGTGGCCGCCACTTTTGGATAACAACCCCCCGCTCCCTGCGGCCTCCTGACTTCCTGCCTGGCCTGTTCCCCCTTCTCCTGCCTGCCGTTCGCCACACCCTGCCCCCTGGGCCTCGCCCTGGCGCGATCCAACAGGAAGTGCCATTCAGGGGTGCTCCTGTCGGCATTCAGGGTGAGGTCCCCGCTGGGCTTGGATGGAGGGAGCGGGGTGGGTGGCTCCAACGGGAGGGGTCTCTCTGCCTTCAGAATCGCTCCTGACCCAGCTCCTTGGTGCGCGCTTGGCGTCCAGCCACTTCCAGAGCTGTTTGTTCGAGTCTCGTGCTCGGTGCACAGTGCCCTATAAGTGGAATACTGAGTTCTCCTTCACTTCCTGTCCTAAACTTGTCTGCCACATTGCGGGGCAGCCACTAACCCGCTGCTGCGTTCCACCCCAGAGCTGGCTGCATTTCAGCCCTGAAGTTATTCCCAGGGCTGCGCAGGCCACACGGCATTTTAACAAGCCCCCACTCCAAAGGGGTTGGGCTTTTTAACCAAATCGTGGGGCTGTACCTCAGTGTCTTTCATTAGTTAGTGTCCTTTTGTAACTCCAGGACATGCAGAGACAAATTCCTTGCTTGGTTGGAACCAGCAGAGAACTTGACCCACTTCTTTTTTTTTAATTAAACGTGGTGGAATTTAGCTGCTGGAACTCACTGCCACAGGATACCAAGTGAGGCTCAGACTTCAGCAGAGTGTAGCAGCTGTATGGCGAATTCGCATCTCCACAGGTAACTACAGACCAGGGAAGAATTTCTACAGCCCATGACCTTCAGAACCTGGGCCAACGTACAACTTAGCTGGTGATCCATGCAGCTCATTGGACTTTGGCACCAGGTCATGTTCCCTTCGTTGCTGCAGCCTTTATCGAGCTCAGAACCCCTGTCGCAGTGGCGGCTCCCATGCTCCCGCTCCAGCAAGACAAAGGGAGGAGAAACTGAGGCAGAGAATAAATGGCTTGCCTGCAGGTCAGGCAGCGCACCAGGCGCCCTGACTTGTTACGGCTCTGGGTGCGAGGGCAGGCTGGCTCTGTGGCTGGGGCGGGGAGGCACCCCGCTGGCTGTGAGCTGTGGAGCGCCCCCTCCTCGCCCCCGCCCAGCCACTCTGCTGGTGTCAGTTCCTCAAATTGCCTTATATGGCTGGCCAGCCGGAGTTGCGCAGGAGGGCGGGCAGAGGAGCCGGAATGGGGAATGTGTGTGGATGGGAGGGAAATCCTGCTCAGCCGTCCCAGTGGGCCAGGGGTGGGGGAGCCTGCAGTTGCGTCACATCGCGGGGGATGGGTTTATTTGGGACAGGGGCTCCACTGCAGGTTCGGGGCAGAAAGACACAATTTGTTGTGACCCCCCCCTCCCCATCCTAGACCTCCACCCTTGTGCAGAACAGCACTGAGCCCCCACCAGCCATGCTTGTGCAATCCAGTGGGGGGAGGCTTATCACCTTGTGTGGGCTGTAGAGCCCCCCCCCAACACCCCCGTGTGGCTGTATGGCCCCTGTGTCCTCCAACTTCCCCTTGCATAGTGCCTGCACAGCACCGCCCCAGTGCTTGCCGAATTCCCCCACACACTGTGGTTGCATCCCCCCCCCCCACAGACCCCCTCCAACTTCCTCTATGCACCATCTCCACAGCCACCCCAGTGCCCCCAGCCTTGACCACATGGCGCTTGCGTCGCAACACCCTCTCCCCCCCCCCCCCCCCCCCGCACACACAGAGTCTTGTGAGTTTCCTACCTGGGACGTCACTCGCTCAGCTGCAGTAGAAAAACCACCGGTCAGAGCCACAGACAGACAACGTGAGGCGCTGGGCTAGGGAGGGGGAGCACCACAGGGAGGGGATTTCTGATGGGGTTGTGACAGCCCCCAGCCTGCCCTGGAGGACTGGGGGGGGGGGGCAGCATTTTCAGTGCGAGCTAACACGTGGGTATTGATACATTACAAGCCTAGAGGGGCTCACTGTGACCCTCTCCTCTGACCCTCCTCCCTGACAACACAAGCCGGAGAGGATGTGGGGAAGGCCAGGACTTGACCAGGGTTCAGAAAAGAGCTGGATAGGTTCATGGAGGTTAGGTCCATCCATGGCTGGGTAGGAATGGTGTCCCGAGCTTCTTTCTCTGGAGGGGGGTGACGGGAGGGATCGGGTGAGGATGCCCTGTTGCGTTCCCTCCCTCTGGGGTACCTGGCATTGGCCCCTGTCAGGGCTGGATGGGCCGTCGGTCTGACCCCCTCTGGCCGTTCTCTTCGGAAAGCGGCCCCCCACTAATGCCGGGGCAGATCTGTTAGGAAAAACCAACCACTTGATTTAACAGTCGCCAGGCGTGGAGCCTCTGCTCTCAGCCACTTGTTCCAGTGGGTAATTCCGCTCCGCACTCAGACTGACACCTGTTTCCACTCTGACACTGTCCCAGTGTCAGCTCAGGTTAGACTCGGTCTGCTCCATTCCCCCCGAGTTCTTTCTCCAGTTCTTGGAAGCCAACGGGGATCGGGCGTGGGGGTCCGAAGCCAGGCACTCAGCTGGGGCTCCCAATGGCTTGTACCTGGCTGAGAGGCTGCCTTCTCCCCAGCCTCCCAGACCAGCCTCCCAGACCAGCCGCAGCCAAAACTTGCAGCCTGTCATCTGGCTCAGACTGAGACCCTTGGCGCCTCAGTTTCCCACCTGGCCAATGGGAACCCACTCCAAATTCGGAGGCACCAGATAAGAGTGTTGTGGGGGCTGTGGAAGTAACGAGGAGGGGGGAGGTCAGCGACTGTGGCCTGTTTACTCCTCGCCTCGGGCAACCCTCCTTGAGGCTATTACCCTGTGTGCAGCAGGGACACTCGGCACCATGCTGAGCCCCGCTGGACTCGTCTCACCCAATGGGCCTGGGTCGAGTTTGAACCGGCAACCAAGCGGTGTCCCATGGAGACGGGAGAGGGTGCTGAACAACTTCCAGAAGCACACAGGCTGAGGCAGGGTAGGACTGGCGGGGGGAGGGGCAGTTTAAAGGCCCCCAGCTGTGAAGTAGGGTCCCTAACAGACAGGCTGGCTTGGGACAAGAGCCCTGAGACAGAGAAGGTCCCTTCCTGCCCCCCACTCCCACCCCACTGGCCTGGCTGGTCTCTAGCAGGCCCAGAGTCATTCTCCCAGGCCCAGCCATCTCTGGGTGCCCCCCGCCCCAGGCCCAGCCAGTCCCTGCATTTCCTCTCCCTCGCCAGGCCCTGACTGGTGCTGTGGTTTCCCACCTCAGCCCATCCTCTAGCAAGGAGCAGTGCCGTGGGCTGGCTGCCCCACCAGCCTCCTTCCCTTGCCAAGGCAACGGAACCGCCCTCCCCCCCAACAAGCCTGGCTCCCCAGAGGCAAACGGAAGCCCCCCCCCCCCGCCCTCGCCGGCCGTAGCCGGGCCCCCACAGTTGCACCACTGCAGGAACTGACTGTGCGGAGCTGCTGCAAAGAGCAAGGGACCACTTCCCCTTTCCATGACGCCGGGGAGGCCGCCGGGGGGGCCAGCAGATGTCTCTGCACCGGGCACTTCCACGCGGTCACGTCACTTTCTCTGCTTGGAAAGAGTCAGCAGGTGGTAAACACGAGACCCACAGGCCTCCGGGTGCCCGGGTTCCATTGCTGAAGCTAGGGGGAGGGAGCAGGGGCTAGTGGTTAGAACGGGGTGGGGGAGCCAGAACTCAGTGGTTTCTGTCCCTGGGTCTAGCAGGGGAGCAGAGGTTAGTGGTGAAAGTCGGGTGGGAACCAGCACTCCTGGGTTCAGTCGCTAGCTCTGGGAGGAGAGCAGGGGCTAGTGACTAGAACATGAGGTCTGGGAGCCAGGACTTGGTGGGTTTTTTCCATGCTCTCGGAGGGCAGTGGGGGCTAGGAACAAGGGGTCGAGAGCCAAGACTCCTGGGTTCTGTTCCCAGCTTTGGGAGGAGAGTGGGAGGTAGTGGTTAGAGCAGTGGGGCTGAGAGCCAGGATTCCTGGGTTCTGTTCCCAGCTCTGGGAGGGGGTGTTCAGTGGATATAACAGAGTGATGGGAGTGGGCGAGGCAGACACCCATCAGTCACCGGCACAGGTCGACCGGAGCAGCACAAACTGCCACGCCTCCTCTCCAGGCCCCATCCCTTGTCAGGCAGGCAGAGAGAAAAGCCCTCAGCCTGCAAGCTGAGAAAGGGGCCGAACTGTCCTGAGAGAGGGGACCAGGGCAGGAGGAGAAGCCCTGTCTCGGCCAGCCTGCCTAGAGGGGGCGCAGGGATGGGCCAGAGCGGGCAGGACTTTGATCGTGGCTCAGCTGTGCTAACTGCACAGGTGTTCTTGACAGCTACAGGCAGTGCTTTGGCTGATACAATAGTCACGTTAATACTTGCTCTGTGAAATACAAATTACTTATCTGAAGCAAGGCAGAGGCCAAGGACATGGGGGGGGGGGATTGATCCCCAGCTGGAAGGAAGCAAGAACACAGGGGGGGCCAGGGTCAGCCTCTGGAGTGAGGGAGGGGCTGGGGGTAAGCACAGCAGGGCTGGGTAGGGGGCAAGCAGGATTCCCCACACACTGGTCCTATCCAGTTGCCTCCTCCAGCAGTAGCTTCCTGCCCTCGGGCTGGGAGTCAGCGTGAGGGTGGGGGTGGGAGAAGGCAAACTGCACTTTATTCCTTTTCGTTTCCGGCCAGCGCTGCTAACTCGACCAGGCACTGCCAGGTCCCTTTGCTAATGGAGTTTACGACTGAAACCTGGATACCTGGCAACAGCCAGAAAAGCTGGCCTGAGGGGGGAGGGAAGAGAAGTGGACCATCATTTTCAAAGTGTGTGTGTGGGGGCGGGAAGCAAGTGGGGGGGGGAGGTCTGCTGTGCTGCCCAGGTAAATGGGAACCCGTGGGATCAGCTGACAGTGTCCCCAGCCCATACTAGTCAGCACAGGGATCCCCGGTCACAGCACGTTGCCTAGGTGGGTCCCCCAAAATCAGTGGGGAGGAATAGTTCAGGTTTGAGCATTGGCCTGCTAAACCCAGGGTTGTGAGTTCAATCCTTGCGGAGACCATTTAGGGATTTGGGGCAAACATTTGTCAGGGATGGTTCTTGGTCCTGCTGAGAAGGCAAGGACTGGACTCAATGACCTTTCAAGGTCCCTTCCAGTTCTAAGAGATAGGCAATCTCCATTAATTTAGTGCTTCCCCAGCCTCCCGGTCTAGCACCTGGTACCAACAACGGGCAAGTGGCTCTGGGCCTCAGCACCCCACCCCCCACTGCAGAGCTGGTGGCAGCAGGGACCACCCACCCACCCATCAGCACAGGCTACCTGCTTCCTCTCCAGGCCCCCTCCCTTGTCAAGCAGGCTGCCTGAGCTGGAGGGCCAAACTGACCTGAGAGAGGGGATCAGGGTGGGAGGAGAAGCCCTGACTCAGCCAGCCTGCCTAGAGGGGGCACAGGGATGGGCCAGAGAGAAGAACCGGTGCTGCAGCTGGGTCTGGCCATGCGTGGGCCCAGCCCCATTGCACCTTCGGAGTCATGATTATGAGGGTTAGCCAGCAGCCTGGGGACTGGGGACTAAGGGGTTAACTACACCTAGCCAGGTGGAGTGGCCAATAGGAATGTAGGTTGGACTTTCAAACTAGGACAAAGGAATTTGGTTTTGGTTTTTTTCCTCTTTTGTCTCTGTGTGGGTTCCTCTGCAGCTAGAGAGAGAGGCAGACAGGCATGCCTCTCTCCCCAAGAAACAGTCGCTAGCTCTGGGAGGAGCGCAGGGGATAAAATAAAGCACAGCACGGCCTGGGGAACATTCAACAGGGGTCACTAAAGCAGCAACAGCAAGTTCACCCCCAAGACTGTTATGGTCCCAAGCACCTGACAAGTGTCCAGGTGACAAGTCAGTTTCTAAAAGGGATCCTCAAACCTGCTGCTGGGTCCCAAATGGGCCAGGTCCTCTAGTCCCCACGGCCGGTCTGTTCTGGTGCAGTTTGCCCAACTCAGCAAGTGTTAGCCAGGCAGGGAAATGGCCAATTTCAAGCGCTGAATCGCAATTTGCAAAGAGCTGGCAAGCTGCTGGGATAAAAAGAGGAATTGGGCCACACAATGCAGGAGACAAAAATGAACCACAGACACAGGCGAGAAAGGGAACCTCGCACAGATGCCTCTGAGGGGAGAGGAACCCGCAGAGACAGGGCGCTGCCATGTTAGGCAGAAACGCCACTGCATCTTAGTACAATATCCCCCAGCAAAAATGGGTGAAAGTCAAAACTTCCCCTCCCTGCAGCGTGAGCGAGGAGAGGGCAGGCAGGGACTTCTAGAGACAAACCCAGCAACTGCTGAACAGACCAGCGACCAGTGCCTGCCAGCTCCTGCCCACGCCGGTGTCAGGGCAGGGTGTAGCCAGTGGTAACTATTTAAAAATATGGTTGAATATTCCCCTGATCTGGTGTGAAAGGCCCAGGGGAGGTTCCGGCCACACTAGCCAGTGCCTTGAAAGGAGAATCCAGGCAGCAGGAGATCCTATTTCTCTGCAGGCTGCCTTGCATAGGGGTGGCATCTCCTGGCATTCCAAATTAATCTTCCGTTACAGATTAGGTCCTGTAGTACAATCTCCAGGAACATGTCCCACCAAAACCGGTGACCCCATCTGGCACTCAAGAGAACAGACAGATGGCTTCTGAGCAGTCCAAACAAAGAGCAGACAGCTTCCCGGAGTGGGAACTGGGAGGTTAATCTATAGGCCGCTCCCAATGTTCTGGTCCAATAAAGGAATATTGGAGGAGAACCCTGGCCCGATTCCCCAAAGCATCTAACAGCTGCAAAGGACAATGATGCCCGCGGTCAAAGGCCTTCTGGCCCTCTGAGACAAGCCCCCCCTCCAGATTATCACTTAAGACATCCCATATGAAAAACAAATGATCAGACAGGCAGCAGCTAGCCGTGCAATGTCGTGGATCGAGGCATGTCAGGCATTTGACAAAGGCGCTGGATAAAATCTTACCCTCAAGGCAGAGGAATGCTCTAGTGCTCTAACCACTAGACCTTGCTCCCCTCCCAGAGCATGCCAGGAGTTACAGAGATTCCCCTTTTTGTATGGCAGGGAAACAGACGGCAGCCCTTTCAGACACGCTGCTATGGCAAGATAAGATGCCTGTAGGGTTGCCAGGTGTCCAGTATTGGCCTGGACAGTCTGGTATTTGTGGCCTCTGTCCAGTAAAAAAAAACAGAAAATACCGGACATTTTACATGTCCGGTATTTTCTGTTTTTCTCGGACGGAAGGAGCATGGGGATTTAAAGGCGCAGTGTCCCTTTTTTTGGCACTGTTGAGTTTTTTTTTTTTTGCTCAACAAGTTTGGTCCCCCGTTTTTGTTTTTTTTGTTCAACAACTTTGGTCCTTTTTTTTTCTTCCCCCGCCCCCCACCATGTTCGGTATTTTTTGTGAAAGTATCTGATAACCCTAGATGCCCGAGGCTTGTAGAATTCAGGGCCTGGGGCTTGGTCTGCAGAAAGCTGGATCAGAACACTCCTGGCATGCCAGCGGGGCACCTAAGCATCCCTGGTCCTCGCCAGTGAGACAGGGTAACCCCAAGCACCGCACCCCCATTGCCAGCTTATCCCAGCTGCACGGACAGGGCTGAAAAAGGGAACAGCTGCTTCCCTAGATCTCAGCTGCTTCCCTAGATCTCAGCAGGGTCACCCAGCAGCCAGCAGCGGAAAAACACCTGCAGACGGCCTGTAGGCTTTGTCTCCAACCCAGAAACCCTCGTAGGAGCCTCGGTTTCATGCAGCAACACAGTAAACTGGGCTGGGCCTCCTTGTGTCTTCTCTTCCAGGCAGCTCTTCTGGGGCTACGACACCTCCCCAATGGCGTGGGGGGGGGGGGTCTGCACTGGGCTTCACACATCAGGGTCACCACAAAGGCCTAAGAGCTCTCGTTCCAGGGCCTGAGGGCCGTATGGATATGCAGCTGGCCAAACTGTGGCTCTGGACTTTGCCGCTATCCCCCCGCTGACTCAGGGACTCCTATGGGGGCCTGTGCGGCTCCCGCCACCCCCAAATACAGCAAATGCCTGGCTGAAATTCATGCCCTGTAACAGCTGGGTATTATGGCTCCAGCCGGGGACACACAGACACATTCACATGATGCCTTCGTGGTATAAAAGTGAGCCAGCCTTGTTGCTAAGACCTAGCTGGGAAGCTGAGAAGCCGCACCTGCCTGATCTGGCTCACCCTGCCGTTCGCCCCCCGCCTCTCAACCTCCAGGACACGCCTCCGTCCCAGCCCAAATGATGGGGGGCCCATCAGAGGGTTCCTGTGCGGGGCTGCTCGCTGGACAACAGCAGCCCACAGGCAGCAAAGAGGATAGAAGCTGGAAACCCGGTCTTCTGTTCGCCTCAACACTGTAGCCCTGCCTCCTGATCTTGGGGTCCCACATACTCAGTGGAGGCCCCCAAGCCAGAAGTGCATGAGCGGGAACCCACAAACGGCCAGGGGCACCCCACAACTAACATTTCCTGTTTTCAACGGGAGCAGCCACCATGTCATCTGCCCCATCTATGCCTGCAGGATTATTCGAAACCACCTCAACCCGGTGCCATAGCCTGCCTCCCAGCACAGGTCTTGCAACCCACGGGAGTCCTCTTACCTGCAGAAACCACCTTCCCATAGTGGGCAAAATCAGCCGCTAGCTCTCATTGGAGGAAATCACTGTCAGCCACAGAGTCCCTCCCCCGCCAGCTGACTTCCAAACCGCTCCTGGGCCAGGAAACCTTCCTGAAGATTTGTTCACCCAAGAGGAAGATTTTTAGTAGCACTCAGCAACTCCCCAGCAATCGGCAGGCCCGCCCCCAGCAATCCAGCTGCAGTGACCCCATGGAGACCCCCCCCCAGAAAAAGAGGCACCAACACCACAAAGCAAATCACACCAAACCCAGCAGAACCGAACCCCAAATCCCAGCCCCTTCCCCCCCCCCAGCCTCCGAAGCTCCTGCAGTCCTTAGCAAGAGTGAGATCTCTGCGGTCAGCCTGCAGCCACAAACCCAGCCCCTCCTCCCCAAATGTCAGAAGTAGGAGCCCCAGCCTGGCTGCCCAGCCCAAGTCTCCCCCCTAGGATAGCCAGCTGTGTGAGGGTCAGGCACAATACGCCTTTGAACGGTGCTGGGGCCTCTCTGTGCTCCCTTTACACCACTTGTTTCCCATCAATATGCAGGTGAGCAGCCCATCGCGGGGAGGTAAAGCAGATGAGCCAGCGTTCCCCGGGCTCTCAGCATGGCCTTGGCCCATCAAACACCGGCCAGAGCAGATGAGATTCAGCAACCGCCCCGTGGGATGAAACTGACAGGGAGGGACTCGGCTGCCTGGTGCCACAGTGGTTGGGGCCCCACCTTGGATGGATTTTGATGGAGGCCCAACCACTCAGAGCTTCTCCCTGGCGCTGGCAGCTGAGTTTCCAAAGCTGGCTTGTTTACTGGAAGCATTGGGCGGGGGCAACTCAACTGGCTGGTTCCTCCAGTCTGGGCGGGGACAGGCCTTGCGCAAAGAGCCTTGATATGTCCTTGGCAGGGACGGGCCGCACCCCGCCCGCGTCAGCCATGACGAGAGCAGCCGGTCTGAGCTCAGCCAGCGGGGTGGGAAGGGAAGGCACCTGGCCTGCGAACGTGTTGCTGCTCACGGCTGCAACCCAGACGTGATCAAGCTTCACCTGAGCAGGGGGGGGGGGGGGGAGCAGGATTGCAGCAGGCAGTACCTGTTCTAGCTTTACCCTAGGCAGCCCAGAGCAGCAACCCGATGGCTTGAGGGAAAACCTGTCCAGGCCCTGCGTTAATTACTCAGCACCTTCAGTGCTGTAGGGCAGTGGCCCCCACTGTGGTGCCTGTGGGTGCCATGGCGCCTGGCGGGGCATTTATGTGCACCCGCCACATGATCTGGGCCCCCCACAAGCGTGCAGCACGGGCATGACCCTTGCCCCGGGCGCGTGGCGTATGGGCAGCGCCAGCCCCAGACTCCTGCCAGCCCCAAAAGATTGGGGACCACTGCTCTAGGACCTCAGGCAGCTACACTGAAGCTCTCACAGCAGGTCAAACCATGACAGCAGTCCAAGCGGAGAGGAATGCAGAGATGCCCTTCCCCAAGCCAGGCATGCTAGACAGTCTGGTGGTGCAGTTCAATCCCACTACTGCCACCTGTAAAATAGGAGCTGTACTTTCCTTGCCCCCACAGGCAGCTGGGAAGATTAACTCCCTCAGTTTGCCAGACTGGAGCAAAACAATGGGGCTACAGGGCAGGTAACTTACCAGCTCTGGCTGCTTCAGACACAGGTGGTCACGAGTCCCCCCTGCACCTATAGAAAAATACCTTCTCCCAAAGCTTAGTTATGAAATGTTCACCCCTAGCCTTGCATCCTAAAGGAGTTGGTACCAACCACAGTTCCTCAAAGGAATCTGGGCACTTAATGTTATGGAGCCATGCTTCTGTTCCCCTCTGGCAGTTTGGACAGTATGCTCTTTGGGGGGCAGAGACCATCTTCCACTCAGCCTCTGCACAGTTCCATGCTCAATGTAAGTTAGGCCTACGGAGACTTCCCCCTCCCCTCCCCCCAAGTTCTTAAAATCCCACCAGCTTTGAGGTGGGGGGGAGGGGGAGGAGACAGAAAAAAAGGACAGGAGGCCCATGAAGACATGAGGATGTGCCATAATAGAATTTCAGCCTCTGTGTCTGGGAACTCACAGTAGGAGTTGCAAAGAACATCAGGGTCTGGTGTGACACACACACACACACACACACACACACACACACACACACACACACACACACACACACACACACACACACACACACACACACACACACACACACACACACACACACACACACACACACTTTCTACCATCTTTCTTTTAAATCCTCAAGATTCAGCAATAAAAACACCACAATGATGATTAAAAAAAAAAAAAGCATTTGTCACTGATAAACATCGTGCTTCTTGGTTACATCAGGCTGGGTTTCTTTTTTAATTAATTTTAATAACATGGAAAATATATATTATTTCAGCATATTACAAAAAAGATAAATACAATATAAAATTCTGTCGAATAAATAAGATTTGTATAAATAATTTTGGTTTCTGTTCTCTCATCGCCACCACAGTAAACAGCTTGTTTGGTTTTGCTTTCAACAGCAACAGAGTTAAAAAGCAGGGAATTGTTAGCACGCAAGCGGAACATGAAAAATCTCCACCGGGCCTGAGCTGGAAAGAAAGGGCCAAGAGGGCAGCCAGGAGATCCCAGCAGCATACCAATGTTGCTGAAATATTTAGTGCAGGTCCCAAAAGCCCAAGCTGCAGGTGTCATGTGACCAGACCCATAGCTTGCCTTTAAGAAAAAGTATGTTTTTAGCCTGGGGGATTGGGGGGGGGGGGGGGGAAACGGAGGCAAAGGGGAACCCTGAAGGTGGTTCTAAAGAGCTGCAGCCTCTTTAAGACTTTGGGGAGGGGTCCGGAGTTTGACCACATGCCGGCAAGCAAGAGGGGAGCACTCTGCAGGCTCACTTTGTGCAAGAGGTAGGCAACGCAAACTCGGCATCCCCTCCCCCCACCGCCGCGGAGTCGGTCCCTGGCACAGGCAGACCAGCACACTGTGACTTTAGAGACCGACCCGACCCGCCCATACAGCCAGGCGAGTCTGAGTGAGCTTCACATGGGGAAGTGGCACAGAAGCCCCGCCCTCCCGACCCGCGTGGATACTGGGGGAGAGCCACACCTAGACTGCAAACTGCCAGCTCTCAGTGCTGCCTTACTCCCCACTTCCGGGCTGGTGGTCCGATTGGTATCCCTTTAAGGCCTCAGACCTTTCCTGCTCTAAGTAATTCCCCTTCCCCCCTTTTGCAACAGAGCTATCACCCCCTCGCTAAAATAAATACTCCACATATGCCACAGCCTTACGTACTGCACTAACTCGGTCGGCTGTCTTGGGGACTAGTGCATTCCCCTCCCCCAACTTAAAGAGCTGTTTCATACAAGCCAAGTCCAGCAGTTTTCACAGGCCCCAGGATGACGGCAGACTGCGTAAGATTCCCAAAGGGATCTGCACCACCAGTCAATCGGAGGGGTCCGGAAGCCAGGGTTACTCTGTCCCAGCCTGGGGGAAGTTCTCCAGTAACACATACAACGCCCCTTGCTTGTTAAACGTTACAGTCGGGGTGGGCTGTTACTGGAGTATCTTTGTGATGCAGAAGCTAGGTTGTATATGTGGCTACTTAGCATCCAGGCTTCCCACTGCACAAGGCTACAGCTCTATACGTTTACTCCATTATTTCAAAGATACTGGAGGATGCTTTGGCTGTTGGGCTGGAACACTACCCCCACTGCTCACCCTGCTCAGCTCCTCCCGAAAGGGGATTAAAAAAGAGGATGGATCTGAGCTAAGAAAACAATCACCAGATCAGGGAGCCCTTTCTGAAATATTCACAGCATGAAATCAGGGCTCCCCATAAAGGTGGGGGAGCAAAGCAGCACCATGAGAGCCAAATGTTCCCCCCCAGAAACCCCATTTGCTGAGGCAGTCCTCCCCCAAATCTGCTACATACAGCACATACAAGGGCACCCCCCACCCCGCTTGCCCCAGAGTCAGTCTGTTTGAGGATGCACACTGGCCCCGAGGGGCTCCCCTTCACCCTCCGTACTGAAGGCAAGTCCAGAGGAAAGACTGAAGTGGGGGAGGCATGGGGAGCAGCAGGTGAGCACTCCCGACGGATTTTGGGGAAGGCACTTCGGCAGCATCAGCTGGCACTTGTAGGACAATCAGTGGGAGGAAGGCAGGCAGGATGACGGTCTGTAGACGGAAGGGGCACGTGGCCAGGGCATTTAGGGCCCCTCCCCAGGCACAAGCAGAGCCATCAGTGCTAATGCTCGGCAGCAGAGACAAGTTCCTTTAAGCATGGCTACAGCCAGCCAGGCAGGGAGCTAGCCTTGCCTGGCAGGCATCTGGGTGCTTGTCCTACCCCCACTGTGGGGAGCTCATGTCCCACACTGGGGGAGGCCACCCCAACCCCCTTCCACCACCTGCAGACAGGAGTAGCTCATGCCAACATGTGGCTGGACAGTTGTGCCCAATGGGCACCCACTCCCCTAATATCTGGGCCAGCAGCCAGAGGGGTTGGGTTGTCCAGAAGGTGTCTTGGAGGCAAGCCCAGAGGGTCACCCAGGAGCAGATCGCAAACTTGCCCCATCAATGCATCTAATAACGCCCCCAGTCTCTTGTCCTGCCCCCCCCTCCTGGGCCTTTATCCGATTCCGCCCTCCCCTGCTGGGCAGCAGGGCCACTCACTCCGACACGGAGATGCGGTTGAAGATGGGCAGACGGTGGGCACTATTCCGGGTCCCAGCAGTGGGCAGCAGCTCGAAGACAGGCGATTCGGAGCCGCTCAGGCTACCCGAGCTGCTGTAGCAATCCTGGTCGGAGAGCGAGTTGGACGAGGGGGTCCTGGGGAGGCTGGAGGCAATCAGCGTCCCCGGGGCGGCAGAAAAATAGTCCCGGGAACTCTCGAAGATGCTCTGCCTGGTGCTGCCCCCACAGCGGCAGGTGCAGCACCCTCCAGAGTGGGAGGTGGCCACGGTTTCTCCCAGAGTGGCCATGCGAAACACGGGCTCCGAGCTGAGATGGGTGAGCGAGGATGCAAGGAGCTCGCTGGCGGGAGGCGGGGAGATGGACGGAGCCCGGGTGAAAGAGGCCGGGTCGGGGATGCTGGGCGGCGGGGAGCCCTGGCGGGCTGTGGGCACCCCGGTATAGCTCAGACTCTGTCGCAGAATCTGCGGGGAGGCGGACAGCCCTCGCTCTTCCGGGTAGTGGACAAAGTGGCAGCGGGAGCCGTAGGGGCACTCGCCGTTGAGGTAGAATTTGTGACACAGCTCGGTCTTGTACTTGGGGTGGCGGCTCAGGCTCCGCAGCTCCGCAGCCCCATGGGCAAACTGGCACTTGGCCCCGTAGCGGCAGCGGCCCGTCTCGCTGAAGGTCCGGCACAACTCCGTCTTGTAGCGGGACGAGAGGGCGGGGGCCGGCGGGGGCTGCAGTGGGGGGAAGCCGGGGGGCGGGGGTGGGAGGGCTTTGCCCTCGATCATGCTGAGGGAGCGGTCGGTGCGGAAGGGCGGGCGCGGGGCTGCTGGCTCAGGCAGGGAGAGCAATTGCTCGGTGCTGGGGCTCCAGAGGGTGCGCAGGGGCCAGATGTGGGTGTCGCTGCCCCCCAGGTGCTCCGAGCTGGCAGAATGGCGGCGCTGAAAGGACTCATCCCGCTCCTCACCCAGATTCAGGTTGCGGAGGTTCTGTGGGGCAGAAGGAGAGGAAAAAGGAGGCATTAATGCCCAGCTCAGATACCCCAATCCTGGAGGCTAGGGACACACGGCTCTGCCATGCCCTCCACCCCCCCCCCCACAGGACACAGACACCCATGGGGCTGGGTGAGAGGCCCCTGGGCACGGCCCTGTGGCCTACATCGAACTGAGCACCTGGCTCTGCTCAGTGCCAGGCCCCCTCCCAGGAGGCCAAGCTCTGTGGTGACTCAGCCCCTGAATGGCACCGTGCCAGGGTTATTTATAAGCATCCAGGCCTGGCCACAACTAGGCCTTTTATACTGGCAGGCCCCCCCCCCCGCCCCAAGCAAGGGGCCTTCTGCCAGCCTAGTATAAGGGGCCAGCCCCCAGGAGACTAGTGCTGGGGCACTGGGAGCAGAGAGTGAGGGGGGGGGGGAGAAATACAGAACTGGTGGAGGCAGACTCCCAGCCTCTGTGTATGCACCATCCCGGGGAAACCGCCCTCTCTCCCTGACTCTTTCCACTCCCCCCACGGCTTCCCCACTGCCCCCCCCACTCCAAGGGGGGGGGGGCGCACCACTGATCCAGAGAGGAGCCCTGTTCAAACACCGCCCCCACGCACAGCCTGCTAGATGCACCCCTCCCCCACTTTCCACTGCTTCCCGTAGTTGCCAAATCCCCCCCCCCCCCGCGCCCCTCCCCAGCCCCTCCGTCTGCCATGGGGGCGGGGAGGAACACCATTCTAGGTCACTGTAACCCCTCCCTAGCCGCTGGGAAAGTCTCGGCCCCCCCCAACAGGGGCGAGGGGCACCTTCCCTGGAGCCCCACCCCAGCAAGGCGCAGGGGTCGCTCCCGGTGCGAGGAGCTGGGGACGGGCATGGAGTTCACACGGCCACACCCCGCTTCACTACGCTTCGTTTACCGAAAGCGGAGTAGTGGGGAAGCGGCGGGTGAGTCGCACAAACATCGGGGGGGGGGGGGACGGGACAAGTTCTGATTCCGCCCCGGGGGTGGCTCGCGAGGGTCCTTCGGTCCCCGAGCCAGCCGCCAGCCAAGCGGCGTCACTTCGGGAGGAGCTGGCATTAGAAACAAGGGACCGCGCCAGCGGGCGGGCCGGGCGCTGCTCCGGATCAGAGTCCCTCGCCTCCCGCCCGCGCGAAAACTCGCCCGTGGAGACGCAAATCGCGCCGAATTAGCAGCTCCGGAGTAGAGCCGGTTTGGCAGCTGCCTGGGCCTTTTCCCAGGGGAGGGATAAGGGGGGAAAGGAGTTTCTTTTAGAGGAGGGGGCTGCTTCCTAGCCCCCCCCCCCGATTTTGGGCAATCGGGTCGCCCAGCCCGCGAGCAATTGGGGGCAGCGCAGCGCTGCCAAGTCCCGCCCGGTCCGCAGCCGCTTACCTCGTACAAGGCTTTTACATCCATGATCGAGCTCATCGCGATGCTGAAGAGGCGGCGGGACGACGGGCGGGCGGCGGCTCCTTCTTGCCTTCCTTCCCCGGGTGGGAGTCCGCGAATACCCCCCAGGGCTCAGCCGAGCTTTGTGGCAGGCGGGCGGGCTGCAGGGCCTTATATAAGGCGGCCGCGGACCCGCCTCCCATGACTTCATCTCGTTACAATGGGAAGCGAGAAACCCGCCCCTCCGGGGGCCCGGGGCCCCGCGCCCGGCGTGGGAAAAGACCAACCCGGGCGCTCGGGGGCGGGCGAAGCCGGGGGAGAAAAGGGGGGGGGGTGGAGTGAATTGCTGGGGGGGGGGAAGGGAGTGAACTGCTGGGGGGGGGGGGGCTAGGAACGGGCCTGGGAGGCCACCGTCCTGATACTGGGGGGCTTTGTCTCTGCTCCCCCCCCCCCAACAAGCTGCTACCCGCTCACCCTGGGAACGGGGGTCGGCCCTGCTGGGAATCCCCCCCCCCCCCCGGCTGAAGGGGGCTGCGTCTTTTCTGCGGGGGCACCAACTTTGGGGGGGTTCTGAGGCCGGGAAACAAACTTTTCCGCAGTTTCCATTCCTCCCAGCAGAGGCCGCTCTGTCCGCGGCCCAGGCCGCCACCCCCTCCTGCAGGCTCCAGGGCCGGGGGGGCCGCAGGGCGAGCGCCCGGGAGCGGGCGGACTCGCTCCTGCAGCCCTGCCGCCCAGCCCAGGCAGCGGGGCACCGCGCGCCCAGCCGCTGGCGCACACGGCAGCGAGGCCTCTGGGCTGCTCTAATGCGTGTCCGGGCCCTGCACAATGCGAGCGGCGAGTCCTGTCCCCGGCCAGCCAGAATGGGCTGGCGACGCTCCCTGTCCTGTGGCACAACTCTCTGCCATGGGCCCTGGGGGGCAGAGAACAGCCACAGCGCAGGGCGCTCCAGGCATGGCCCCGATCTGCTCCCTATGGGCCCTGGGGGGCAGAGAACAGCCACAGCGCAGGGTGCTCCAGCCATGGCCCTGATCTGCACCCTATGGGCCCTCGGGGGCAGAGAACAGCCACATCACAGGGCGCTCCAGGCATGGCCCCGATCTGCGCCCTATGGGCCCTGGGGGGCAGAGAACAGCCACAGTGCAGGGCGCTCCAGGCATGGCCCCGATCTGCGCCCTATGGGCCCTGGGGGGCGGAGAACAGCCACATCGCAGGGCGCTCCAGGCATGGCCCCGATCTGCGCCCTATGGGCCCTGGGGGGCAGAGAACAGCCACAGTGCAGGGCGCTCCAGGCATGGCCCCGATCTGCGCCCTATGGGCCCTGGGGGGCAGAGAACAGCCCCAGCGCAGGGTGCTCCAGGCATGGCCCCGATCTGCACCCTATGGGCCCCGGGGGGCGGAGAACAGCCACAGCGCAGGGCGCTCCAGCCATGGCCCTGATCTGTGCCCTATGGGTCCTGGAGGGCAGAGAACAGCCACAGCGCAGAGTGCTCCAGGCATGGCCCGGATCTGCCCCCTATGGGCCCTGGGGGGCAGAGAACAGCCACAGCGCAGGGCGCTCCAGCCATGGCCCAGATCTGCGCCCTATGGGCCCTGGGGGGCGGAGAACAGCCACAGTGCAGGGTGCTCCAGCCATGGCCCTGATCTGCCCCCTATGGGCCCTGGGGGGCAGAGAACAGCCACAGTGCAGGGTGCTCCAGCCATGGCCCTGATCTGCCCCCTATGGGCCCTGGGGGGCGGAGAACAGCCACAGCGCAGGGCGCTCCAGCCATGGCCCTGATCTGCCCCCTATGGGCCCTGGGAGGCGGAGAACAGCCACATCACAGGGCGCTCCAGCCATGGCCCTAATCTGCCCCCTATGGGCCCTGGGGGGCAGAGAACAGCCACAGCGCAGGGCGCTCCAGCCATGGCCCTGATCTGCCCCCTATGGGCCCTGGGGGGCGGAGAACAGCCACAGCGCAGGGCGCTTCAGCAATGGCCCTGATCTGTGCCCTATGGGTCCTGGGGGGGCGGAGAACAGCCAGAGCACCATGGGGACTAGGAGAAGGTGGGAATTTTCCCCAGGTCTCCAACACCGATGTCCCTATGTTGAATCCACCTTTCGGCCCTCAGTTTGCTAGCCAAGGACTGTTTCCAGCGCCCATGAAGCAGGTGGTTTCCGGAAGCAGCGAATTCGGCTCCGGGTTCCCCTTTCTTGCAGCAAGGTGCATGGTCAACATTACCGCTTTTGGAAACAAACAAACGAGCAAGTGGGGAAGTCCCTCCCTCCCTGTCACGGGTGGTGGGTATAAGAGTCAAGGGAAGACATGGCTTTCCCTGGGTCTTAGTGTCCACTGTCTAGGGTTGATCTTTCTTGCAGGCTTCCACATCTGGCTGCTGCCTGGGGAATCTTCAAATTTAAAAGTGAAAAACCTTTCAGCTTACCGGACTTATGAGCAGAACATTTAT
Organism: Pelodiscus sinensis; assembly: GCF_052426305.1. Taxonomy (NCBI): domain Eukaryota; kingdom Metazoa; phylum Chordata; order Testudines; family Trionychidae; genus Pelodiscus; species Pelodiscus sinensis. The sequence goes on from NC_143069.1 coordinate 6,315,398, forward strand.
ATTGTTGAAGAGCCGTTCAAATGGCAGTGGAACCATTTAACAGGCAGTTGTGCATTACAAGTCCAAGATACGTTCCAAAAAACTTGGATTTATAGTGAAACAAAGCGGGGAATTTTTTTCCCCGTGGCTGACTTCCATTTAAGCAAATTGGAGGAAAGTGTTTCGCATGACTTGTAGCAGGGAATGAGAGGACTTATAGCGCATCAGTTCCTTCAATCGTCAACGACTTCAGTGTGGAACGGATGTATACTAGGGTGACATAGTGGGGATGCCCTGTATTGTAATATTTACTCAGACCATGTTAGTCTATAAGACCTTAGTTTAAAATTTGCTTTAAAATATTTCATTAGTGTATTTCTGATGATTATAAAAGTCACATCTCTAAAAAGTCCTTGCATAGATATTTTGGGATGAAATCGGAATATTCATCTTTAGCCTTACATTCGTTGATCATTAGACATGTAAATTTTTAAATACACCATTCAAAAGACCACCCTTATCTAAAATACACATTTTAGTTTTAATTACTATAGTACAAAAAGCTTGCTTCTAAAGTCTCCCTTCTTTTCTGTCCACCCCTGTAAATTGACATGGGCATTTGATGGCCTTGTCTACGCTGGCATGTTTTGTCACCAAAATCTGCCATTTGGCGACAAAACAGTGAGCGCATTTACACTACAATGCAACTTTTGTCAGTAAGAACACCCAGTTTTGGCAACACAAAGCTGCCACCCCCAGGAGAGACTTTTGTCTTTTCCCTCCCTTTATTGTCAGCGAAGACCCAGCGTGGCCTCTGCTGTTTGTTTTGTGGAGAGAACTGGTTTCTGCCAGGAGCCCACAGTGCCTGCCGTGATGGATGTGCTCAGTGGTTTGTGAGCGCTGCTGCCCTGCAGACGTTAGCCCCTCCCCTTTCAAAGCTCCAGGAAGTATCTGACAGCTGAGTGAGCTGCTCCCTTTGGGGAACAAAGTGCAAATGATTTAAATGCTCCTGTTCTGCAGCTGATGGGGGGCTGGAGAGAGGGCTGTGCTGCCTTGACATTCCTTAGCACAGATTGCTCACAGAGCTAGGAGGAAATCCCAAGAAGCACAGGGATCAGCTCTGCCTTCCTGCAGGACTGCGCTGTGGGATGCTTACCCACAATGCTTTGCTCTATCTGTCCACAGGGTGCTAGCCACGTGGTCATAAAATGTTGACAATGGGAGGCAGAAAAACCTGTCTGAGTGGTTTTCACACTTTTGTCACCCAACCTTTCTTCACCCCTGCTCCCATGCCCTTTTAAGACAGCTTTTAAAGTAGGGGTGGGGAACCTTTTTTGGATAGGGGGCCACTGATCCACAGAAAAATCAGTTGGGGGCCACACACAAGTGAAAAGTTAAAAGCAAACAAGCAAACAAATGCAACCCACCTGGCCCCCAAGAGAAGGAGGAAAAAACTCCCCTGAAGTTCCCTGGGGGCTGGGGAATAGTAGATTTTGTGGGGCTGCTTTTGGCTCCAAGGTAGGGCCCAAAAGGAGGGGTTTAGTGTGTGAGGGGGGCTGCCAGGGACCAGTATGGGTGGGAGGTAGGGGTCAGGAGTGGTGTGGGAGTGCAGGGTCTGGGTGAGAGAGAGGGTGCAGGAGTATGCTAGGGGAGTGCAGGTTCTGGGTGGGAGGCATAAACAAGGCAGAATCTAGCTTCCTGTGTATACCAGAAGCCGTCCTGTCAGTGTTACAGTGCAGCTGCCTCTCAGGTGGAATGCAGCAGAGGTGAATAACAGCCAGGGAGCAAGAGATGAAGACAGGATGTGGCCAGCAAAGCAGGTTTCGCTGGCTCCCCAGGAATCCCCAGCGGCACGTTCTAAACCTGTGTTTATGTTGTCTGCACCGCAGCTCTTCCTCTTTTCCGGGAAAGCCCCTGGGACCATTTGCAACTGGGCCTCGAGCAGAGTAGCCACTGTGCTGCTCTATTTTAGGGAGAGGCAGTGGGGAGAGCCCCACACAGCTAAGCCATTCTTGTGAGATGACACATCTGAGGAGCCGTCTCAGCTGGAGATGTCGCTAGAGGAGGGTTTGGAAGACATAAACAATCGTAAGTCGCTGGGACCCGTTGGCACTTACCCAACAGCCTGGGAAGGACTCCGATAGGAATTACTAGCTGCGGTTTGCACCCTGTTGCGGAAATCAGCCACTGTGCTGGGTTCTCTAAAAAGGCTCCCCCAGGTGATCCCAGCAGTTACAGGCTGGTGAGCCTGACTTTAACACCAGGCAATTTGGTTGAAAGTAACCCACAGAAGGCCCAGACACCTAGAGGAACCCCCTCAGCTGGGGAAGAGTCCGCCTAGTTTTTGTAAAGGGAAATCATGCCTCACCAATCTACTAGAATTCTCTAAGGGGGGCAAAAAGCATGTTAAAAGACAGGCACCAAATGGGGAGTTTAGAGTGGAGAGAGGTAAATAGAGGCACTTCCAGGAATCTGTACTGGAAGCTGGCACTTTGCATAGGCATCGATGATAGCTGGGTGTAGAGGAGATCAGTCAGGGGAAGGTGTCAAGCTAGGCTGGGAGGGAACCCCGATGCATCCCTGGGAAGATGGAGAGCCCCAATGGGCTTCCGGTTAGGCTCTGCCTCAGGGCCCCGGGTTTCCAGGGAATGAATCACTGGCAACATGCCCTGATGATGAGTTGGGAAATCCCTCTGAATCAGCTATGAAAGTCCATGGATCAACAACAACAGCCGGGACCGGGGAGTGCCAGCCCCGTCCCTGGAGGGGATGTCCCAGCTCTGCGAGAGGGGTCGAGACAGGAACAGCCTAGAGGTGGTAAGGAGATGGGAAGAGCTGGGGTTACACGGCGGAAGTGGAGTTAAGCTGGCTGTGAAAAGGGATGGGGATTTCCTGGCTCAGAGAGGCATCGGATGGAATGGGGGGATGGGGACCGTGCCTGGTCTAAGAGGTCCAGGATGGGGAAGAGGGATTTCCTGGCTCAGAGAGGCCCAGGATGGGATAGAGGGTGAGGAATAGGGACTGTCTCAGCTCTCAGAGGTCCAGGCTGGGGTGGCCAGGGCAGAGTATCTGGGTTTCACAGCTGTGGTCTTCTCACAGGAGCCAGCAGGTGCCTTTGCCCCTGCTCAGATCCAGCCCACCCTGGAGTCTGACCCACCCAAACAATCCCCCCAGGGGCAGAAAGGTAGCAGGGACCAGAGGTTCTGGGTTCTAGTCACAGCTCTGTTGAGACCTTACACATGGCTGGTTCCCTGCCTCAGTTTCTCCTCCCACGCAGCTGTAAGCTTGCTGGTGCTGGTGCTGTCTGAATGTTCTATTTCAAGCCACAAAGTGCAGAAATAAGTTGAAATCTTGTGTTTAACTTCCCCAGATTCCTGGAAGCCTCGGCTCTATCAGTTCTTATTCATTTGGGAGGAGGTTCAGATCCTCTGTTCTAGGGGTTCTGATTTGTCTTTCTGGTTCTCTGGATCAGTGTTCCCCCTAATTTTTGCCATCCATGCGTGGAATAATTTTGTTCTGTGCACCAAGGCATGTGAAGATGTGTACCACCTGTAGAAACACCTACTGCCGGCTGTGGGCACTCTGCTTATCAGCTGGGCGGCGTTTGAATCTCTCCTAGGTGGCTGCCCAAGTGCTCAGCTTGCAGGGAATACCCTGGATCCTCTGTTCTGTGGGGTTTGATCCATTGCTTTGGGGGCTCCAGTCCTCAGTTCTGAGCTATTTTTTGGAAGGAGGTTTCAGATCCTCTCTTCTGAAGTGCGGTGCAAGAAATTGGCTTGTCTGGCGTGAAATGGGCAGCCTGGCCCAGTGTGACTGCGCTCAATCAGGGATGTTTTCTAACCGCACTCTCTTGCTCCCAGCAGCTGGCCAGACTGGGAGGAAGGTCTGCCTCCCTTTCCAGGGAACTATGGGGTCATCCTGGCCTGCTGCCCATGCACGTTTCCTCTGCGTGCTGGAAACAGAGCTGTCCCAGGCTGTTGCACAATGGGCCTGCCTTTCCAGGAATCTCCCCGTGTCAGGAGGCGATGGGGACGGCCTCAGGCTGGGGATGAGCAGTCTGAGCAGGCTGGGGAATTTACCCCTTTGGAGATGGGTTGCACAAGGCTTCACTAGCTTAAGGCAGGATTCCAACGATCAGGAGAGAAGCCAGGTCAGCCCCCCAGCCTTTAACCACTCAACTCCACTTCCCTCCCAGGGCTAGGAAGAAAACCCAGGAGTCGTGACTCCAGAGCACTCCCACACCTTCTAGCCATTAGCTCACATTCCCCTCACTTCATGTGCCCTGGCTTTACACGTGTGTCACTTTAGTAACACTGGTAAGAATAAACTATGCGGAGGAAAATCAATGGAATCCGGTAACCCTGCACATGGGGAACAGTGAACAATGTCTCGAGGGGACACATAGACCCCCTACTAGGCCACAGGTGACCCTCAGGCTGCCCACCACTGCTGTAGGATGAAACACACACACACACACACACACACACACACACACACACACACACACACACACACACACACACACACAAGCCAATTCCCAAGTCTCCCCTCCTTTAGCTGTAACTTATTGCAAGATGTGTTTCTTGGACCCTTCTGTAATAAATACACATGGCAATAAGTCTGGTTAACAGCCAGCCAAAACGACAACCCTACCAAAATAAGACCCTTCACCATGCCACATGCGTCTCCCTCTGGGGAGTGCATGAGAGAACAGCTGCCTGTGCTCCCCATGTGTAACGCCTGGTTGGAGGGCACTCATACAATAGGCTGAGGAGCAGGGTATCAAAGGCCTCCAATCAGCTGACTCCAGCATGCAAAGGGGGGGCTGAGAATTGCAGGGGAGACGGAGCCATAGAGTTAAAGGACAGGGAGGATCAGCAGGTTGTCTACTCCAACCTCCTGTGCAATGCAAGCTCTGTGTTGATCTCAGTAACTCGTGTCTGCACCACATACCAGGCCTCTAAGAGGGTGATGGCAAGACCCAAGGTTCCAACCCTTGTGTTTTACAGACTACCACAGCCCCCACAGGACTCATGCTCTGGGAAGTTCCCCAAAGTGTCTCACGGACCAAATGGTCCTCTGCAATGTTCCCTCTAACGTCTTCCCTCTGAGTGCGGAATATGTTGTATTAGGTGCACCAAGGCATGTGCGGATGTGCACCACCAGTGAAAACACATGGTGCCAGCTGTGGGCACAGAAGGCACCATGCTAATCAGCTGGGCAACATTGGAATCTCTTACTGGGGACGCTGGTGCTCCAGTCAGTCAAGTTTGGTGGACAGTCGGATTTCCCCACATGGCAGCACCAACCAAGGGCTGGAGCGGCCACGTTTTAGGAAGGTGCTAGGCAGTCTGGGAACTGAGGGGAGGGGGAACTCAGGCCTGCATAATGCCAGGCAGCTGCTGCAGCCCCAGACTGGGCCCCAGCGTTTGACAATTCCTATCTTGGGGGTTCAAATGAATGTAGACCAGTGGTGAGCAGCCCATGGCCACTTGCAGCCCCTCGTGGTTCTCTCTGTGGCCCAGAAGGCACTTTGCTACCTTTACCCATGCAGGGGGTTGCAGACCCTGCTGGTTTCTGTCCGCATCGGTTTTTCCCACCCGTGTTACTCAAGTGACACGCACGTAAAGCCGAGGCCCGGGCCGGGAGGTGTGTGCTGACACAGCACTGCCTGTGAGAGCCAGGCGCCCGCTGCAGCCAATCACAGCGCTGCCACGGTCCCGTGGACACCCGCTCCACTGCACATTGCCTGTGAGAGCTGGGCGCCCGCTGCAGCCAATCACAGCACTGCCACGGTCCCGTGGACACCCCCTCCACTGCACATTGCCTGTGAGAGCTGGGCGCCCGCTGCAGCCAATCACAGCGCTGCCACGGTCCCGTGGACACCCCCTCCACTGCACATTGCCTGTGAGAGCCAGGCGCCCGCTGCAGCCAATCACAGCGCTGCCACGGTCCCGTGGACACCCCCTCCACTGCACATTGCCTGTGAGAGCCGGGCGCCCGCTGCAGCCAATCACAGCGCTGCCACGGTCCCGTGGACACCCCCTCCACTGCACATTGCCTGTGAGAGCTGGGCGCCCGCTGCAGCCAATCACAGCGCTGCCACGGTCCCGTGGACACCCCCTCCACTGCACATTGCCTGTGAGAGCTGGGCGCCCGCTGCAGCCAATCACAGCGCTGCCACGGTCCCGTGGACACCCCCTCCACTGCACATTGCCTGTGAGAGCCAGGCGCCCGCTGCAGCCAATCACAGCGCTGCCACGGTCCCGTGGACACCCCCTCCACTGCACATTGCCTGTGAGAGCCGGGCGCCCGCTGCAGCCAATCACAGCGCTGCCACGGTCCCGTGGACACCCCCTCCACTGCACATTGCCTGTGAGAGCCGGGCGCCCGCTGCAGCCAATCACAGCGCTGCCACGGTCCCGTGGACACCCCCTCCACTGCACATTGCCTGTGAGAGCTGGGCGCCCGCTGCAGCCAATCACAGCGCTGGCCGGTCCCATCAGCACCTCCGCACATTCTAGCTACGCCAGCACGGTGAGCGGACAGCCCAGTCCTGGGAGATCACCAGGGTTCCCACAATCTTGTGGCCCACGGAGATGAAGGAAGGTCACTCTTGCGGCCCACTCACTAGTGTAGACGCTTAGGTACTAGGTAACAAGCCCAGATCTGTACATTCTGGCTGTGTCTACATTGGCTTTTGCGCAAAATCTTGCCTCCTGTCTACACTGGCCGCGAGTATTTGCACAAGAACACTGACGTTGTAATGTACAAAATCAGGGCTTCTTGCGCAAATACTCTGACGCTCCCGCTCAGGGATAAGCCCTCGTGCGCAAGTGTTCTTGTGCAAGAGACCAGTGTAGACAGGCAACGTGAATTTCTTGCACAAGAAAGCCCGATGGTTAAAATGGCCATCAGAGCTTTCTTGTGCAAGAGAGTGTCTACACTGGCACGGATGCTTTTGCGCAAAAGCAAATCTTTTGTGCAAAGGCACATGCCAGTGTAGACGCTCTCTTGTGCAAATACTTTTAACAGAAAAACTCTTCCATTAAAAGTATTTGCGCAAAATCATGCCAGTGTAGACTCAGCCTCTGGGTCTACTAACCCTGGCTTGCATTGCTGTGTAGACATGGCTAGGCCTGCCCCATCTTCCTCGGGATTTAGATTCCAACTAGGGTTGCCAGGTGTCTGGTTTTGAACTGGACCGTCCCATATTTGAGCTTTCTGTTCGGGAAACAAATTGAGAAAATATAAATGAGAAAATATCAATGGTCTGTATTTTCTAAATAAGATGTCATGTAGATTGTGATGTAATGTCAAGTGTGTCTGGTATTTTTGTTGAAACCACTGGCAACCCTATTTCCGACAATCTTTGGTTTTCAAATTTGATTGCACATGATTTTATACTTACTTCCGGATTGCTACTGAAAATACTGACTCAAGTCAGACCTGGTGCCAGGTCTGAGGGAATCCTGCTAAAAACACCCCCATGGCCAACTGCATTTTGAGATCTGTCTTCACCCATTCTTCAGCCCTTTCACATGGGTTTCACCAATACCAAGAGTGTCTGAAACTTAATTGTGCAAGGCGCTGTTTTTGTTTCAGATGGTTTCTCTAGCTGCTCTTGCTTGAAGTTCAGAGTATACAGCATCCGGTCCCCACTCGATACCTGACCTGTCCCCACTTCCCCTTGTTAGTTTGATGGCTTTGTTGCCTGTTACATAAATGTCCCTTCATTGTCAGAACGTTTAGTCCAGTCCCTGTCACGTTACTGAATTTGAGGGAAGCAGACAGATCACTGCTGCACCCATAGGTGAGGGTGTCAGCCCCAAAAATTGTATAAAAGGGGGCCATGTGGGGTGTAGAATAGAAGCTTACTGTCTGCTAATCCTATGTTCGCTATTCATGTGATTGTATAATGTCTATATGTGAAATTATAAGCATGACCTTTGTATGGATATTGAATATTTCTCTGCATGTGGTTGAGCATTGGGCAGAGCCTGGCCTATGGACATGCTAATTAGCAAGGCTATGTGGGACAATAGCACTCAATGGGCCAAGGACACACCTTGGGGATGAGGCCTGACACCTAAGGGCTACCAGCAGGGAACACAGGGATAGGCCGCTGGCCAGGTGACCTGCTGCAGCCAAGAAGAGATCAGGAAGGAAGTATAAATATGCCATGTGGTCGACTCCATCTTGGTACTCAGCTCAGCACTTCATCCCAGAGTCAGCAGTGCAGGGATCGAAGAGCCGGAAAGAACTGTGGACCCATCCTAACCTAGGATGTGCAACAAGGACTTTTGAGCCCGCAGCTATAACATCTCTGCTAGAGCCTGCATCGAGAACTGGGAGATTCGATGCATGTAATGTATGATTCTTTAGCAACCTTACTCCCATGCTTTTCTTTCTGGTAGCAATAAACCTTTAGATGTTAAGATGCTAAAGGATTGGCTCAGTGTGATTTGTGGGTAAGATCCGGATTGACTTGAGATCTGTGGCTGGTTTCTTGGAACCGGACAGAACTTGTTCGGGGTAGGTGGGATTGGGTGCTAGGACCCCCCACCTGTGTATGTGGCCTGGGGCCATCTGGGGCATGGATATGGCTGGAGTGTCGAAGGGGTTTTGCTCGTGAGGCTTCAGGCAGGCAGCTGAAGCGCTCTGGGGGACTGGTTTGTGGCCTGTTTGGGAAGGTCTCCAGTCTGGGGGCTGTAAGGAGCCCCGGATTTGAGCAATTTGCCCTGAGCGGACGCCCTCAGCTGTGCCCAGCCCAGCCCGGTCCATCACGGTCCCCTCCTCTGCAGCAGGCCGAAATAGACTCTCTAGAGCAGAGGGTCCCAAACTGTGCTCTGTGGACCACCACTGGCCTGCGAGCTCCGTTCAAGTACTCTGTGGATAGTTCCCTCTACGGAGCGCACCTAGGCAAACTCACATGGGAGAACGAAGGGCGGCTCACCTAATTAGTGGCTCACAGGACTGGCTCCACTAGTTAGGTGGCTGCACCCTGGACCCTCACATGTCACGTGGGGTAGGTGGGAGGGGTGGAGTGAGGGAAATAGGAGGTAGGTGGTGGGCAGTGATGTGAAAAGAGGCAATGTGGGAATTTGGGACGTGCAGGGTTGTGGTGGCCAGAGAAAGAGGCCTCCTGCCCAGCTTCAGCTCTGCAGCAGGGGAGATGCTGACTGCTATTAAAATAGGAGTGGTCAGTTTTTATTTGTAGATCCAAAAAGCATTAATTATTGAGGAGGGGGGGAAGTTAGATAGCACATTTGTAAAGTGCATCAGCAGGTGGAATTGAACTTGTGACTTCCAAAGCTTAGAGCAGTGGTCCCCAACACGGTGCCCACAGGCCATTTCCGTGCGCCTGCCAAGTGATCGGGGCCAGCCCTGCGCCCCGGTGCACGGCACGAGGGCTGTGCTGGCCCCAGGCGCGTGGCGTATGGGCAGCACTGGTCCCGGGCATGCGGCGTATGGGTGGCCCCACCCCCGGGTGTGTGTGCAGCCCTGCCTCCAGGTGTGTGTGCAGCCCTGCCCCCAGGGGCCCGGCACGTGAGTGGCACCACCCCCGGGCGCCCGGCATCCCCAAAAGGTTGGGGACCACTGGCTTAGGGCATGAGCCACTACCACAGGGCGGCTGAAAGCCAGCTGCCTGCTAGGTAAGGCCCTAGAGCAGACTCATTGCTTTTTCTGACAGTTGCTTCAGTGCCACTAACCGGGCCAGTTCACCACACTCAGGCTATGTCTAGTCTGCAGTGCTTTTCGGTATCCCGGAAAAGCTCTGCCATGTCCAAGGAACGTGTCCGCTTTTTCGGAAAAGATTTCGAAAAAGCGGACGCGCTCTTTCGCCATCCCTGTCAACCTTGTTCTACGGGGCATAAAGGGTGTGTCGAAAGAGCACTTTTTTCCCAAAATTTGGTGCCGTGTAGATGCGCCAAATTTCGAAAAAGCCTCTTTCGAAAGTAAATCGGGAAAAGCTACACAATTTGCATACTAACTGTATCTTTTTCCGATTTAACCCTGCAGTCTAGACGTAGCCTTAGATAGAGTGAGGGCTGCACTTTTATCCAAAGCACTTTACAATTGCTAACATCTGGGAGGTTCATTACGTGATCCGCCGAGACCCTCAGCAATTTTTAAGGGATCTGAGAAAAACATTTGAGAATCTCTGCTCTAGACCATCCCTGACAGGTGTGTGACCTGTGCTTAAAACTTCCAGTGATGGCGATTCCACCACCTCCCTCGGGCTACGTCTACACAGCTTCTCTCTTCCGCAAAATCCTATGCAAATGAAGCACAGATTAGCATATTTCTGCAGTTCATTTGCATAACGAATTAGGGGCCATTTTTGCACAAGAGGTTTTTGTGCAAAAAGGCCCTATCTACACAGAGCCTTTTGGAGCAAAAACCGCCTCTTGCGCAAGAGTCATTCTTCCTAATTTTTTCAGGAAGAACGGCTCTTGCGCACGAGGGGGGGTTTGCGCAAAAAGGCGCTGTGTAGATGGTGCCTTTTCGCGCAAAAACCTCTTGTGCAAAAACGGCACCTAATTCATTATGCAAATGAAGCATGGCAATATGCTAATCTGCACTTCATTTGCATAGGCTTTTGCGGAAGAGGGAAGCTGTGTAGAGACGTAGCCTAGGTGATCTGCTGCCAGGGTTTAACTACCCTGACAGTTAGGAAGACTTTTTCCAATGTCCAGTCTACGTCTCCCTTGCTACAATTGGAGTCCCTTATGTCATGTGTTGGTCCGGGTGGTTAAGGAGAACAATGTCTCAGGCCCCGCCAGCACTGAGCAGTGTGGAAGTGACATCACCTGCCTTGCTCACCACACGCCTGCTAAAGCAGGCCACAATCACGTTCGGCTTTTTTTTCCCCTTGCAGAGGGATTACAATGTTGACTCAGACGTTGCCTATGACCCAGTTGCGAGTTTCGATGGGGCGTCTTACTGCAGAGGTACAGGGCAATGTCACCGGCTGCTCTGCTGCCTTTGGCTTCACGACCCGGACAGCACTGCTCCCTACGTTGCTCAAATACAGCCACCAGCAGAGGACAGCCAGCCCCCCACGCCTGCCACGTTGTCACCTTGCAGCCGCTGTGAGATGATTAACCACAGGTAGTTTTCAGATGCTGCCTCACAAAGCCTGGTTGGTATAAAAAACTCAGCAGCGGTGTGTCGGGTGTGAATACAGGCGTGTGTAGAGTCACAAGCACCCTGACCCCCCACCCCGATCCCCGCAGCCCAGCGCCCCCTGCAGGGACCTCCCCGCTCCCTGCAGTCCAGCGCCCCCTGCGGGACCCCCCTGCTCCCTGCAGCCCAGCACCCCCTGCGGGACCCCCCCTGCTCCCTGCAGCCCAGCACCCCCTGCTAAACCCCGCCCTGCTCCCTACAGCCCAGTGCCCCCTGTTAAACCCTGCCCTGCTCCCTGCAGCCCAGCGCCCCCTGCTGGATCCCGCCCTGCTCCCTGCAGCCCAGAGCCCCCTGCTATACACCGCCCTGCTCCCTGCAGCCCAGCGCCCCCTGCTGGATCCCGCCCTGCTCCCTGCAGCCCAGAGCCCCCTGCTGGATCCCGCCCTGCTCCCTGCAGCCCAGCGCCCCCTGCTAAACCGCGCCCTGCTCTGTACAGCCCAGCGCCCCCTGCTAAACCCTGCCCCGCTCCCTGCAGCCCAGCACCCCCTGCTGGACCCCCCCCCCCCCCGCTCCCTGCAGCCCAGCGCCGCCTGCTAAACCCCGCCCTGCTCCGTACAGCCCAGCGCTCCCTGCTAAACCCCGCCCTGCTCCCTGCAGCCCAGCGCCCCCTGCTAAACCCCGCCCTGCTCCCTGCAGCCCAGCGCCCCCTGCTAAACCCCGCCCTGCTCCCTGCAGCCCAGCGCCCCCTGCTATACACCGCCCTGCTCCCTGCAGCCCAGCGCCCCCTGCTAAACCCCGCTCTGCTCCCTGCAGCCCAGCACCCCCTGCTGGATCCTGCCCTGCTCCCTGCAGCCCAGCGCCCCCTCCTAAACCCCGCCCTGCTCCCTACAGCCCAGTGCCCCCTGCTAAACCCCGCCCTGCTCCCTGCAGCCCAGCGCCCCCTGCTAAACCCCGCCCTGCTCCCTGCAGCCCAGCGCCCCCTGCTAAACCCCGCCCTGCTCCCTGCAGCCCAGCGCCCCCTGCTATACACCGCCCTGCTCCCTGCAGCCCAGCGCCCCCTGCTAAACCCCGCTCTGCTCCCTGCAGCCCAGCACCCCCTGCTGGATCCTGCCCTGCTCCCTGCAGCCCAGCGCCCCCTCCTAAACCCCGCCCTGCTCCCTACAGCCCAGTGCCCCCTGCTAAACCCCGCCCTGCTCCCTGCAGCCCAGCGCCCCCTCCTAAACCCCGCCCTGCTCCCTACAGCCCAGTGCCCCCTGCTAAACCCCGCCCTGCTCCCTGCAGCCCAGCGCCCCCTGCTAAACCCCGCCCTGCTCCCTGCAGCCCAGCGCCCCCTGCTATACACCGCCCTGCTCCCTGCAGCCCAGCGCCCCCTGCTAAACCCCGCCCTGCTCCCTGCAGCCCAGCACCCCCTGCTGGATCCTGCCCTGCTCCCTGCAGCCCAGCGCCCCCTCCTAAACCCCGCCCTGCTCCCTACAGCCCAGTGCCCCCTGCTGGACCCCACCCCGCTCCCTGCAGCCCAGCACCCCCTGCTGGACCCCGCCCCGCTCCCCGCAGCCCAGTGCCCTCTGCTAAACCCCACCCCACTCCCTGCAGCCCAGCACCCCCTGCTGGACCCCACCCCGCTCCCTGCAGCCCAGTGCCCCCTGCTGGACCCCGCCCCACTCCCTGCAGCCCAGTGCCCCCTGCTGGACCCCGCCCCACTCCCTGAAGCCCAGTGCCCCCTGCTGGACCCCGCCCCACTCCCTGCAGCCCTGCACCCCCTGCTGGACCCCGCCCCTCTCCCTGCCACCCAGCACCTTCTAGTGCTGCACTGGGGCACTGAGGCCAGCACTGATTGCGGCGAGCGCTCTCTACTGCCTCCCAGTGGCTGGACAGGCCCAGTCATGGCTGTAGCTGCGTGAGGAATGGGCCATGTCAGTCCCACCATGGCACGGGCCCTTCCTTGGCAGCAGTGTGCACGTGTGTGTGTGTGGGGGGGGATGCAGCTCAGGCCCCAGGGGTGAGCAGCAAGCCGAGAGGCGATGCAGTTGCAGCTAGGGCAATGCATGGGTGGGGGGAGGGCTGGTAACCTGAGGGGCGTAAACAGGGTGGCCAGGAAAGTGAGCGTCAGCTCAGCTAAAAACAGCAGAGCCGGCGAGAGCTTGGACTAGCCACATCCAGACTAAGGTGGGGAGGAGGGTGAGCAGGCCTGAGTGCAGGGGGGAGGGTGGAGGAGAGGTGCAAAAGCATCCAGGTTTGCAGGCAGGTGGCTCTGCATGTGCAGGGCTGTTTGACTGCAGCCCCCAGGCCTGATCACTTCCCACCCACCCGTCCCTTGGCAACCTCTATGCCCTGATCCCTGCCCTACCCAGTACAGGCTCCCAGCCCTCAGCTCCTCCTCCCCAAGGTGGAAGGCTAATTTTATTCCGGTATGGCAGGAGTGTGCTGATAAGGAGAGGCAGCTGGGGGGCAGGGTGAGGGGGACATGGTGGATTGATTGCCATGCTCCCCGAGCCCTGGCTGGCTTCCCCATGCTCAAAGCCGCCCAGGGCTGAGTCAGCATCCGGCTGATCACACAGCTGGCTGCCAGATGTGCATGGCTATCGGCAAGAGAGCGGGGGAAATTACCCACCCCCTTCCCAAGCCCCAGCTTACGCTCTCTGCCTGGGGTCTCACATTGTAACAGACGCTAACTGGTACAGCCCGGCTAGCATCACTGTGCCCCTCTCTCGCAGAGGGGATCCAAGCCACAGAGAAAGCCAGGGACTCCTCCCTTCCCTGGTTACCCTGGATCCCACGCGACTAGTCCACGGGCCATTAGATCCCACTCCCGTCGCTGAGCTGGCCAAGTGCCCAGTGCTCCCTTCGCTACCCACTAGCACCACTGACCCACGGACAGAACAGAGCCAAGACCGTGGTCAGGACTCCCGGGTTCTACGCCCCAGCTCTGGGAGGGGGGTGGGGCCTGGGAGTCCAGGACTCCTGGGGTCCATTCTCGGCTGTTCCACTCACTCACGGGGTCGCCCCCGTTGTGACACGCAGAGGAGGTGGGGGAGGGGTTCTCAGGTGAGCCAGTTCTCAAGTCCAGCTTCGTCCACATTCCATGGACCCCCCCCCCACTGGCCACCCCCCCCAGCCCAGCAAGCAAAGGAGAAAGTTGTTTCCTTGTCAATGTCAGATCTCTCAGTGACAGTACAAGCGTGTGTGTGTGTGTGTGTGCGCGCGCGTGCGCGCGTTTGTGAGAGAGTGAGAGTGTCACATCAGTAGTGGGGTTTGTGGGTGTTACGTGGGGCGGGGCGTATATGGGCAATGGTATCGGGGGGGGGGTGTTACACTAATAGTCAGATGTTGTGCATGTCTGACATTACCAGTGTAGTGTTGTGTGGGCGTTATGTGACTAGTGTGGTAGGGGAGGGGTGACATTAACAGTGGGTGTTTAGTACATTAGAAAGTGAGTGGGTATATTAACAGTTGTGGGGGGGGTGACATTTATAGTGGGGATTACACCCGTCTGGACCTGGCCTGCATGCGTCTAGCTGTCTGTTTGGGCGCGTGTGTCCGCGCAGGCTGGTGCTTGTGCGACTGTGTGTCTGTCTGCGCCCGTGCGCCGTGCCACCTTCTCCCGGCTGGACTCGGAGCAGCTCGGCTGCATTTCCAACTCTCTTCTCCTGCTCCCCAGCGAGATTCCCGGGGCCGGTGCAGCGTGGAGCTGGCAGGAGCCCTCAGCCCTGAACCGCTGCGACCTGCAACCTCCCTCCTGCCCCGGGACCGGCTGCTGGTGCTGACCAGTCACTGCTGCAACCCTGTTCTCAGGTCTGGGGAAGGGGCAGGTGGGATGAGGTCAGGCCAGCTAGCTCAGTCCGAAGCCACATCGCCCACTCACACACAGCTGTGCCGGTGCCCCATAGCTCTGACGCAGCCTCTGCCAGTGCCCCTCACGCCTGACCCACAGCCCCTGACAGCCCAGCCCAGCCCAGCCCTGCCGGTGCCCCTCACACCTGACCCACAGCGCCTGACAGCCCAGCCCTGCCCAGCCCTGCCGGTGCCCCTCACACCTGACCCACAGCCCCTGACAACCGAGCCCAGCCCTGCCCCCCTGCTGGTGCCCCTCACGCCTGACCCACAGCCCCTGCCAGCCCCGCCCCCCTGCCAGTGCCCCTCACGCCTGACCCGCAGCCCCTGACAGCCCAGCCCTGAGCTCCCACAGCTCTGCCAGTGCCCCTCACTCCCGCCCCACAGCCCCTGCTAGCCTAGCCCTGCAGGGCCCCTCACACCTGACCCACAGTGCCCTGCTAGCCCAGCTCTAAGCTCTCCCCAGCTCTGCTGGTGCCCTGATTCCTGAGCCCAGCCCCGTGCACTCCCCTTTGCTGCAAACCCTCCATTATTCAAGATCTGCGCTACCCAGAATGCACCTTCTCCCACGAGTGGCCCATACTTATGGGGGCAGGATCCTCCCCCTCGTCCAGGGACAGCGGGCTGGGTGGGACGTGGGGCAGGGCTGTGCAGATCTTCCCACGGGCCGCCTGGGAGGGAGCCCAGAGGGCCGGCAGGAGCCACGGGTGATGGGGGCCCAAACCCAAGCTGCCCAGGGTGCCAGTTTCCCTACAGTCCAGCTGTTTGGAGCTGCCCCATAGGTTACAGGCGCAAGGAGGCCTTGTCCCTGCTGGAGCTCTGTGAGATGAACCGGAAAAGTTGCACAAGTTAGAACAGGGCCAGGCCCTGGCACACAATGTGTGTGTACGTGTGGGGAAAACAACAGGGAAACTGAAAGCTCAGCAGTGCTCATCTGCCCAGCTAAATCTCTTCCCCCGCCCCAGACTGACAGTTGCTTGAGGAGCCCTGGCTGGGAGCTGTCTTTCGCAAGAGTTTGATGCAGTTCTTTGAGTCAGACGGGGGTGGGGAGCCGTTTAGGCACTCAGTTTCCTGCTCTGTTGAGAAATGCCTGGGCCATATCCCTCTCCTGAAGAGGTCTGGTGCTGGGGCGGGGGGTTTGTTCCCAGCTCTGGAAGGGGAGTAGGGCCTAGGGGTTAGAGGGGGGCTGAGTTTGGGAGCCAAGACTCCCGAGTTCTGTCCTTGGTTCTGGCTCTATTGGGTGAGAGCACGGGGGTTGGGAGCCAGGAGGCCTGGGTTCTATTCCCAGCTCTAGGAGGGGTGAGCGGAGTAGTGGCTTGAACAGTAGGAGGCTGAGTGGGTTTTGTTCCCAGCTCTGGGAGTGAGAGGAGCCAGCTGGAACTTGCCTGGACCCCTCCAAGGTTCTCAGCTTTTGTTCATAACAAACAGGAAGCCTCCAGCTGTTACAGCTGAAAAAAAACCTGAGTGCAGCAGAGGAAGTGCCATGCACTTGAGTTTGCAGAGAGCCTGAAATAGCAGAGCCCTTCAGGGTGGACTGTACGTCTCTCCCGCTGATCTGGGCTGGCAGAGGGTAAAGGAAGGAAAATACAGGATCTGAATTGTCCATTCCCGTGAGGCCCTTTGCAGGTATCAGACTCTGGTGCAGTGAGAGTCACATCATGGAAAATCCCTGAGCCTCTCGACTGTTTGGCACCTGTCCCTGGCACAGTTCCTGGGGCCAGTCATTCTATCCAGGTGTGACAAAGCAGGATTTCCTGTAATATTCTTCAGGTGCCTGTGTGTGCCTCAGTTTCCCCTTGCCCTATGCATGGCTCCCTGCGGTTGCAAAAAGAATTAAAAAACCAGTTCTTGGCCACAGCAGGAGACAGGAAACGTGAGTCCCCCAGAAACTGAGCCAGGGCAGCAGAGAGTCTGGAGAGGCAAGGACCCAAGTGCCAACTAACGCAGGTGAAAGGTGTGAGCTCGGGGGCGGCAGCTCTCCCGTGGGACTGAGAAAGGATGTGGGAGCAGGCCACACGTGGACTCCCCCGCAACTTGGCTGGCCAGAGCACTGGACCATAGCGGAGCCTTTGCTTCTCTCTGCTGTCAGAGCAAGAGTCATCTCAGTCAGACCCACTGGGAAGAGCTTGGGGGGAGGAGAGGCCTGGAGGGGTGTTGAGGCTGTGTGCCCAGCCCTTAAGATCTGGCATCAAGAAGGGAGCGTTTCCATGCTGGGGGCATAGCATGATGCAGGACGGAGACTCATACTCATAGACTCATAGACTTTAAGGTCAGAAGGGACCATTATGATCATCTAGTCTGACCCTCTGCACAGTGCAGGCCACAGAATCTCACCCACCCCTCCCAGAATAATCCTCTCACCTATATCTCAGATATTGAAGCCTTCACATACTTTGAAGACCCCAAGATGCAGAGAATCCTCCAGCTGTGATCTGTGCCCCATGCTACAGAGGAAGACGAAAAACCTCCAGGGTCTCTGCCAATCTACCTGGAGGAAAATTCCTTCCCGACCCCAAATATGGCGATCAGCTAAACCCTGAGCATGTGGGCAAGACTCCCAGCCAGACACCCAGAAATTCTCTATAGTAACTCCTATCATCCCTCCATTGACCTATTCCCACTGATAATGAATGGTCAATTAGTTACCAAGATCATGTTCTCAAACCATCCCCTTATCATAGAACCATAGAGCTGGAAGAGACATCAGAAGGTCATCAAGTCCAGCCCCCTGCTCTAGACGGGGAGGGAGACGGGGAGGGAGAGGATCACTGGCCCATCAGCAACACTTATTGAGAAGTTACCCAATGTCCTTTCCCCCTCCCCCCCACCCCTCCTTCCCTTATGTCTGAGTAACATACGAGGAGTCATTCTTCCGCTCTACCCTACGCTGATCAGGCCTGAGTTGGAGTCTTGTGTCCAGTTCTGGGCACGAGTTTCAAGAAAGATGTGGAGAAACTGAAGGTCAGAGAAGGGGAACAAGAATGATTAAAGGTCTAGGGAACATAAGCTATGAGGGACGACTGAAAGAACTGGGCTTGTTTAGTTTGGAAAGGAGAAGACTGAGAGGGGACATGAGAGCGTTAGAAGGAAGAGTGGGAAAAATTGTTCATCTTGGCCTCCGGGGACAGGACAAGAAGCAATGGACTTAACCTGCAGCAAGGGAGGTTTAGGTTGGACACAAGGGCTATGTCTACACTGGTGGCTTCTTGCACAAGAACATCTTGCACAAGGGTTCTTGTGCAAGAACTATTAAACGTCCACACTGCCATGTGTAAGCTGTGCTTTGGCGCAAGAGCATCCATGGCTGTGTGGATGCTCTGTTGCGCAAGAAAGCTCTGATGGCCATTTTAGCCATAGGGCTTTCTCGCGCAAGAAATCCCAGCCGAGCGTCCACACTGCCCTCGTGCGCAAGAGCTCCTGCACAAGAGGGTTGACACCTGTTAAAAAAGAGCGTAGCTCTTGTGCAAGAAGCCCTCCCTTACCACGCCATCTTGTACGTCTTCTTGTGCAAGAACGGGTGGGCAGTGTGGACGCTTTCCAGAAGAACGGCACAACAACCCGCCAGTGTAGACATAGCCTAGTGTGTCCCGGCACTTTGCGGCTTGGCCAAACCCTCTTGTTCAGTCCAGACACTGGCTGACAGGTTTCCCCATGCAGATGTCGAGCTCCGTTCCCAGGGCAAGGTTGTTTGCGAGAACTCGTTCACTGCTTCAAGTTAGTGGATCTCGCTGGAGCCTCCTCAGCTCCCTGGCGTGGTGGGCTGGTGTTGAGGCTTATCGTTCGCCTGAAGACTTGGCAGGCGTTGGAGAAACAGTCCATTCGGCTTTGAAGAGGAGCGTTTGCGTGGGTTCTCACTGCTGCACCCTCAGCAAAGGAGGTGTTGAGTAAGGCCCTCCCGAGTCTTGGGTTTAGAACCGAGTCGGGCACGACCGAACAGCTTCCCATCGGAGCTTGTGTGCAAGTCGGTTCCTGCAGCTGAAGAACAAAAGCCTGTTTCAGTAGCAGGGAGAAGAAAATCCCAAACAGAGAGGGGGCAAATACACGACCTTGCTTAACTCCACTGGGTATGTCTACACTACAGCGCTAATTCAAACTAACTTAGTTCAAATTAGTTAATTCGAACTAAGCTAATTCGAGCTAACGGATCCAGAACTAAAAACTAGTTCGAATTAGCATTTTGCTAATTCGAACTAGCATGTCCACATTAAGTGGACCCTGAACCGGGCTTAAGGATGGCCGGAAGCAGTGCCGGCAGGGCATCAGAGGAGGACTTAGAGCGTGGAGCTGCTGTCTCAGGCTAGCCGAGGGCTGCACTTAAAGGGTCCCGACCCCCACCCCGGACAGACAGTTCTCAGGGGTGCCCCGCTTGCAAAGCAGTCCTGGCTTGGAGTGCCCGGACTACCCACACTGGGCACATCACAGCACTAGGCCATCAGCCCGACTGCACTTGCCGCAGGCTGCCATCTGGGGAGAGGTGGCAATTGGGGGGCTGCATGAGAGCTTCCAGCCCGCAGAGCCAGCCCAGTCCTCCCCATCAGGGGCTCGTACCCCATTCCTCCCTCACCTCCTTCCACTTACCCTTCCCTAGCCCCTTTTCTTGATGTACAAAATAAAGGACAATTGTGTTCAAAAATGGAATCTGTCTTTATTGAACAAAACTGGGGGAGACTGGGAAAAGGAGGTGGGAGAGGGGAAGAGAGAGGCTGGGAGAGGGGAGGGCAACTACAATGATCAGGGGTTGGGAACAGGTCCCATATGAAGAGAGGCTAAAGAGACTGGGACTTTTCAGCTTAGAAAAGAGGAGAGGGAGGGGGGACAGGATAGAGGTCTCTAAAAGCAGGAGTTGGGTGGAGATGGTGCATACAGAAAAGTTCTTCATTAGTTCCCATAAAGAAGGACTAGAGGACACCAAAGGAAAGGAATGGGTAGCAGGCTTCAAACTAGTAACAGAAAGTGGTTCTTCACAAAGCAAAGAGTCAACCTGTGGAACTCCTTGCTGCAGGAGGCTGTGAAGGCTAGAACTAGAATAGAGTTTAAAGGGAAGTGAGATCAAGTCATGGAGGTTGGGTCCATGGAGTGGTATTAGCCAGGGGGTAGGAGTGGTGTCCCTGCCCAAAGTTTGTGGAAGGCTGGAGAGGGATGGCACGAGACAAATGGCTTGGTCACTGTCTTCGGTCCATCCCCTCCAGGGTCCCTAGGGTTGGCTGCTGTTGGCAGACAGGCTACTGGGCTAGATGGACCTTTGTTCTGACCCAGTACGGCCATTGTATGCTCAGGGCTCAGGGTCAGGTGACTCACTGGACCAACTTGATTTTCATGCACACCTGCTCCTGGGTGGCCAGGCTGGCAGCTCTCCTGCCCTAGCCGGCCACTTTCCTGTGCCTAGTGCGGAGATCGTGGACAAGGTTCACGATGTCCGCACTAGCCCAGGCGGGTGCCCGCCTCTTGCGGTCCCGGGCAAGCTCCCGGGAGCCGCTAGCCTGGTCCCGGGAAGAGGGGGAGGGCTGGGGGGCATCAGGTGGGTGGCTCGTGCCGTGCCAGGTGCAGGGTCTGCTGGCTGGGTTCTGGCAGGCTTGCACCTGGCACGGGCACCGTAGCCAGCCCGTGCCCCTTTAAGGGGTCCGGGGCCGGGAGGGGGGCAGACGAGTTTCCCTGGTGCTGGCCAGAGTGGCCACCAGGGAAACCTGGGGAGGGCTAGCCTCCCACTAGTTCGAATTAAGGGTCTACACAGCCCTTAATTCGAACTAGTAAGTTCGAACTAGGCTTAATCCTCGTAGAATGAGGATTACCTAGTTCGAACTAAGCGCTCCGTTAGTTCGAATTAAATTCAAACTAACAGAGCGCTAGTGTAGCGCCTATAAAAGTTAGTTTGAACTAACGTCCGTTAGTTGGAACTAACTTTGTAGTGTAGACATACCCACTGTGAATCTGGAAAGCCTCAGAGACGGAGCCATCCTTGTGGACCATGACAGACATGTTTTCACAGAAGGAATGAATCAGGCACAAGAGCCTGACGGAGAATTAGGGGGACATTTTTTCGAAAAGTGCGTAGAGTTCTCTTCTACTGACGGAGTCCAAAGCCTTTGTAAGACGGTGTAGGCTGCGTCGAGTGGGTTTTCTTGTGCCCTGCATTTCTCTGCAGTGAGACTTAATCCATGGCAGGCCCACATCTGGAATACTGTGCGCAGATGTGGTTGCCTCATCTCAGAAAAGATCTTGGCGTTAGAGAAAAAGTTCAGAAAAGCGCAACAAACTGATGAGAGGTATGGAATAGCTGCCCTATGAAAAGAGATGAATAAGACTGGGACTTTTCAGCTTAGAAAAGAGAAGACTAAGGGAGGATATGATAGAAGGCTATAAAACCATGACTGGCGGAGAGAAAGTCCATAAGGAAAAGGTATGTACTCCCTCCCATAACGCAAAAACGAGGAAAAACTTAAAAAACAACAAATAGTCTCTCAGCACCTTAAAGACTAACAAAACATGGAGATGGCATCATGAGCTTTCGTAGGCACAACCCACTTCTTCAGATGACCGGCGTATGAAAGGTCCAGTTCCAAAATAAATAGGAGCTGGGGGGAGGGGGAGGAAGGGGAAATAGTGAATTAGAGTGCTCATGTTACATGAAGCTGATCGAGAAGGTGCACCAAATGACAAGTAGCAGGTTTAAAACAAACAAAAGGGAGTATTTCTTCACACAGCGCACAACCTGTGGAACTCCCTGCCAGAGGATGTTGTGAAGGCCAAGCCTTTAACAAAGGTTAAAAAAGAACTAGATACATTCATGGAGGATAGGCCCATCAGATTCTATTTGCCAGGGATGGTGTCCCTCACCTCTGTTTGCCAGAGGCTGGGAACGGGATGGATCATTGATGATTCCCTGTTCTGTTCATTCCTCTGTCTTTGGCCATTATTGGACGTCAGGACACTGGGCTAGATGGACCTTTGGTCTGACCCAGTCTGGCCATTCTTATGCTCTCATGACAAGGCCATATGGCTTGTAGCCCTTTCGGCCCTGAAGCTGCCCTGCGATTCACAACAGATTCGGTGGGTGAGGATCTGGGTCCGTGGCCCCTTGTTTTTAGACAGTGATGATCTTGGTGTCTCTCCCATCTTGCGGCACTTGGCCTTCACTCCAGCATGGGCAGAGCAGCTGGTGACGCTGTCACAGTAGAACGGGTCTGCAGGCTCTTCCGGGGGCCTTTCCCTGGCAGGTTTAGCCCTCGACGCTTGGCCAGTGCATTCCCAAGAACCAGGCGTCCAGGGCGTGAACGGCTGCGTCTGCAGCATGCTCCTGAGAGTAAAGCTGGGGGTAGTGTGCTACCCAGCTCCCCTTGCAGACCAGCTCCCACCTGGCCCCCTGCGCTGCTGCCTCTGAGACAGAGGCAGGGGGCTCCTTAGTCCTTGCCCGGCTCCGCTCTTGCTGATTTCCATGGAGCTGTCTTCTCTGAGGTCGGGTCCAAGAGATCTTTGAGCCCAGCACACGTGATCCTGACGCTGCCTCCCTCCGCAGCGCCTTGGACTCCTGCCCATAGGGGAAGTGCAAAGCCCTGGGTGAGGCTGCCGGCGGGGGTGGGCAAAGGGGGCAGTTGCTCTGGGGGAGGGCTCCTGGCTGCTGCCGCTGCTTCTACAGCGATGGTGGCAGCTGGAGCCCCGGGCCTTTTGCCGCCCCACATTGCTCCAGGCCCTCCCCAGGAGTGGGGATCTAGGCCCCTCCTCTTGCCCAGGGCCCACAGAGGCAGTTGGCTCCCATCATGTGCACAGCACTGAGCACTGGAGTCAATGCACTGGAACTGGGGATGTTAAATATCGGTTCACTGAGCAGGCGATTCACCTCGTGAATTCCTATCGGCGCCTCAATTATTCGACAGTCCCCAGAGGTGGGGCCGGCAGCCAGTGAGCTCCGGCCCCGCTCCTAAGGAGCCCCCTGGCACTCCGCGCTGCTGCCTGTCTCAGGCGTGGGGTGCCAGGTGGGAGCTGGTCTGCAGGGGAGCCAGTTTAAAAGGACCTGCTGGCTCTGTCACCCTGCGCCGCTGCCTCTGATACAGTGCAGGGTGGCAGCAGCCCCTGTCCAGAGGCAGGGCTGAGCTCCTAGACCCGGTGTGAGCCGGAACTGAGCCAGGCTGCCTGTCCATTTGAGTCCTAATACACCTTAAATCAGTGGTCTCCAACCTTTTTTCACCCAAGATCACTTTTTAAGTCTCAGAACAGGCGAAGATCTACTGCCCCGCCCCTTCCTTGAAGCCCCGCCCCTTCCTTGAAGCCCCGCCTACATTACATGAGGAAATCTAATGTAAATGTCCTGCGCAGGTGCGCAGTTCAGAGAGGGCTCAAGAGCTACTCTTAGAGCCCCTGAGATCTACCGGTAGCTCGCGATCTACTGGTTGGTGACCACGGCCTTAAATGTAGAGCCGCAGTTGGGGAAGGTCCTGGACCCAGCATGAGCCAGGACTGAGCTGGGCTGCTGGCCAGCCTGCTATAAAATTCACTGGGGGCGGTAATGCATGTAGTCTATAGCATTAACATATACGCTTTTGCTTATCAGTGAATTGGTTAATCGACTACCCGATTACATCCCTCGCTGGAACACGCCTCACACCAACCATTGGGGTTGTTTTGCCAAGACGACAGCGCTGCCTCACAGATCGCCTTCTGCAGTTTGCTCCCACTTCCGCTGGGCGCTTGGCGATCAGGTCGGCGCGCCTTGTCAGGAGACGATCCCGTTGGTGCCACTGGGCAGGTCTGCAGTGCGGCCGAGACACTGTGTTGCGGCTGTGTGCGGAAGAACAAGTGTGTTACACAGAGCTCGTCATCCGAACAAAACTCCAGCAGCCTCTAACGGTTTCCATTCATCTTGTTGACTGAGATATTTGTCAGTGAAGCCGCCTGGCAGGAAAACACATCTGTGGGTTGGAGTGGTGCTGACGGGGTCGTAGGACTGGTCTTTGGCGTCAGAGGAGGAGGAGTGCGTTGGGCCTCCATGCTGGGCCCTGGGAAGTGAACAGGCATGGTGCCGAAACTCCCCCATCCATTGGAAGGTGGCTCGCTCATCCCCGGAGGTGAGCTCGGGAAGGCACGCCCCACTCCGGGTCCCTTCTGCGCTTTTCTCCGCCAGAGAAACGTGTCGTCTTTTTCTCCAAGGGAGCCGCGTGGTGTGAGCTGCGTTTCGGAGGGAATCATTTCAGCTCGTCCTCGATCTCAGCCGTTGTTCAGGGGAAGGCCCTCAGAGAGTCCAGCTGTCCTGGTGGGAATGTCCCAGTCCCCATCTCAGGGTGTTTTACTTTTCCGTGGTTTGCCAGGCGCGTTGGTCATAGTACACAGACCCAGTTCTAAACCTCTAAGCAGCCATTGAAGCAGGCAGGCTGTGGCAGGACAGCACCCCATTGTCTGGGGGCGGCCCAGTTTTACGACAGGCAGTAGTTGCCCAGTGAGATACGATGGTCACGCCCACCATTGGAGGCAGCTTCTGGTGCTCAAGTTACACCAATCGAGAAGGAGCTTAGAACCAATGACCTATGTCCCCTTGAATGTTCTCTTCCATGTGCGGAATGAATTTTGTTCTGTGCACTGAGGCATATGTGGACATGCACATGCATATGCTGCCGGCTTTGGATGCTCTGTTAATTGGGTGGGCAGTTTTGGAGTCGGGCCTGCCCAGGCGCTCAGCTCAGAGGGAACACTGCTGGTGAATGCTGCCTCCTGTGTAGTGTCAAGCTTCGGGCAAAGCTGGAGAATTTTCCAGGCGCAAGGATGGCCGAGGCCTGAATTGCTCTGGCATCAGGGCCCCCTCTTAGCATCCCTGGCAAAATCCAGAGAGAGGAAGAAGCAAGGAGCTGGCCGAGCTGACGTAGGAGTAGCTGGAAAGAGACTATGTTACGGTCCTGACTGTCCTTGTGGCTCCATTCTGGACTTTTTGTCTGGGTTTACTCACAGCTGCTCCCACAGTGGCTGAGATGCCCCAACTACTCTCATTGTGGCAGCTGGAAGAGCCAGACCTGCCCCGGGCTTACGAAGCCGAGATCCATCAGCACTGGTGTGATCCTGTGGGCTGTGGCCCCCCTGAGTTAGCAACTCCCCCCGCACCTCTACTGTCCCCCCCAAGCCCCTCGCCTAGCCCATGTGGGTAGCTGCAGCAGCCCCCCTTGTCCCCCGGTGCAGCCCTGTGGTTTGTCTTTGCTGGGAAGATGCTGACGTGGTCAGGCCAGCAAATGCATTTTTGATGATCCAGCAGGCTCCCAGCCTGGCTTCCTTGGAAAAGCAGAAGCGGATGAATTGCACAAGCTGAAGGATCGTAAACCCAGCGCACAGCTCCGAGCTGCAGCCCTGCCATGCATGGCTCAGTGCTCCCCACCCTGCGGTGCTGGGAACGTCTCACCAGGACACGCACGCTGGCTAAGCCCTCTGAGCCCCACACCACTCCTGAGAGACCCTGGCAATTCCTGCCTCAGCTACAACTGCCTTTGGCTTCGATCCCATTCACTCGTTTTCTTCAAAGGGCCCCGTTGTGCCGGACGCTGCCCAGGCCATGACTGAGATCAGGGCCCCATCGGGCTGGGCGCTGCCCAGATGCCAACCAAGACAGGGCTGTTGTTCTGGGCGCTATGCAGAAACCAAGCGACAGAGTCACCAGCATTAAAAATCACACACCAGCTCTTCAGAAGTTCGTAACACCTACCCCACCATGAATTCCTGTCGGGGAGGGGGAGTGGGGCAAACGGCTGGATAGCCATCTGCCTATGGAGATGGGGGTCAGGACAAAGGTTGTGTAGGGGAATAGATGGTGGGGTGGGGTGGGGACAGACCCGTGGATAGAGGTATGTTTATGGAGATGGATAGTTCACCCCAGAGCTGTGCCCACGGAAGCTCATGGCACCATCTATATATCTTGTTAGTCTCTCAGGGTATGTCTACACTACAACGTTAATTCGAACTAACAGACGTTAGTTCGAATTAACTTTGATAGGCGCTACACACGCGAACTGCTAGTTCAAACTTAATTCGAACTAGCGGAGCGCTTAATTCGAACTAGGTAAACCTCATTCTACGAGGTTCGAATTAACTAGTTTGAATTAAGGGGTGTGTAGCCCCTTAATTCGAACTAGTGGGAGGCTAGCCCTCCCCAGCTTTCCCTGGTGGCCACTCTGGCCAACACCAGGGAAACTCTACTGCCCCCCTCCTGGCCCCGGAGCCCTTAAAGCGGCATGGGCTGGCTACGGTGTCCGTGCCAGGTGCAAGCCTGCCAGCACCCAGCCAGCAGACCCTGCACCTGGCACGGCACGAGCCAGCCACCCGCTGCCACCCAGCCCTCCGCCTCTTCCCGGGACCAGGCTGGCAGCTCCCGGGAGCTTGCCTGGGTCCGCAAGAGGTGGGCACCCGCCTGGTCTAGTGCAGACATCGTGGACCTCGTCCACGACCTCCGCACTAGGCACAGGAAAGCGGCCGTCTAGTGCAGGAGAGCTGCCAGCCTGACCACCCAGGAGCAGGTTTGCATGTACACCTAATTTAAAAATGGCGCCGGCCGACATCATGCAAATGAAGCCCGGGAAATTCAAATCCCGGGCTTCATTTGCAACTCCGAATGACTACATTACCCCCCTAGTTCGAACTAGGGGGGTAGTGTAGACATACCCCCTGAGTTTTGTTCAATAAAGAGAGTTTCTATTTTTGAACACACGTGTCCTTTATTTTGTACATCAGGAAGGGGGGCTTGGGAGGGGTAAGTGGAAGGAGGTGAGGGAGGAATGGGGTACGAGCCCCCGATGGGGAGGACTGGGATGGCTCTGTGGGCCCCTCGGGGTGGAAGCTCTCCTGAAGCCCCTTGATTGACCCCCCCCTCCGGATGGCAGCCTGCGGCAAGTGCAGCCGGGCTGATGTCCGAGTGCTGTGATGTGCCGAGTGTGGGCACTCAGGGCACTCCAAGACAGGACTGCTTTGCAAGCGGGGAACCCCTGAGAACTGTCTGTCTGGGGTGGGAGTCGGGTCCCTTTAAGCACAGCTCTCGGCTAGCCTGAGACAGCAGCTCCATGCTCTAAGTCCTCATCTGATGCCCTGCGGGCACTGCTTCCGGCCAGCCTTAACCCCGGTTCAGGGTCCACTCAGTGTGGACATGCTAGTTCGAATTAGCAAAACGCTAATTTGAACTAGTTTTTAAGTCTGGATGCGCTAATTCGAATTATCTTAGTTCGAATTAACTAATTCGAACTAAGTTCAAATTAGCGCTGTAGTGTAGACATACCCTCAGGTGCTGCAAGACTATTGGTCGTTTTTTACGTTTTTTCAGCACTAAGATGCAGCCACTTCTGGGGCAGGGCGCAGCAGCTGTCTATACATGGATCCAGTAGAGCCTAGCCTGGAATGGGCACCCAAGAGGGCCCATCTCCCCTTTCTGAGCCAGCTGCGTGCTGTGGGGTCACGCTGTCTGTCACCCTGCACTGGCATGGCAGTAGCCACCCCCCATGCCCCAGTGAGCCACCCTCGCCCAGACTTGGCCTTCCTTGTGTCAATGCCTCTGCCTCTCACCCTCCTTTCCGAGCAGCATCAGGGCCAGAGCCGGCATGACCACCAGGAAGTGTGGCAAGCAGCTGGCAAGAGCCATGTGGGTGACTCTGCAGGGTTTCCCGGCACATGCCAGGCCCCGGTTCTTCCCCTGGCTCCTGCTCGCCCTGTCCCCTGGCAGCGGAGGACTGGAGGGGGTGGTGGGAACACAGATGCAGGTTGCAGAGCTTGCACTCCCCATGCCAGGCTGCCCCCTGGGCCTCATGGCTTCATGAGCGAGGGCCCCAAGGCAGCGGTGGCATCGCACCCTCTCTTTTACAGAGCGACAGAACCTAGAGCACAGAAGGGCCTGCTTGAGGTCAGAGTCAATTGGTGGCAGAGATAGGAACAACCCTGGTCCCCAGTCCCACACTCTCCTCCCCCCCCCCCCCCGCATCTAACCACTAGACCTCACTTCTGTTCCAGCGACAGGGCAGAACACAGGAGTTCTAACCACTAGCCCACACGCCCTTCCCAGAGCCAGGGGAAGAACCCCGGAGTTGTGCCACCCAGTCTCCGGTCCTAAACTCACCCCTCCCTGTGAGAAGCCAGGCCCCCTGTCAGGTGTACAGAAGCACCTGGGGGGCGGGGGAAGCAGTGCAGACAGCGTGCAGCGAGCATGCACGAGGGGGGGGAGAGAGGGGGGTGGTGCCGGGAATGGATGACAGGGTTTCCCTATGGTTACATAAGAGCCTGCAAGGGTGACCTCAGAGTCACGCGCTTCCCTTCCCCCCCTAGTCCCCCGCCCAGCCTGCTGAGTCACCTCCTGGCCAGGCAAGGGGCTGAGCCAGGCCAGGTGATCAAAGACGGGCGCCATGAGCTCATTGTTTTTCCCTGGCACCCAGAGCCGTGAGCCAGCCACGTGACCCGTTCTCAGCCTGGCACCCGCTCCTCTTCAGACTGGAGCGCATTACCCTCCCCCACTCACGCAGAGGGGGCATTGAGGTGCAGAGCTGCTAAGTGACTTGCCCAGGGGCATACAGGAAGTCAGGAGCAGAGCTGGGTCTCATCCCACCGCTGCCCGGCCGTTGCTGATTAGTTATAGCAAGCCAGCCCCTAGGAGCCCCAGCATAACCACAGGCCCATTGGGCCAAGCGCTGCCCCTCCCTGACTGAGATCAGGGCCCTGACTGCGCCACGAGCTGCAGGTGCAGAGTGAGAGACAGGCTGCACCCCAACAAACGCACAAAGACCAGGCCGGTCTCCCACTGTACAGAGAGGGGCACCTGGCCCCTCCTGAGCTGCTCTAAGGCTTGCTCTGTATGGACACTGTTCAGTGCTCCCCAGCCACGCCCCCAATCTGCACCCTATGGACCCCGGGGGGCAGAGAACAGCCACAGCGCAGTGTGCTCTGGCCACGCCCCCGATCTGCACCCTATGGACCCCGGGGGGCAGAGAACAGCCACAGCGCAGTGTGCTCTGGCCACGCCCCCGATCTGCACCCTATGGACCCCGGGGGGCAGAGAACAGCCACAGCGCAGTGTGCTCTGGCCACGCCCCCGATCTGCACCCTATGGACCCCGGGGGGCAGAGAACAGCCACAGCGCAGTGTGCTCCGGCCACGCCCTCCCCATTCTGCCCCCATGGGCCCTGGGGGGCAGAGAACAGCCACAGCGCAGTGTGCTCCGGCCACGCCCTCCCCATTCTGCCCCCATGGGCCCTGGGGGTCAGAGAACAGCCACAGCGCAGTGTGCTCTGGCCACGCCCTCCCCATTCTGCCCCTATGGGCCCTGGGGGTCAGAGAACAGCCACAGCGCACTGTGCTCTGGCCATGCCCCCCCATTCTGCCCCCTATGAGCCCTGGGAGGCAGAGAATAGCCACAGCGCAGTGTGCTCCGGCCACACCCCATAAACCCCCTATAGCTCTGGGGAGCAGAGAACAGCCACACTGCAGGAACCATCCTTTGCACGTGGCAGGGTGGGGAATAAATGTCAGGGGCTTGTTTGCAGCCCAGGAGGGCTGGAGAAGCAGGGGGCCCTCTGGCTGGCTGCCCCAGGATCCCCTCACCTGTCTCAGGGTCCCAGGTGGGCAGCGCGGGGGCCTGGGGCAGGAGGGGGTTAAGGAATCAGCAGCCGGCAGAGGAGCTCAGGAGGGGCAGAGAGAACAATGGGCCCATTGTAGGCCGAGGCTCAGACAGTTCAGGGCTGGCTGGTTACCTGCCGGTGGAGCAGGCCCAGGCATGGAGTTATAGATGGAGCAATATTATGGTAATTATGATAGCGCCCTAGAGACCCCAGTGGAGCTCAGGACCCCCAACTGCCAGGCACTACAGACCCCAAGCACAAGCCAGTCCCTGCCCCAAAGAGCTTCTCGTTCCACTAGACTAAAGCAGAAATATTCACCTTGTTGTACAGGTGGGGAAACTGAGGCACAGCGCACTGAAATGACATGCCCATGGTGCCACATGGAGTCAACGGCACAGCCAGAATAGAACCCAGCTCAGCTATGTTCAGTGAGCACAGAGCAATCCAGCCACATGGCTCATCTGTGGAACTCAAATGACTCAGGAAATGAATCATTGGAGCAGCAGGGTCAATCAGATCGTCTGGCCTTCCATTGGCTATAGCCACAACTGCAGATTAGTGTCACCAGATTAGTCCACCCAACTGTGCCCTGTCTCTGGGATATTTCCCGCTGGGCTAGAACTTAGGGCTTGGTGAGGTGTGAAGATATGGGGCAGATTTATAAAGGGGATTTACTGCATATGGCAACTCAATGAGTGTGTCAATATCTTCGTTACCTTTCATGTCAGAGCCCTTGTAGACTATGCATGGAGAGCACTTTGCTACTGCTAAAATGCAGCCACAGCTGTTTCTACAGCTCGCTCAGTGACGAAATGCAGCCTCCTCTGAGGTGGGGCACAACAGCTGTTTGTACAGGGATCTCCCATGCGGCACTGAAATGCAGCCACCTCTGGGGTGGGACCTAGTAGCTATTTATACAGGATTGCTCAGCTTGTTCTGAGACGCAGGCCCTGCCTTCACTAAGGCATGGCCCCCATAGCACAAGGGAGAGCCGTGTATTTGACTGGACGTGTGGAGGGGTCTGAGGTCGTTTGGACAGGGCGCCGGCTCAGGACGGATCACACCAGCTCTGTAATAGCAATGGTGATTTTATCCATTTCACTGGTGCGATGGCACCTAACAGGGCACTGATTCTGCAGGAAGAGCGCCCCCTACTGAACCACTTGGCTTGCCCACCCTAGGAGCCAGGCATGGCCAGGTCAGCCGCCCCTGAATGATTTCTAGCCTTGCCTCCGGCAACCAGGGGAATTTTTCAGAGACACTGGTTGCCTGCCTCACCCGCAGAGCCGCCACCCTGGCAGCTGCCTCTTGCATCAGCCTCTGGTAGTGCAGCAGGTTTCCCAGCTGATAAGGGGACCTGGAGGGAAGGTCTAGCCTGGAGACCTGTCAGCTGATGATGGCTCATGCCCTCAGGCAAACCTGGGACGTGAGCATCTGTGAATCAACACAAGAACAAATGGATAGAAGCTGGCTAGTAGGAAGTTTAGACTTGAGATTAGACGAAGGTTTCTAACCATTAGAGGAGTGAGGTTCTGGAACGGCCTTCCAAGGGAAGTAGTGGGGGCAAAAGATCTATCTGGCTTCAAGATTAAACTAGATGGGTTTATGAAGGGGATGGTTGGATGAAATAACATGATCTTGGTAACTAATTGACCATTTATTATCAGTGGGAAATAGGTCAATGGAGGGATGATAGGAGTTACTATAGAGAACTTCCTTTGTGTCTGGCTGGTGAGTCTTGCCCACATGCTCAGGGTTTAGCTGATCACCATATTTGGGGTCGGGAAGGAATTTTCCTCCAGGGTAGATTGGCAGAGGCCCTGGAGGTTTTTCGTCTTCCTCTGTAGCATGGGGCACAGATCACAGCTGGAGGATTCTCTGCATCTTGGGGTCTTCAAAGTATTTGAAGGTTTCCGTATCTGAGATATAGGTGAGAGGATTATTCTAGGAGGGGTGGGTGAGATTCTGTGGCCTGCACTGTGCAGGGGGTCAGACTAGATGATCATAAACTCTATGAGTCATGGGGGTGGACAGATCCTTCTGACCTTAAAGTCTGAGTCTATGAGACATGGGGGTGGACAGATCCACCCCTTCTGCCCTCTACCCCTAGATCAGAACCAAGCTAGAATTGGCCTCCCTAATAGGCGAGATTCAGGATTCCTGGGTTCTGTCCCCAGATCTGCCTGGGCTTGGGGGAAAGTTACTAAACTTCCTGGAGCTCTGAAGTAGGTAGGTCACCCTGCCTTCCCCTGATCCCCTGCAGCCACAGTCAAAAAAGCAAACATGAGGTGGAGAACCATTTGAAAGGGAGCAGTAATAAAACCGACAGTTTATATGGCCTCCATACAAATCCATGACTCATAGACTTTAAGGTCAGAAGGGACCATTATGATCATCTAGTCTGACCCCCTGCACAGTGCAGGCCACAGAATCTCACCCACCCCCTCCTAGAATAATCCTCTCACCTATATCTCAGATATTGAAGCCTTCAAATACTTTGAAGACCCCAAGATGCAGAGAATCCTCCAGCTGTGATCTGTGCCTCATGCTACAGAGGAAGGCGAAAAACCTCCAGGGTCTCTGCCAATCTACCCTGGAGGAAAATTCCTTCCTGACCCAAATATGACGATCAGCTAAACCCTGAGCATGTGGGCAAGACTCACCAGCCAGACACCCAGAAAGTTCTCTGTAGTAACTCCTATCATCCCTCCATTGACCTATTTCCCACTGATAATGAAAGGCCCATAGCTTGAATTCGGCCTGCAGATGTGGGCGCCTCATCTCAAAAAAGGATATGTTGGAAAAGGTTCCCAAAAGGCCCACAAAAATGATTAAGAACAATGTTCTCTGTAAGCTGTGTGCTTGTGGCACCCACAGAGGAGAGATTCAAATGCCACCCAGCTAATTGGCAGAGTGTCTGATTGGCCTGTGTGTCTACTATGGTGCACATCTGCTCATGCGTTGGTGCATATAACACAATTTATTCCACACACAGGTGGAAAAAAATTACAGGGCACATTCAGGGCCGGCCTCAGCCCTTTTGGTGCCCTAGGCCTGAGCGTGCGGTGTCGCCCCCAGGAGCAGGGCGCATGCGCAGGCCCGCCCGTGGGGCGCAGGCCCGCCCCCCCCAGGGTGCGCGGGCCTGCCCCCGGGGCACACAGTGCATTGCTCACCGGCCATGGCCGGTGGCACGAAGCCCGGGGCCCGCCCCCGGAGCACACGGCACATACGCTGCCCAGTCCGGCCCAGCCAGCGCTGCTGGTGCACGCGCCGGGCCGTGCAGGGCCCTGCAGCCGTGGGGGCAAGGGCGCTACTGTCCGGTGCCGCGGGGCCGGCGTGGTGAGAGCCAGGCGCGCAGCTCCTGATGGCAGCTGTAAGGGATGCCGCGCACCCCTTACAGCTGCCATCAGACGCCCCTGCCTCCGTCCGGCCCTGGGCACATTGATTAGAAGTATAGAATGGCTTCTGGATAAGGAGAGATTAACGAGATGGGGCCTTTTCAGCTTCGAAAGGAGGTCTGTAAAATATATAAAATCATGACGTGTGGAGAAAACAAATAAGGAAACATTATTTACTCCTGTGCATAATATCAGAGAGCTACGAGTCACCAAACGAAATGAATAGGCAGCACATTTAAAGCAAACAAAAGGAAGTATTTTTTTCATATCACACACAGTCACCCTGTGGAACGCCCTGCCAGTGACTGTTGTGGAGTTCAAAAAAGAACTGGATACGTTCACGGAGGTTAGGTCGATCAATGCTTATTAGCCAGGGTGGGTGGGAATGGGGTCCCGAGCCTCTGTTTGTCAGGGCTGAGAATGGGTGACAGGAGTGGGATTATGGGGCACCTGGAGGACAGAACCCTGGGCCCTTTACTCTGACCCAGTCTGGCCATTCTTACGTGTTTATGATTAGACTTGAGAGCAAGGTCTCTCTTGTCTGATCGCCATGTCACAACGGGGCCCCAGTTTTGTCTGGGGGCACTGATGTACCAGCCTAATAACAACAAGGGGGGTTGCTGACCCTTAGTCTGTACCAGGCAGCGTTCAGGGCTTTGGACAGAGGCAAATCTCCCAGGCATAGAGCGAGAACTTTCCCTCCTGACCCGGGGGGAGGATTAAATGGAGGACCCGGAGCATGACTGTGATCTGTCCTCATGTTGGCATCTCAGTTCAGAGCTGCCGAGTTAACGAGGCTTCTCTAAAACCCTGTATTAGCCGTGCTGTCCCCCGGCTGATACAGGCGAGGACGGGGTGTCCGTGCCTCAAGGCAAGGATTTGCACAAGCAGCCACCAGCCCTTGGCATGCGTGGAGCGGCTGTACGGCTTGGCTGATCCTCATGCTGCCAGTTGTACTGGCCATGGAGCCATTGCCCCAGCGGCAGTAGGTCACCGACTGTAGGGGCAGGTGATGGTATTTGTGGGGCAGGTCTTAGCTGGGGCCCAATCCCATGCCTCTCCTCATGTCACCCGCTCTAGGGCGCCTGTAGACAGTTAACAAGATCAGCCAGGTTGGCCCCGAAAGCCAGGCTGGGCTGATTTCTCCAGCACGGGTGGGCACAGAGACGGAGAAGAAGCTACAGGCAGGGTCGGGCTGGCTTGAGGGGGATCCCAGAACACAGGGGAAACCACTCAAGTGGGAATAGAGGTGCCACACACAGACCCCCTGAGAAAAGCCACAATTAGGTGCACAACACAGTGACACCCAGATAGCTGCACAATAACACCCTTGACATCCAGGGTGGGGAACCTCCGGCCCTGAGCTGCCCCCCAGAATTGGAGCTCACAAAATCCAGGCTCGGGTGTGTGAGGGGGATGTGGGGAGGGGCTTTCTCTTTCTCAGCTGGGGGCCACGATAGTGGGGTTGGTTTTTATTTTTGTTTCTCATTTGTGTGCAGAAACCCCAACTCATTTTCCTGTGGGTCAGCGGCCCCTCACCCAAAAAAGGTTCCCTCGCCTGCTGTGTCTGCACACGCACACAGAGACACAACAAGCACCACATTTTTAGAGCTGCGCCTTGACAGATGCATTATTACAGAGGCCCAGTGACACACCCGCACACATGCAGGCGCAACAACTGAAGTTATGCTCACGTGCACACAATGGCTTGCATGAACTGCACCACCATTCTGCATGCAAACAGTCTCACAACATGAACCTACACAATCTGGCACACAAACACAATAATTGCACACACATATGAACCTACTCAATCCTGTGCACATCATTGCACACGTAAACCCAAGCTGTGGCACACACACAAATCTACCCAATTCTACACAATTCTGCAAATCTACACACATACCATACACACATACATGAGCCTACTCAAGTCTGCAGAGACACGATTGCACGCACATGCACGTGACCAAACCCAGCTTTGCACACACAGGCAGTTTCACACGCCCATGAACAGACACACCCGCGTGCATTGCATGCTCTGTCTTTCACCAGCTTACTCGGGTTTTGGCCTTGCCAGTAGCGGATTCGGTGACAGCGCAGAGTGCTGCTGTTTCACGGTGCTTTTCGCCAGGGCTGCGTTTGCACCATCACACAAAACTCATGCCAATCCCTTTTCACTAGTGTGCACTATGAATGGTGCCCGCTCCCTCCTTTCTCACTAGCATGTCCCCTCAGCGCTACACACGCCCACACGACATGTCGCTTAGACCGTGTACCAGGCCACACGTCTTGCTGCACCCTCCCTCCTCACCTCTCACACTCGCTGTCTCCATGCCTGGTTTTGCACACACACAAGTGCTGTGGGCACCACCAGCTCTGCCCAGCACCCCGCACCCTCCCAGCCACTGCCTGCAGCCCTGACACAGGCCCCTGTGTCCTTTGGCAGCTCCTGATTCCAAGAACTGTTGCGTTCCCCTCCCCCTTACGCAACCCAACAAACAGCCCTTTGACAGAGAGCAAAGGGCACATGCCTCCGTCTCTCTCCAGGCCAGCCAGCCGGGGGAGGCGCCGCGTCGCTGGGGCCCTCGGGGGCCCTCCATTGCCCCGGCGCTCCCCCCTGCTCCTCAGGGGGCGGGGGCTTTGCCTTCTGGCCTGGCAATCCTTGCATGGTGTTGCACAAGCCAGAGTGGAGATGGGCAGCCACTCGTGCCTTGCACGGCAGGCGGGGCCCGGGCCGGCGAGCGGGAAGGAACAACCGTGCCCCCGGTGAACACAGGACTCCCATGGCAAGGCTGGGAGCAGGGGCAGCCGGAGAGCCCGGGTTATTACTGGTGGGTGGCGCCCGTGCATCCACGCACAGGGCCAGTTCTCAGCTCCCAGCAGCGTTGCACGGGGGCCTACACACTCCCCCACCCCCGATGCTGGCAGGCCCCACTTCCCTCTGACCTCCTCTCCCCCCGCCCCTCCGCCTCGTTCAAGTGAGTCATCCTGCAGCAGCTCAGCAAAAGGACTCATCTGGCGGCAGCTGGCGCGTCCTGCGGATGCCAGGGCTGCCCTGCAAGGGTGGCGGGGGGGAGGCGGCTGTTGAGAGAATCCAGCCACGGCACAAAAGATCCGGCAGAAACCCCCCACCCTGAACTGCCCCCATGGAAAGCCAGCCTCCCGGCCAGCTGCCAGAGCCACTGCCCCAAGGCAGGCCGCCTGGGCACCGGCACGGGACCGGGGAGTAGCGATCCCACAATGCTCTCTCTTCTGCCTCTCCCACACTCAGGTGTGCCAGAGGCTCGGGCAGCGGGGCGGAGGGGGCGCAGAAAAGGCTGCCGGGACCTGACTAGGGGAGGGGGTTAAACTGCACAACGCGTTCTGAGGAGCAGCTCTTGTGCAAGGAGGCTGGTGGGCCAGGATCCATGGGCTCTGGGCTCCGTGATTGGCTCTGCCGCGCCCCGCTAGCGCCGTGCCTCAGTTTCCCCATCCAAATGAGTGTCTCTCGGCTTGCTTGGACTGAGAGCAATTTGGAGGAGGAGCTGCCTCTCGCACAAAATCTGTACAGCACACAGTATGATGGGGCCCCAATACTGGTCGAAGTCCATGCAGCGCCTGGCACGACGGGGCTCTGATCTCGGTTGGGGTCTGTGCAGCGCCTGGCACGACGGGGCTCTGATCTCGGTTGGGGTCTGTGCAGCGCCTGGCACGACGGGGCTCTGATCTCGGTTGGGGTCTGGGCAGCGCCTGGCACGACGGGGCTCTGATCTCGGTTGGGGTCTGTGCAGCGCCTGGCATGACGGGGCTCTGATCTCGGTTGGGGTCCGTGCAGCGCCTGGCACGACGGGGCTCTGATCTCGGTTGGGGTCTGGGCAGTGCCTGGCATGACGGGGCTCTGATCTCGGTTGGGGTCTGTGCAGTGCCTGGCATGACGGGGCTCTGATCTCTGTTGGGGTCCGTGCAGCGCCTGGCACGACGGGGCTCTGATCTCGGTTGGGGTCTATGCAGTGCCTGGCACGACGGGGCTCTGATCTCGGTTGGGGTCCGGGCAGTGCCTGGCACGACGGGGCTCTGATCTCGGTTGGGGTCCGTGCAGTGCCTGGCACGACGGGGCTCTGATCTCGGTTGGGGTCTGGGCAGCGCCTGGCACGACGGGGCTCTGATCTCGGTTGGGGTCTGGGCAGCGCCTGGCACGACGGGGCTCTGATCTCGGTTGGGGTCTGGGCAGTGCCTGGCACGACGGGGCTCTGATCTCTGTTGGGGTCCGTGCAGCGCCTGGCACGACGGGGCTCTGATCTCGGTTGGGGTCTGGGCAGTGCCTGGCACGACGGGGCTCTGATCTCGGTTGGGGTCTGGGCAGCGCCTGGCACGACGGGGCTCTGATCTCGGTTGGGGTCTGGGCAGCGCCTGGCACGACGGGGCTCTGATCTCGGTTGGGGTCTGGGCAGCGCCTGGCACAATGGAGTTGGGAACAGAACAGGAGAAAGACCCTGGGTCTTGGCATCAGGGGACAGGAAGCCAGAGATGGTCTAGACAGTTTTTGGTTCTGCCGTGGGGGCAGGGGACTGGACTCGATGACTCTCGAGGTCCCTTCCAGCCCTAGTATTCTCTGATTCTAGGGATTCCCCAGGTCTCTTGGAGTCTTGGCCAGGATCCCTCTAGGACTTGGGAACAATGTGTTTCCGGGAAGGAAGGGGTGGGGCAGTGGGGGCGGACTAGAGCCTGTTCCGTTGGCAGGACAGAGGCTTCGGAGTGCTGGGGAGCCTGCTGAGAAGACAGGCGGAGCCGTGGGTGGAGGTGGATAGTGCGGGGGTATTTCCCGACCCTCTACCACCCTTCCAGGAATCCAGAGGAACCCAGCTTTCCTTCCCCTTCCGCGGAGGAGGAAGGACCAGGCCTGGCTGGTTCCTCCAATAAGCATATAAATATCTGCTCCTCCGGTGGGGAAATTCCTCCTGGTCCCGCACAGCCTGGCAGGGAGCCATGCACGGTGCGGGGCTGGAAATACCCCTCCAAAACCAGCCCCACTAGCTTGGGGGAGGGGGAACAGGGTTCTGTCCATCCCGCAGTTGATCCTGCGGGAAGCAACCCACAGCACGTGTCCCCCGGTGCGCCCTCCCGCCCAGATATCTGACAGGAGATCCCACACCCACGGCCCCCGGCCCCAGAATCGCACACTCCTGGTGGATTTCAAAGCACACATATGAAGACACAGTGACCGAGATCGGGACCTGTCGGGCCAGGCGCCGCCCAGACACACAGTGACCGAGATCAGGGCCCCGTCGGGCCGGGCGCCGCCCAGACACACAGTGACCGAGATCGGGGCCCGTCGGGCCGGGCGCCGCCCAGACACACAGTGACCGAGATCGGGGCCCGTCGGGCCGGGCGCCGCCCAGACACACAGGCTGTGTCCAGACTCCATGCCTCCGTCGACGGAGGCATGTAGATTAGCCAGATCGGAAGAGGGAAATGAAGCCGCGATTAAAATAATCGCGGCTTCATTTAAATTTAAATGGCTGCCCCGATCTGCCGATCAGCTGTTTGTCGGCAGATCGGGAGAGTCTGGACGCGATGCCCCGACAAAGAAGCCTTTCTTCATCGACACAGGTAAGCCTCGTGAAACCAGGTTTACCTGTGTCGATGAAGAAAGGCTTCTTTGTCGGGGCATCGCGTCCAGACTCTCCCGATCTGCCGACAAACAGCTGATCGGCAGATCGGGGCAGCCATTTAAATTTAAATGAAGCCGCGATTATTTTAATCGCGGCTTCATTTCCCTCTTCCGATCTGGCTAATCTACATGCCTCCGTCGACGGAGGCATGGAGTCTGGACACAGCCACAGTGACCGAGATCAGGGCCCCATCGGGCCGGGCGCCGCCCAGACACACAGTGACCGAGATCAGGGCCCCGCCGGGCCGGGCGCCGCCCAGACACACAGTGACCGAGATCAGGGCCCGTCGGGCCGGGCGCCGCCCAGACACACAGTGACCGAGATCAGGGCCCGTCGGGCCGGGCGCCGCCCAGACACACAGTGACCGAGATCAGGGCCCGTCGAGCCGGGCGCCGCCCAGACACACAGTGACCGAGATCAGGGCCCGTCGGGCCGGGCGCCGCCCAGACACACAGTGACCGAGATCAGGGCCCGTCGGGCCGGGCGCCGCCCAGACACACAGTGACCGAGATCAGGGCCCGTCGGGCCGGGTGCCGCCCAGACACACAGTGACCGAGATCAGGGCCCCGTCGGGCCGGGCGCCGCCCAGACACACAGTGACTGAGATCAGGGCCCCGTCGGGCCGGGCGCCGCCCAGACACACAGTGACCGAGATCAGGGCCCGTCGGGCCGGGTGCCGCCCAGACACACAGTGACCGAGATCAGGGCCCCGTCGGGCCGGGCGCCGCCCAGACACACAGTGACCGAGATCAGGGCCCCGTCGGGCCGGGCGCCGCCCAGACACACAGTGACCGAGATCAGGGCCCGTCGGGCCGGGCGCCGCCCAGACACACAGTGACCGAGATCAGGGCCCGTCGAGCCGGGCGCCGCCCAGACACACAGTGACCGAGATCAGGGCCCGTCGGGCCGGGCGCCGCCCAGACACACAGTGACCGAGATCAGGGCCCGTCGGGCCGGGCGCCGCCCAGACACACAGTGACCGAGATCAGGGCCCCATCGGGCCGGGCGCCGCCCAGACACACAGTGACTGAGATCAGGGCCCCGTCGGGCCGGGCGCCGCCCAGACACACAGTGACCGAGATCAGGGCCCGTCGGGCCGGGCGCCGCCCAGACACACAGTGACCGAGATCAGGGCCCGTCGGGCCGGGCGCCGCCCAGACACACAGTGACCGAGATCAGGGCCCGTCGGGCCGGGCGCCGCCCAGACACACAGTGACCGAGATCAGGGCCCCGTCGGGCCGGGTGCCGCCCAGACACACAGTGACCGAGATCAGGGCCCGTCGGGCCGGGCGCTGCCCAGACACACAGTGACCGAGATCAGGGCCCGTCGGGCCGGGCGACGCCCAGACACACAGTGACCGAGATCAGGGCCCCGTCGGGCCAGGCGCCGCCCAGACACACAGCGACCGAGATCAGGGCCCGTCGGGCCGGGTGCCGCCCAGACACACAGCGACCGAGATCAGGGCCCGTCGGGCCGGGCGACGCCCAGACACACAGTGACCGAGATCAGGGCCCCGTCGGGCCAGGCGCCGCCCAGACACACAGCGACCGAGATCAGGGCCCGTCGGGCCGGGTGCCGCCCAGACACACAGCGACCGAGATCAGGGCCCGTCGGGCCGGGCGCCGCCCAGACACACAGTGACCGAGATCGGGGCCCCGTCGGGCCGGGCGCCGCCCAGACACACAGTGACCGAGATCAGGGCCCCATCGGGCCGGGCACCGCCCAGACACACAGCGACCGAGATCAGGGCCCCATCGGGCCGGGCACCGCCCAGACACACAGCGACCGAGATCAGGGCCCCGTCGGGCCGGGCGCCGCCCAGACACACAGTGACCGAGATCAGGGCCCCGTCGGGCCGGGCGCCGCCCAGACACACAGTGACCGAGATCAGGGCCCCATCGGGCCGGGCACCGCCCAGACACACAGCGACCGAGATCAGGGGCCCGTCGGGCCGGGCACCGCCCAGACACACAGTGACCGAGATCAGGGCCCGTCGGGCCGGGCGCCGCCCAGACACACAGTGACCGAGATCAGGGCCCGTCGGGCCGGGCGCCGCCCAGACACACAGTGACCGAGATCAGGGCCCGTCGGGCCGGGCGCCGCCCAGACACACAGTGACCGAGATCAGGGCCCGTCGGGCCGGGCACCGCCCAGACACACAGTGACCGAGATCAGGGCCCCGTCGGGCCGGGCGCCGCCCAGACACACAGTGACCGAGATCAGGGCCCGTCGGGCCGGGCGCCCAGACACACAGTGACCGAGATCAGGGCCCGTCGGGCCGGGCACCGCCCAGACACACAGCGACCGAGATCAGGGCCCGTCGGGCCGGGCGCCGCCCAGACACACAGCGACCGAGATCGGGGCCCCGCCGGGCCGGGCACTGCCCAGACACAGTCACAGAGATCAACCCTGTCATGCTTGGTTCAGAATAAGCCATGTAAATGAATGGTAAAGATATGCAAATTCTGTGTGTGTTTATGCTTGTTTGTGTCATGAGTTTGCTGCTGCGTGTGTGTTTGTCCCTGTCCATGACTCTGTAGTGTCTGTGTCCCTGCATCGTGGGCAGGTACGTGGTTGTGCATGTTTGTAGTGTCTCATGGGTGTGTACACGGTGAGGGTATGTCTACACTACCCCTCTAGTTCGAACTAGCGGGGTAATGTAGGCATACCGCACTTGCAAATGAAGCCCGGGATTTGAATTTCCCGGGCTTCATTTGCATAAGCGGGGAGCCGCCATTTTTAAATCCCCGCTGCTTCGAACCCCGTGCAGCGCGGCTACACGGGGCTCGAACTAGGTAGTTCGGACTAGGGTGCCTATTCCGAACTACCGTTACTCCTCGTTTCGCTGGGCAGTTCACGAGGAGTAACGATAGTTCGGAATAGGAACCTAGTCCGAACTACCTAGTTCGAGCCCCGTGTAGCCGCGCTGCACGGGGTTCGAAGCAGCGGGGATTTAAAAATGGCGGCTCCCCGCTTATGCAAATGAAGCCCGGGAAATTCAAATCCCGGGCTTCATTTGCAAGTGCGGTATGCCTACATTACCCCGCTAGTTCGAACTAGGAGGGTAGTGTAGACGTACCCTGAGTGTCTGTAGCAAGCGGGAGTCTATAGTGAGTGGGTGTATTTGCAGTGTGCATAGCAGAGGTTATAGTGAGCTGGGTGTATCTATGGAGTGCATGGGGGGGTTATAGTGAGTGGAAGTGTCCGCAGTTTGCATACCAGAGGTTGCAGCGAGTATGCGTGTAGTGAGCTGGGGTGTGTGCAGTGTGCACAGAGATTGTTTGTAGTGAGCAGGTGTGTGTGCCAGCAGGGGTTTGTAGGGTTTGCGCAGGGGGTGTCTGTAGTGTGCACAACAGGGGTTTGTAGTGAGCAGGTGTGTCTGGCAGCAGGGGTTTGTAGGGTGTGTGCCGGCGGTGGTTTGTAGCGAGGTGTGTGTGCCAGCGGGGGTTGTAGTGAGGGGGGTGTCAGTGGGGGTCTGTCACTGTGTGCCAACGGGGGTTGTAGTAAGAGGTGTGTGCCGGGGAGGAGGGGTTGTAGTGAGGGGTGTGTGCCAGCGAGGGTTGTAATGAAGGGTGTGTGTCAGTGGGGTCTGTCGGTGTGTGCCAGCGGGGGTTGTAGTGAGGGGTGTGTGCCAGTGGGGGTCTGTCAGTGTGTGCCAGCGGGGGTTGTAGTGAGGGGTGTGTGCCAGCGGGGGTCTGTCAGTGTGTGCCAGCGGGGGTTGTAGTGAGGGGTGTGTGTCAGCGGGGGTTGTAGTGAGGGGTGTGTGCCGGGGGATTGTAGTGATGGGTGTGTGCCAGGGGGGTTATAGTGACGGGTGTGTGCCAACAGGGGTTGTAGTGAGGGGTGTGTGCCAGGGGGGTTGTAGTGAGGGGTGTGTGCCTGCAGGGGTTGTAGTGATGGGTGTGTGCCAGGGGGGTTATAGTGATGGGTGTGTGCCAACAGGGGTTGTAGTGAGGGGTGTGTGCCAGCAGGGGTCTGTCGGTGTGTGCCAGCGGGGGTTGTAGTGAGGGGGGCATGCCGGGGGGGGGGGGTCGTAGGGTGTGCACAGCGGGTGTCTGCAGTGGGAGCTCCACATCCCAGGCAGTTGGGTTGGGCAGCCAGGGTGGGGGCGCAGAGGTGTCATGTCCCATTGCGCAGGGCCCAGCCCCTGCTCGCTCCTTGTGTGCCAAACACAGCAGCCCCCCTTCCCACCTGCCCCCAGCGCGCCCGGCTCCCCCACTGCAGCCACTGCCTGCAAAGATTCCGGTGCCCATCACCGGTGCGTCTGGCCGGCGCTAACCAGCCCCAACACGGGGGAGGGGGAAAACTTGTGCCACAAAGAAGAAGGACGTGGCCCCGCCCTCGCTTCTCGTGGGGCTGTTTTTCCAGGCCCCGCTGGCTGACGCAGCCGCCTCGCGTGTGAGGCCTGCGGCTCGTCCGGCCTGGGAAGCTGCTGAATGCAGGAAGCTCCGTTTCTCTCCCGCCGGGGGGGAGGCCGGGCCGGGCTCGCATCTTGGCCAGGCCCGGCAGCCCGTGTGCTCCGGCAGAGCCCCCGCCCCGAGCAGGGTGCGAGCTGCCGCTGCTGCTGGGGCGAAGGCTTCTCCGAGCGCCACCCCACCCCACCGCGCCCGCCGCTCGCTCGGAAACAGTGACGCGTGTGCTGCACGGGAGCGGGCGCTGTTTGTAAATAGGCGTGGTGGGGGTGGGGAGGGAGCTGTGCGCACTGCGTGGGCCCGGAAACCCCCTTCCTCAGGCCACCAAGACGTTTCTCCCCATGGGCAGGCACAGGCACAGGCGTGCAAAGACACGAGCACAGCATG
Organism: Pelodiscus sinensis; assembly: GCF_052426305.1. NCBI lineage: Eukaryota > Metazoa > Chordata > Testudines > Trionychidae > Pelodiscus > Pelodiscus sinensis. The sequence continues at coordinate 6,358,748 of NC_143069.1, forward strand.
TATGTACACACGTGTGTAACACACACGCGCACATCCCCGAACAAACACCACATGCATGTACACCCAGGTTGGGCGCACACCGGATCTTGCACACATGCCAGCACACCAACAGATGTACACATGTGTATACACACATAGGCATGAACACAAATGCACATGCGTAAACAACCCTTCCCCCCACCCCCTCCATACTTAGACATTTAATCCCCCCATCCTCCCATTGGTCTCTCTCAGACCAACACATCCCCTGACAGCCCCACTGGACTCGTGTTGCTCTCATGTTGAACATTGGGAGGATCCAGTCTGCACTCAGCCCTCAGCCCTAGTGCAGCATCAAGGCCTGTTCACTCGGTTGGTTCTGCTGATCCTGTGAGTGCAGCCTGCCCCCATGCTTCAGGGCCCCAGGTGATTACACTGGTGAGGTCAGGAAGGAATTAGGGATGTTAAGAAGCATGTAACTCATTAATGGTGTCATCAAATATTTTGTCAATTACACAATTAATCAATTGTGGTTAGCACTCCAAGCACTCAGTCCCGGCTCGTGCCGGGTCCCGGCAGCTGCCGCTCTGCGGCTCTGCATAGAGAGGATTTTCAGAGCCAGCAGGCAGGCACCCTGGCTCAGTCCTAGCTCATGCTGGGTCCCGGCAGCTGCTCCTCTGTGGCTCTGCATAGAGAGGATTTGCCCAGGATATGTCCCAGGCTGGAGCTGGCTTTCGGCATGGAAAACAGGAGAATCAAAGGGCTTCCCGTCTGAGGGGCTGTCTGGCGGAGCCCTACCTGGGGGGCTTTCCCGGGCTGCAGCCTGCCACAGAACTGAGTCAGCAGGAGCCAAGCCCAGCTCTGAGCTCACCAAGGCGCCTGACCTCAGCCACTCCTGGAGGTGAACGGGAAGTCCCAGGGGGCCCGGGGCCACCATAACAGCAAGGGGAGGTCAGGACTGAGGCTCTGAGGAAGCTTTGATGCTCCACTCAAGGGGGAGACAATCCCTCCCTGCCCGACTCCCCTCACACCCCAGATTCTATGGGGGGGCAGCCAAGTAGATTCTGTGTGCGCCGGCCCTGTGGTGGGGCAGTGGGGGGACTGGAGTGCCAGCGCTGGGGGGGGAGGGGGCTGAGCGTCAGGGGCTGGATCCAGGCAAGCTGGGGGCTGCATCCAGCCCCCCAGTCCTGAGGTTCCCCACCCTTACTATAGAGGCTCATGAACTAAGCTCAGAGGTCCCAGGTTCGGTTCTGCTGTGGGTGTTATACTATGGCCATGGGTGTGTATGTATGTGTCTGCATGTTTGCCCATGTGTCTTCATGTCTGCGCAGGCATTAATGTGTGGCTGTGGGCGCGCATATGGGTGTATGCATATGTCTGTGTTAGTTTGCATACGTGTGTGCATAGGTGTGTGTGAATGCTTGTGTATGTGTACAAGTATGTGAGTGAATGTGCATGTGTTTGCATGTGTGCAATTGTTTGTTTGTGAATGCATTTGGTTGCATACATGCATGGTTTGCACATGTGTGCATGTATGTTTGTATATGCATGTCCATGTGTACACATACATGTACACGGGATTTCAGCTTTGCCAAACCTGAGCATTCAAAAAAAAAAAGGGGAACTCAAAGCAGAGCGTGCACAGGTGTGCGTGTGGAAAGCACCCAATACGCCAGAAGGGCTGATGCCCCTTGGGCCCCCAGAAGGGGCCAGGGAGGGTTCCCATGGAAGTTTCAGACTTGCTTTGGGGGTGGGTCCCTTCTAGGAAACCCGTGGGGGGGAATGGGGAGGTGGAGGGGCTTTCTTGCTACTGCTGGGGTGATTCATCTGCCAGAAGGCAAAGCAAAACAAACGGCCATGGTGCGGTGGGGTCTTGCCCCCTGCGGTAAATAGCTCTGCTAGGTTCCTACGCCAACCGGCAGGTTCAACCTCCTGTGCAGAGCTGGGAATAGAACCCAGGAGTTCTAGCTCGCCCCCGGCCCCACCATAATAGCCTGGCTGGCCAATTTCTGGATGAGCGGCAGGGGCTGCAGTGCGGAGGCCCTCACACCTTGCTCCAGTGTGAGACAGACAGGTGTCTATGCCTGAAAATGCACAGTCAGCCCTCGCTGCACACCCCAGCCTATCCTCCATCCCCCGCTATCCTCTCACACCCACCTATCCCCTCGGGAACCCAGCCTGCCCCCACGCATCCACCTGTCACCCCCATGCACCCACCAATCTCCAGCCAAACAGCTAAAATATCACTGCTAATAATTAGCTGCTAATTGGGAATTATCTCCATGCACTCCAATTCCTCTCTCGCTTCTGACACACACGCACAGTCGACCGTCCATTCACGTGTCCCCATCAAACCCCCGCCCCCAACATGGTGGCTGGAAGAACCTTCCCCCAAAGGCAGGTCAGTTCATCAGTGCCCTCAGAGGTGTCCTCTGCAGCTCCCTTCCTCCTAGGGGTGCCAGTTGCTGGAGGAGATGGGAGACTTCGGGCAGATGAGCCCCCGTCTCTAACAGTCCCTATGGCCCCTGCCAGGTGGCTGGACAAGCCCCAGGTCGGCAAGCAATGTGCATTGAGTGAGCTGGAGGATAAATGGTTCCTAAGACCAGCACACATGTACCGCTCCTTGCACGATGGAGGCTAGCCAGGGTCCCTTGAGTCTACCATATTACACCTAATAGCAATGCAAATGTACCACACCTAACACAACGGGGGCTGGTCCATTACTGTGGTGCCTAGATTCTACCACAATACACCTACTAGCAATGCAAATGTACAGTGCCTAGCACAATGGAGGCCAATCCGTTGCCACGGTGTCTAGATTAAACGGTAAGACAACAAATCACAATACAAACGTACAGCACCTGGCACAATGGAGCCCTCGTGTGTGGCCAACAAGTCTAGATTCTACCGTAATACACCTAATAGCCATCAAAATGTACATGTCTTGCACAGCCCGTACCTCTGAGATGCCTAACACCACCACCAGTAAATGATCATCATGAATAATCACCACAGTCATCGCTGTCTGACGAGAATGCTGTCGCCAGCAAGAAACCACCACGGAAACGAGGAGAACAAAACGTGCCTCCTGTCAAGGTCACTGGGTTTGCAGTCACTGCTGTGCCCCGCCCGTGACAATATTACCCATTTAGAAAAAGAAAGAGAAAGAACAGGCCACCCTCAGATCCTACCTGCCACCCTCCCCAAGCCCCAGCCATCGGGCGCCCTTTCCCCCCAGCCCCGGGGCAAAGTCTCCGAATTTCCCCATGTGGCTGCTGCTGGGGGAAGATTCCAGGCGGAAGGGGGCATGCATCCTGAAGGACACAGTGGCAGCTTTCTGGGACAAGCACCACTGTTTGGGGATTAAAACCCGACTCCTGGGTTAGGGATAGGAATGAGTCCGAATGGCTGGAACAGAGGCTGAGTTCTAACCCCAGCTCCAGCCGGAGAGTGGGGTGTAGTGGTTAGAGCAGGCGACTGGGCGACAAGACTCCTACCTTTCGCTCCCATCTCTGAAGCGAAACGGGAGGGCGTGGCATCTCACAGCTTATAGATAAGACTTGTTAATGCGGCCTCTTGGGTTCTGCTTCTGGCTTGGAGCACAACCAGACACCTGGGTTCTACAGTTGTCTTTGCCCTCAGTGACGGAGGGCAAATCCCCCCCACCTGTCTGTTTGTGCCTCTGTTTCCCTCCCCCTTATGAAATGTGGGGGTGAGCCCGACACCAGCCTCACTCATGCTCCGAGGAGGTTTTGGAGTCCTGCGGAAGGTGCCAAGGACACACAGCACATTACCATCACCATGGCGATAGCCATGTGTTTTGCAAATACTCATTAAGCCTGCGAGCTGGAGTAATTACCCTGACTTGACAGACGGGGAAACCAAGGCACAGGCTGAGTCAGTGGCAGGGCTGGGATTTCTGGTTCTGTTTGAAGTCACTAGAGCAGGCTGCCTCCCTGAGCCAGGGATAAAACCCAGGCATGCAGGCTCTCAGTCCCGTGATGTAACCACTAGACCTCACTCCCCTCTCAGAGCTGGGATGGGAACCCAGGAGTTCTGGCCCGCTGCCCTCTCCCTAATGCCTCTCTCTAACTCTCCTGCCTCTACCCTTCCCCATCACCTTGCTTGGGAGACCTTCTGTCAGATGCTCCAACATCTCCCAAAAGTCAAGGAGCATTCAGCTGTGTCTCTGTCCATTTTCCTCCTGGGAGCTAGAAGGAAACTGGGGTTCGAGGCGTTGCAAGGAGACGAGGCTGAGTCCACCACCGCCATGCATGTGCCTATACATACATGTGTGCATGTGCACGCACACATGCCTACATGCACCCCAGCTCAGTCTGTAGCACTTAGTCTGGGCCGTGTCTGGTGCTCCTAGGAGACTGTCATAAGAGTGCTAAAATAATAGCAAATAAAATGTACAGCCTCCCCGCACATGACTACCGCAATACATGTAATAGCTCCAGCCTCCAAATGTCTGCGCCAAAGCACATCTGCCCCCTTTGCTCCCGTCAGCCACAGAGTCCCCTCGGCCCAGCTCTGACTCTGCGCCCTGCAGTTGTCCATGTGCATGTCCCGGGAGGCGGTACTCAGCTCTGGTACAGGTCTCCAGGACTGCAGGGACTCAGCTCGGCCTAAGCCCCCTTCACTCTCTGACCCAATCTCAAAAGCTCACAAGGAGCTGAAATGTGAATGGAGTCTAGTGGTTAGAGCACGGGGCTGGGAGCCAGGACTCCTGGCCTCTAACCCCAGCTGTGTGTGTGAGTGTGTGTGTGTGTGTGTGTGTGTGCGCGTGGAGAGTCTGGTTAGAGCAAGAATTGGCGCCACACTCACAATTGCTCCCTTTCCTGTTTACACCGTTTCTGGTGTGCCTTGGGCACATTCCCAGTTCTCATGCTGCCCCCTGCAGACTGCTAGGGGCATTCTCCTTCGTCATGCAGCAGCCGCCCTAGACGCCGGGGAGGGGGATATGTGCCTGGGCTGGTTTTGGAGCTGAACATGCTGATCTGCAAAAAGCCTGCACCTGGCACAACCAAGATGTGGATCAGGCCTCAGCCCAGCCCGCCCTGCCAAGGAATAGGCCTCGCTGACGCACACTGAGGGCAGCAACACCCACGCAGAGCTCACAACCGCACAGAGCTACCACAGCCCACATCACAAACACAGCCAGCTCACAAACACACAAACAAGTACACACAGCCCTGGAGACACACAAAAAGGTAACACACACACACACACAGGTTTAACCTCCCCGCTCGACTCGCACACCAGACACAGCTCTCTCTCTCGCATTCCCCACCACCAAGCACAACACAACCCTTCCCCAAGGACAGGCAGGGCTCACACCTCACCCACAGCTACCGCACACACCCCTCTCCCCCGGCACCCCGCCACACACACACGCCAACCCACTAACCCTCTGTGATGCGCCATCCTGAAACTTACCCACTGCCACACCTGTTCTCACAGGCACACCCCGCCGTGTGCATGCACACCCAGTGTGTTGCTCACACACCTGGTGCATTCACATTCTATGGTGCCTGCCTCTCCCTCCCACACCTCTCCAGGGTGCACCCCTGCCCCACTCCCACTCAGTCTACTGTGCACACCCCCTCACACCCACACATGGACAGCACACACACATGCTACAGTGCATGGCCCCTTGCATGCATGTTACACAGTGCAGCCCTCTCAGACACTGTCCCACACATCTCACCAATGCACGTTACCTTGCACACACTCGTGTCCTCCCCACCCCCACACCACCACTGATGGTCACTCCACATGCTGCTACAACCCCAGCCCCAGGGGGAGCCCCTCATGGTGCCCCACCAAGGAGGATTGCTGGCCCAGCTCCTGTTTCCTTGGGGCTCCGAGGGAGCATGGCCCCTGCCCCAGTGCTGCCCCCAATGCTTGCAGGGAGGGGCGCAAGGCAAGGGGAGTAACAGGGATGTAGCATGGGGTGCCCCGGTGCTAATAGGGGGGGTCCCCTTTTCCCTTTGCTCCAGGGCAGATCCGGGCCCTGCTCCCTTCTCCTCTGCCCCTGCCCCTCTCTGCCCTCCTTTTCCCAAGGGTTCCCCTGCCACTAGGGGAAGTCCTGGGGCTGGGGGCTGGCTCCAGGAGGGCTCTATCCCAGCCCTGTCAGTCACGGGTTAGCCACAAAAGGGCCTTGGGGGAGGATGCGGAGGGGTAGAGGGCTGGGCTGCAGGGGCAAGAGTAGGGGGCTGGGAGGCTGGGGATAATCTAGGGTCTTCGCCCCTCCATTTCCAGTCCCTAGAGCCCTCCTCCCACCTGTGGCCAGTCAGCCGTGCAGCGGGGCTACCAGGATGGGAAGAGGTTGCGTAAATCAGAAACAATGCAGAGAATTCCCCTCCTGCAGCACAAAGAACAGGCTGTTCTCTGTGAGTTCATCCCTCAGCCTAGATCAGCCACTCCCCCGCCTTGCCACATGCCCAGCCTCCGCCCCCCCTCCCCACTTCCTTTCCACCCCCACTCTCAGCTGGAGGGCTGAAAATCCAAACCAGGAAATGAGCACAGGGGTCCACGCAGGAGCTTGGGAAGGGATTGGGCAAACAGCCCCACACCGGATAATGTGGGATGCTGTGGGGGTCCCAGCACAGGGCCAGTTGCAGCCAATGGCACAGTTAGGGCAGAGGGCTGGGAGCCAGGACTCCTGGGTTCTAGACCCAACGCTAGCAGGGGAGTGAATCTTGTGGGTAGAGCCGGGAGGTGGGCCGGGCCTTGGTTCTGCTCTCAGTTCTGGGAAATAAAGAGTGGTCTAGAGGTGAGAGGCAGGACTCCTGAGTTCTTCTGGCTCTGTGATCTTTTACAGTCCGTGCCTCAGTTTCCCCAACTATAAACTGCGGCAAATGTGACAGGCCTTGTTAGTTATTAACATACAGCAAAGTTTGCAACCCAGGGGGAAGGTACGTGACCAAGTTCAGTACCTGGCCTTTGCTCCAATGGAGTCCCTCTAGGTTTACACACAGGTACACCTCAAATCAGAATCTGCCCTGGTGGAGTTACTCTAACTTTCACACTGATGGGTAAACAGGATCAGAAGCTACAGTCACGCCACTGGCATCAGCGGAGTGACTCCGGTTTACTCCCGGGTGCCAATGAGATCAGAATCTGGCCCATGCGGCACTGAAGCCCCTTGGGGAATGACTCCAGATTTACATCACTGACAGTGATGTGAACCTGTCCCATGGTGCCCTGAAGCCAGTCACGGAGTGACTCTGGATTAACACTGCTGGGGAGGATCAGAATCTGGCCTGGGCGCTCTCGGAAGCAATTTGTTTCCTTGGGTCACTGCTGCTGTTTTGGGCTTGGCAGCTGATGGCTGTTTCCAAGAACTCATTGCTGTTCCCACCCGGGTTGGGAGGGACGGGAGGCCACGCTGGCTGAGGACAGAGCGTTCCCTCCCTGGGAGGGGCTCGGCTGTCCCACCCCCTCTCCCAGCCTCAGGATGCAGCTTCCCTCGCCAGACCACCACAAGCGGGAGCCTCCATTCCCAGCCCTCAGCCCTAAAAATTCTGCTGTGATGCAACCCGCCTTTTCCAGCCACAGGAACCTGCCGAGAACAGGACGTTTCTTTCCTAGCCCTGCCGCTGCCGCACAGTGGAACCCCCCGCTCCTTGGCAGGGACAGCTCTGGCAACAGAACGGCTTGAACTCCCCTCCCAGCTGCCGCAGGAGGCTCTCCATGGTCTGCTAGCAGCAAAGGGGCTAGGCCACACAACTGAGCAGTCCCAATCCCAACCAACAGGGAGCAGCAGAGCACCCACCCGGGTGCCAGGCACTGTACAGTTCAGTGCTATTAGGTGTATTACAGCAGCATGTTACTCAGGGATTTTCAGACTTGGGTTCACGACGACTCCAGCTTAGCTAATGAAACTCTGGCCCCAATGCTGGCTTGTCCCTAGGACACGCTCGGCCCCGCCCAGGCAGAGTAGCCGCGGATTTTCAGGTGCCGAACAGGATCTCTGGGGCAGATTCCCGGAAAGCATAAGCTGCAGCGGAGCCTGGCAGGTGGGTTTTTCCCAAGCCTGCATGACTAAGAGAGACGCATTCCTCCCTCGTGAAGAGCACCGGGCCTGGGTCCTTTTGAAACACGCAGGCTTGGCTGGCTGCCCAAGAGGCCTGCCAAGCAAGGAGCATGGGTGAAACCCTCCACAGGTATTTCAGCACCCAACTCCCGCTGAACACAGCAACCGTTGATCCTTCTAGTGATCCTTCTCTCCCTCTAGCTCGGTGGCCTCCAACCTTTTTACTCCAACCCAAATGTCAGGGCAAGCCAAGATCTACCCCACCCCTTCCCTGAGATCCTACCCTCTCCAGTCCCCTCCTCTCCATCATTTGCATTCCCCAGACCTTACTCACGCTCACTGGGTTGAGACAGGATATCGGCTACGTCTACACTGGCATGATTTTCTGGAAATGCTTTTAACGGAAAAGTTTTCCGTTAACAGCATTTTCGGAAAAGTACGTCTAGATTTTTGCCGAAAAGCGTCCGTGGCCAATCTAGACGCAGTTTTCCGCAAAAAAGCCCCGATTGTCATTTTCGCGATCGGGGCTTTTTTGTGGAAAACAGTACTGTGCTGTCTACACTGGCCCTTTTCCGGCACAGATTTCAGGAAAAAGACTTTTGCCCAAACGGGAGCAGCATAGTTTTTCCAGAAAAGCGCTGATGATTTTACATTAGATCGTCAGTGCTTTTCCGGAAATTCAAGAGGCCAGTGTAGACAGCTGGCAAGTTTTTCTGGAAAAGCGGCTGATTTTCCGGAATAACTTGCCAGTGTAGACACAGCCGATGTGTGGGCTCTGGGGTAGGAATGAAGGATTGAAGCAGCTCTAGAGAAGTGATTATTCCCTTTTAGTCAGCTCTGGTGAGGCCACGTCTGGAGTATTGCGTCCAGTTCTGGGCCCCCCTACTATAGAAAGGACGTGGACGCAAAGCATATGGGCAACCAAAATGATTCAGGGGCTGGAGCACTTGACCTACGAGGAGAGGCTGAGAGATCTGGGCTTATTTCGACTGCAGAAGAGTGAGGGGGGATTTGATAGCAGCCTTCAACTTCCTGAAGGGAGGTTCCAAAGAGGATGGAGAGAGGCTGTTCTCAGTAGTGACAGATGCAGAACAAGGAGCAATGGGCTCAAGTTGCGGTGGGAGAGATCCAGGTTGGATATTAGGAAAAACTATTTCACTAGGAAGGGGGTGAAGCACTGGGATAGGTTCCCTAGGGAGGGGGTGGAATCTCCATCCCCGGAGGTGTTTAAATCTTGGCTTGACAAAGCCCTGGCTGGGTTATAGAATCATAGAATACTAGGACTGGAAGGGACCTCGAGAGGTCATCGAGTCCAGCCCCCCGCCCTCAAGGCAGGACCAAGCTCCGTCTACACCATCCCTGACAGATGTCTATCTAACCTGTTCTTAAATATCTCCAGAGAGGGAGATTCCACCACCTCCCTTGGCAATTTATTCCAATATTTGACCACCCTGACAGTTAGGAATTTTTCCCTAATGTCCAATCTAAACCTCCCCTGCTGCACTTTAAGCCCATTACTCCTTGTCCTGTCCTCAGAAACCAAGAGGAACAAATTTTCTCCTTCCTCCTTGTGACACCCTTTTAGATATTTGAAAACCGCTATCATGTCCCCCCTTAATCTTCTTTTTTCCAAACTAAACAAGCCCAGTTCATGAAGCCTGGCTTCATAGGTCATGTTCTCTAGACCTTTAATCATTCTTGTCGCTCTTCTCTGTACCCTTGATTTAGTTGGGATTGATCCTGCCTTGGGCAGGACTTGATGACTCCTGAGGTCTCTTCCAGCTCTAGGATCTATGATTTGGGTGTGGGAAGGGGTGAGAGGCGCAAGCTCTGGGAGGGAATATGGGTGCAGAAGGAGGTGGAGAAGGAGATGCTGGCTCAGGGAGGGGGATCCAGGCTGAAGAGTGTTGGGTTAGGTGGAGGGTTGAGGTGCTGGAACAAGCTGCAGGCTTGTGGATGTGGGGCTGCAGGAGTTTGGGTTGGGGTGCATGAGGGGCTCAGGGCAGGGGGTGTATAATGGGCTCAGGGCACAGGTTTGTGGTATGTGGGTGGTGCAGGCGTTTGTGGCTCAAGACTGGGAATGTGGGAGGTGCGGGAGTTTGGGCAGAGGGTTCAGGTGTATGACGGGCTCAGGGTTGGGGTCTGTGGGGGGTGCAGGAGTGTTCTGATGCTGTGGCCAGATGGGGGCTTGGCCCCAATTGGGGGCTTGTTGGCCAGGCTTCATTTTTAAATAAAATATTATGGCCAACCCAAAATGTTTCAGCGTTGTCTTTATTTATGGGAGGGGTGAGGAACATTTTTTGGGTCAGGGGCCACTGACCCACAGAAAAATCAGTCGGGGACCTCACAAGTGAGAAACAAAAAAGAATCCCTCCAAAATCCCCCCAACCCTCACTGATGTGGCCCCAACTGAGTACACCTCCCTCCCTGGCACTCCAGCCCCATGGTGGCGGGGGAGGATAGGTAGGACTGAAGTTCAAGGCCTCAGGCCAGATTAATTCTTCTGGAGTTGCAGGGTTAGTGGATTTTGTGCCCCCCCCCCCCCCAGGCTCTGGGGTAGGGCAAAATACGAGGAGCCCAGTGTGTGGCACAGAGCTGCCAGTGAGTGGGATAGGTATGGGGGTGAGGAATTTGGGTGGAGAGTAGGGTACAGGAGCAAGCTTGGGCTAGGTGTCTGGCCAGGAGGGAGGGGACAGGAACAGGGTGCTGGTGAGTTCCTGGCCAGGGGAGAGGAGGCAGGGATAGTTCGACCAGTACCTGGAGGGTCTTCAGGGACTGTCACGTTAATGGATTTTAAAGGGAGAAGCCAGATCACTGCTGCACCCATGGGGGCCGGGGGAGTTTGCCCCAAAGTATGTACAAAGGGGGGCATGTGAGGTGTCAAATGAAAGTTTATGTTCTACTGATTCTGCATATGCTATTCATGTACATGTATGATATCTGTATGTGGAGTTATAAATACATACTTTGTGCTTATGCTGCAAGATTCTCTGTCTGGCAGCGTGTCCTTCCCTCCTCCCCCACCGGAGGAAGCTGTCTTTGGCTCCAATTTTGCGAGTGGCAGAAGTGTCCGTGCAGGCTCCTTGTTGCGGGTGGAAGGGAGCAAAGGGTGCGCGGGGGGGACGACACTGCAACAAGATCAACTGGCAGTGCCTTTGCGATCGACTGGTTGGTGACCGCTGCTCTAGCTCTATGCTTGTCTCTCTGCTTGTGGCTTCTAAGCCTCTGCAGGCGCCTGCCCTCTGCAGGCTGGCACTAGCTTAAGTCGGCTTTTGGCACGGTCTACACAGCAGGAAGTCGAAGGAAGAAAACTCTTCCTTTGACTTCCCTTACTCCTCATGAAATGAGGGTTACAGGAGTCGGAGTGAGAAGTCCTCCAGCTCGACATTCTTTTAAAATAAAGGCTGGCAGTGGAGACATGCACTGTCATTTCGGAACAATGTCAGTTATTCTGAAATAACGCTGCTGTGCAGACATCGCCCAAGGGGTCACCGGGAACCAAAGCACGCTAGGGTGGAACTGTAGGGGAGCATGGATGGGAAAGTTCACCCCTGGTTTTTCAAGGCCGAGGGCGGCTAGACGACAGTCCCGCATCTGACCAGGCCGAAGGTACCAGGCCAGGGCTCTACTCCCTGCAGCAGCAGAACAGAATGAGAAACAGCTTTGTGCAACTAAAAATTATACCAGTGAAAAGCAAGGGGTCAGAGCTTTTATTAGAAGAATGTTAAGAAACCTGCAGGCTCGGTTCTGATCTGTTAAGTGCCAGAATAAATCCACGGTGGAGTTAGGAGGTAGGCTGCTGCCAAACACACTTCAGGGTTTAATACAAAATATTTTAGAAAACCCCAAATATGAAAAGTTTATTATTAAAAAAAAAAAAAAAAATCAGCCCAATGTCTAAGAAATTCATTGTCCTTCTGCATTTAAGCCACACTTGTAATCTGGAAACCCCAAATTCTCCTCTGGGGGAATTCTGCCCTAAAATAATTCAAAATGACGCACACAGTATTTTAAAATTCTATACAATTCTGCATGCTTTATTTGTTAACACAACAATATAATCAGGCCAGTTTCGATTACTTTGGAAATGTTATTTCAAAATCCCTTTCAGCAAATGTGTGTAAGGACACACAAAAATAATTCCCTTAGGAGTTGAATATTCAACACTCCACCACACCCATGGACACTCCTTGCAGGGTCAGGTCTAAGACACACGGTGGCAGGAGTGATGGGGAGGAAGGCGGAGTTTAGTCAGCAGAGAGTGCATTAGCTGAGTGGCATCTGTCCCCAGTCCCTCCCCAGAGAGAGGTGAGGGGGCTCCCTGCTTCTTTGAGGGCAAATGGACCTCAGGACCCACTTAGCTGCTTTTAGCCCCCTCTTCAGCTCTCTTCCACTCCCCATCCTTGCCAGAGACTGTGCCCCCTCAGCTCTCCTCCCACATTCCCTTCCCCCTAGGGATTAACTCCTTTCCCATGCCACTGGCCCCGGCTCCAACACCCCACTCTGCACTGGTAGCCCAGCGCACCCCGTGTCTCCCCCTCCCACCCTGCCCCAGCCTCAAAGGCCTAGTGCAGCAGAGGAAACTGACTGCAGGAACCAGAGCCGGTGGACTCCGGCTCCTGGAGGACTCCTGCCTGTGTGGCACACCAGGGAAGAGCTCTTCCTGGGGCTGGGGGTGTGCTGCAAGCACATCTCTGGTGTAAAATTCAGGGAGATGGGTGCCCCAGCAGAGCTGCTTGTATTAGCCCCACATCTCTGCAGTAGGGACAAGAGATGCACATGGGGACTGAACAGAGGTGGGGAGGATCACCCTGCAGCCTTCCCCCCAAACCCTGACACAATGCAAGGGCCAAGCCTGCCCCATAAATACCCCAGTGGTCTGCCCTCCCGCACTGGGTACATCACAATAGTGAGTAACACGGGCACAGTGTTACAACCCCTCCTGCCGCTTCCATTTCAGAATTGATTCTTCTGCAGGGAAATAAATAAATAAATACAAATCCGTGGAGAACAGGAATCATGCTCAGTGGTGCAGAATCCCCCTGGAGTAAAAGCTTCCTGGAGCAAATAGAGAATGGGGAAAGAGAGGAGACAAAGCCAATTAGGAATGGAAAGCGAAACTGAGCAGGCCAGTTACAAAGAGAGGGAAACAAACCAATTCAGTTCTTGGACCGGATTCTCCTTTGGATTTGATTTCAGTGCCAGAGAGAATTCTGCTAGTCACAGGCATTAGTGAGCCGGAGGGCAACTTCTCTCTCGCTTCATGGTGCTGGGGAGAGATGTTTCCAAGAAAGAAGACAGAGGCAAAGTCAGTGTGATGGTAGGAGAACATTCCCACCCGGGCTTGTTTGAATCGGATAGCATGTCTCTGAAACGGTTACGGTTTCAGAAAAATAAACAATACACCCTCCAATCCTGCTCATTCACCTGTGTTGGGGGGAGTTTTAATTTGAGAAACAGAGGAAGATTCTGAGGCTCCTCAGCTTCATTAGTGTAACAATCTCAGGCCTCCCTGACCCCTCCGGATATCAAAGGGGAGTGGAGGCGGCTTAGGCCCTGGCATGGGAGACTTCAGCAAGCAGATCCTGAGCTGGGTGAGAAAGTTTCAATGGGCTAATGTGTTCTGAACGTGTGCGGGCCAAGCCGCCAGGCGGTATAGGTTAGTGTAGCAACAGTGAGTTCAGCCATGGTCTCAAGGGGCCGATCTAGGATAGGTGAAGGGGAAAGGAGTAAGACCAGAGGAGTCAGATGAGAATGAAGATGGAGGAGAGACCATCCACCCACCCAGGGAATGCAGAGGCCACGAGACAGGCTGTGGACCAAATGCGAGTCTGTAAAGGTTTCGCCAGCTGACACAGCACAGTCCAGAAACAATTCAAATCTCCTTCAGACCATGCTGGCTGCAGAGCAGGAGCACCAACTGTTCCACACCGCAGCCTACGGCCCGCCCTGGGCAGGGACCTTGCCGGTGATCTTGTTTGAGCACTCCAGCAGGGCATTGTGGATGTCCTTGGCGCAGGAGATCTGGGATTTGATCATGCTCAGGTACTGGGTGTAAGGCAGGCTCTCGGTCTGTACCGCATCGGGTTTGGTGGCCGTTGGCACGAGGTTGGGAGAATGCTTGGTGCTGTCGAAGCTCTGGGACAGGCACTCATAGGCAAGCCGCTGGAGGGGGAGAGAACCCATTAACACATGGAGTACAGTTCTTGGCCCTCCCTTGGCCTCTGGCCTTTATCAGGGCAATCTTTGTTCTAGCCTCTAATTGTCCCTGGCCAGGTCAAGGTCTCAGGCCCTCTCCCCTCTTTCAATTCACTCTCTTGCCTGCCCGCACTGTACATCTGTGCTCATTTGTTCAAGCCCCACTGCTCCCACCCCTCCCTTCTGCCCTCTCATCACCCCACTCCCTTTGCATAGCACAGGGGCGGCCATAAGTGGCATGAACGGCAGGAGCTCAGCCCACCTCCCACACAGCAGGGAGCCCGTGCTGCCTCAGGAGCCTCAGGGCACAGCACCAGCTCCAGGGGGCAGGCAGGGAGGCTGCAGATGGGGTTGCGCACAAGCAGCCAGTGATCTCCCCCTTCTCCGCCCACCCAGCCTCACTGACTGGCAGGGCTGCATGGTGGGCAGCTGCTTCGGGGGCCGGGGCTGCTCTGGGGGCAGCCAGCCCGCCGGGAGGAGCTGGGCTACTCCAGAGGCAGGCGGGGCGCCCCCAAGCCAGCTGCCGGCTGGAGCCAAGCTGGGGGCAGGGGCCATGGGGAGGAAGGGGGGTTCATTCTGTAGCGCTGTTTTTCTGCTGGGGGTGGGAAGTGCGGAACTGCCTTCCTAGCCGTCTACCACCTTCACCTGAGAGTCCCGCTCCCACCTCCTCCAGCCCACCACTCTCCGCCCTCTTTTGCAGCCCCAGTCCTGCAGCCTCGGTGCTCCCCGCTCTGCTTGCCTCCCTTTCTGCCTTGCAGTGCCCCCGTCAGGCAGGCTAAAGATAGCGCTGAAGCCATGCCCGACCACCAGCACCATCACCAGAGGGTGAGTGCTGCCTGGGCTCCGGCTCCGGGTGGTGGTGGGGGCAGCTGTGGGGACAGGAAAACACATGGAGGGGGTCCCCCTGACCCAAAGCTGCATTGGTCCCTGGGCATCTAGGTCCATGGCAGGAAGGCATGGCATACCATGGACTGGACCCTCATGAAACCCCGCCTCCAGCAGGGCAGGGCACCCCGGGGTCACCTACCTGCCTTGACCATTTCCCTGACCTTCCCACCCCCCGAACCATCCGGACCCCAGCATCCAGCATCACACCCTGCACAAGACTGGAGCCAGTGTCGGCTTCCAGGGGGTGGGGGTGGGGGTGGGGGGGTGGAAGGAATGTGCAGCAACACCCATGGCTGGGTGCCACGTACGGACCAACCGTATGATGCTGAGATCCAACAGTGGAAAACTCCCCTGCTGAAACTAAAAGGCCTGTTTGAGCTATTGTCTCCAGGCTACCAGCTATGGCTGACCAAGCCTCGGAGGGCAACAAAGCCAGAGTAGGGCAAATAATGCAATTCCAAGAAGTCAAAAATAGCTTTTTTATGTCAAACAGGAAACAACTTTTCCTTTTTAAATTTCGTCAAATCAAGAACTAAAAAAAGTTAGTTTGGGGTTGAACACAGCAGTTTTGAATACTGAATTTTACTAAAACCAATCAAAGTTAAAGGGAATTTTCACGCCACCATTTTGAATAAAATCAATTGAAACATTTCAGAGGGATGAGACTACATCTCTCCTGAGCCACCATGTCTCATGGTGCGAGGCGGCTGCAGTGGCTGGTAACATGGGAGATGGTTTTGATGCTTCATAGCCTTGTTCTTTATAAGCTGAACAGACTCCATTTCCCATGATGCTCCACAACCAGCAACAGCAGTGATGCACCTCTTGGGTGCATCATGGGACAGAGTCCCGCTGGAGATCCTGGCCTGTGGAGGAGAATGGGGACATGAAGCAACCAAACTACAACTCCCATGAAGCTCTGCTGACAAGGGGCTAGCTCACCAGGCACAACTCCAGCTGGTCGCACAGGGCGTAGAACTCCTCCAGGCTCTTGTCGAAGCGCTGCACCACCCCGTCGTTGCTCTTCCTGAAATGACAGGCACTCTAACAGTATGGCCATGGTAATGCAGTCATGGCTGTGCTCCGAGTCATCTGCTCCAGGAAAGGCAGCCAGATCCAAACCCCAGCACTACCCCGGTCAGGGATCTAGCCCCACAAGGGAGGGCAAAGGACTGGGCTAATCCTCTGATAGGCCTCCCCTCAGTGGCTTGTGGGGAACTGCAAAAAGCATCCAACAGGAAGAGAAAGACATCGGGGGAAGGAACATATATCGTGGATTCACAGAAAGGGATTGCTCGACTATCTCTGGGGGCACAGAGACCTTCACGAAGGAGGTAAAAGCACAGCACTCCACAAAAGGGGCCTTTCCTGGTGGCTTGATTGAGAATGCTGCAGGGAACTTCAGAGGAGATAAAACTTCTGCAGACAGAAGGTTTAACCTCTGAAGTTTAAACTCTATGAAGTGCTTGGAGATTTTGCTTGATTCCATTTGTTACTCCCATCACTAGAACCTCTGATCTTTGTTCATAAACTTCTTATATTGGAGTGGTGGTGGTGAGCCAAATGTCGGGTCGGAGCTGCACCTTACAAGCTGCTGTGCACGTTGCCTGCAGGGACAGCAGGTCTGGAATTCTGCAAGTGTTCAGCGGAACAGGGGACTCCAGGGGACGCACTAAGAACTTGTGAGGCCTGAAGGGCAGGGCAGGGCTTGTGCTGCCAGAGGCTGGTGGACTCAGGGAGCTGAATCACAACAGGGCCAGACAGGCTGCTTTGTGCTAAGGACGGGTGGTGCTGATGTGCCTCACCCCTACATATCCCAATGGAGGGTCACCTAAAGCACAGAAAGATGATGGGGATCACAACTGAGATGGGGAAAGGCCTCCAGATTCCACAAGTGGACATGGAAGTGGCAGTCTCCAAGTGGCAGGGAGAGCAATGGGCCAGCAGGCTGGGAAAAGCATGCGTAACCCATATCTTCTTTAAAGGGGGCATGCTAATGAGGCTTGGGGTGAACCCTACAAAGGGTCTTTCTTGGGGGGGGCAAGAACACTGGGAGACCCCCTGCCTCATCTCTCCATGTTCCTGCTCCACCCCTGAACCATCCCTTCCTCCAAGTTCCCCCATCCATACTCCCCCCGAACCCCTTTCCCTGAAGCCCCCAGTTACATGATCTGGGGGCATAACCAGGGGGCTTGGTGCTAGGTGAAAGCAGGAGTCAGGTTCTGCACTCACTGAGGAAGAGGGAGCCCAGAGCAATCCATGCAGCAGCCTGCACAGCTCTACCTCCATCTCCCAACCAGGTCTCTGTGCTCCCTGAGACTCTGTCACTCTGGGGAGCAGAGCAGAGTGAGCCAGGGCCAGGCCACTCCGCTTCCTGCCACCCTGGCAACACGGAACGACCAGGCTGGGAAATGGTGGTCGAGCTGCACAGGCTGCTAGGTCACTCCACTTCCCAGTCTCCTGCCACTACGATATGTATGTGGGGGGAGGGTGACCCCTGCTGCCAGGCCCCCCAGCCATTCCGGGCCCCGCGGACTCCCATCAATATAGGGGACCATCTCGTCCATAGGACGGTCGGGGTGCCCCCAAAGCACGGGGCTTAAAGCAGCTGCCTTGAACCATCCTATGGAAAGGACGGCTCTGCTACAAAGAGACAGTTGCAGGGCAAACTTTCCCCTTTTCCACACCCTGTCTCCTACCCTAACCTTTAGTAGCGGAAGTTCAGGGGAATGATTCCCATTCAGCCCAGTCTGCTCTCCTGCCCTCAATGGGGCTGGAGTGCCCAGTGGGTAGAGTGGGCTTTGTCCAATGTGTGCCAGCCCAATTAGACCCAGCCAGCCCCTTTCACAAGCAGCTGTCAGGCAGGGGTGCTGCTTGGTGGTTACTAAGCTGCACTGGGCGCAAATCAACACTGATTTAAGGTGACTTGTTCAAGCCACCCAGGGCTTTGTTCTTTCAAAACAATGTCAGTGGGAGTCATCTTGTACCCATGGTGGATGCCTGCCATCCAAGGCCATGAAGGGAAATTCAGCTGCTAGACACCAGAACAACATGGGCTCCAGAAACGCACCCAATGCAGGCCTGACTCTGCTCTCACTGATACAACAGAGCTGGGGTGAATGATTAGCTCTCAAGATGGCCCCATGAACTCCTGCTTTGTACAAGGAAGCCACAGTGTCCTTTGAAATTGAGAAGTTTAAAGACATGGTCCTTCTGGCTCCTGAGTTAGAAAATAGCCCCACCCAAGGCAGGAGGGAAAGACTACTCACTGCCCGTTATCGATGTTTGTATTCTGGACGAGATTCTGAGCAGCGATTTTCATCAGGTTCTGGAGTGTGGGAGAAAGCAAGTGTCAGATAGTGCAAGGTAAACAACAGACTTTGACATTCCCTCCTCTGCTTGCTAGCTAGTTTGAGAATGGAGTTTGGACTTGCTGCCACCTCTGCTGCACCTGGAGAAGCCGCATTTGGGACTCATGCAGCTGTCACAAGAACCCTGGCTTTGGCAGGAAACTGCCATTAATATTACACACAACACTGCACTGCAATCCTCTAGGATTTCAAAGCAAATTACAACAGTGGGCTGGCGCTAAGCTTCCAGTCATACAGATGGGGAAACTGAGACACAGATTCATGACACCATTCAAAAGGTCATCCATGTCACAGCTGTGAAAAAGACTGAACTACCAAAGTCCTCTGCTTTTACCACTAACCATCACTCCCCCATCCAAAGCCAGAAATAAAAGACTCCTGATCCCTAGTTGTGTGTTCTAACCACTAAATGCCAATCAAAGCATTTTACAAGTAAAAACCTCTCCTCCCCATCCAGGTGGTTAGTATCAGTTTCCTTGTTTGAAAAAGCAAGATACAGTTAAGAAGGGAATACACTTACAATGCTATTCTGGTGGATTTGTTAATGCCATTTACATCTACAAACCCTTTCAGTCATGTCAAGAATGGGAACCGGACCCAAACTTAATCCTGGAATTTGCGGAGTTAAATCAGGTCAGTGAGGTATTGACAAGAATCCGGGCCAAAGTTCTGTTCCGTTTTATTTGAACATTGCAATTTCTGGCATGTTGACATTACAATCTAACCCAGCAATGAGTCATTTACCAGAATCTCAGTCACACATTGCTTATGACATGACACACAGATTCTGGAGTGGTTTCATTCTCCACAAATAGACACAGGAGAATGATGACTCACTTGTTTCAGAAGTAAATATTTTGTTTTAAATTGTTTTTAATTGAACCCATTTTAAAAAGTCCCGTGACTCTGGCCAATAAATTCCTTGACTCAGACTGGGGCTGAGAAATAGATGTGAAATCTCCCGGTAGGTTGTTTTTTTTTTTTAAGCCACTCTCAGAATGTAAGCCTGGAACTGAAACGTGACATACAGCGTTCTCCCATGCAAAGGCTCTGCTCAGGCAAATAAAAGCTGCCTCAACCTTCCCCTTTTAATCTCGCTGTTCAATGTCAATACACAAGTTACAGCTTTAGAAAATGAACTTCCATTTCTTGCTCAAAGCATGAGAAATTGCCATAGGCCATTTTAAGGTACATCCACTAGCACCAGAGATGGTAGCCACTGATATAAACAGGGCAGATCACCCACATAAGAATGGCCAGACAAATGGTCCAGCTAGCCCAGTGTCCAATCTACTGACAGTGGCCAACGCCAGGTGCTCAATGAACAGAACAGGGCAATCATCGAGTTATCTGTCCCGTCATTCAATCCCATCTTCTGGCCATTAGGAACGCCCTGAGTATGGGGTTGTGTCCCTGACCATTTCAGCTAACGGCCATTGATGGACTGATCCTCCAGGAACTTGTCTAATTTCTTTTTCACACCAGTTACATTTACAGCCTTCCCAGGATCCCATGGCAACAAGTTCCATGTATGGTTCTTGTGTGTTGGGGGGGAAGTATTTGCTTTTGTTTGTTTAAAACCTGCTGCCTATTACTTTCACTGGGTGACTCCTAGTTGTTGTGTTGCAAGAGGGGACAAATAACCCTGTCCTAGCACTTTCTTTACACCATTCATTCGCTCAAACCACCCCCACCCCGCAGCAGTTGACTGAGGCAGACATCACTATACTGGCTGCATTTGCTTCCTTTTCTGAAGGTTTTCTCAACAACCATAACAGCTTTGCTTTGCTCAATTAAACTGAGGAGCTGGAAAAAAATCTGAGAGAGATTTCAGAGGCCCAACCTGAGCTAGTCCTTCATACTCCTCCAGAGGGGCCCACCCAGCTCCCTGGGAAACAATGCAGTAAGAATCAGGCTGTTTTCAGTGTCAATATTTAGGAGAGGCAGGCTGGCCTGGAACCTTGCCAACTGCCTGGACCCATGGTATTGTGATCTCACTTTATGAGGGCAAGGGCTTGTGCAGTTAATGTAAGAGCAAGAGGTCAATCGCTTTGTTGTCTGTGCCCAAGAAAGTGTTTGTGCATGTTCTGCTGGTATGTTTAGAGCCCCTCTACATTGAGAGAGTTGGCCCAAACAGCCAGCTCTTGCTATATTTAAAATGCAGAGCCACAGTGGTCCAGAACCGGCGTGAGCTGGGACTGCTCAGTCCTGGTTTGCACAGGCTCCGGGAGCTACCCTTGCTACAGCTCTGCAGAGCAGCCCCCTTATCAACTAATTGTGTAGTTGATACAAATTATATTGACTACATGATTAGCCAAACTGCTCTTTAACATCCTTACTGGGGAGCACACTTTTTTTTCTTGCTACATGCAGGTTAAGGTAATCGGGTGTGATGAACCTATGTCTACACAGTGCAGGGGGTCCAGAACAGCTTGTTAAGGTGTGTAGATATGGAGCAGGACACATCTCCATGAAGCTCTCATAGAGGAACTCTCTGACCCTTCTCACAAGGTTGCTGGGAAGGCCTGCTGTCTTATTCCGTCCTCCACAGGAGGACACCTTCCCACGCCAAGCTACCAGTAAGCGGTCTGGCATCAATGCAGCATAAGGCCCAGGTTTCTGGCCACATTCAGTCAGCATCAGCTTCCTGTCACTGTGGGTGTCTACAGTGCATTCCTCTTTCAAGAGAGAAATGCAAATGCAGCCTTTATTTGCATAATCGCGTCCGGCCGCTATTTCGAAATACCCTATTTCGAGATAAAAGACGCCATATAGACACGGTTATTTTGAAAGAAACCCCTTCTTTCGAAATAACCATTAAACATCATTTTTTAAGGAGTAAGGGTTATTTCGAAAAAGGGGTTTCTTTCAAAATAACCGCATCTACATGGCATTTTTTATCTCAAAATAGGGTATTTCGAAATAGCGGCCAGATGCGATTATGCAAATGAAGCTCGGGAAATTCAAGTCCGCACTTCATTTGCAATTTCATTTGTCTGCGTTTGCATTCCTCTCTCGAAGGAGGAATGTAATGTAGACATACCCTGTGTGATATGGAGAAGACTGATATCTGGCATAGCAACCTGGGTGAAGGAAGGGAAACTATTAGCTGCTACCTCTGCTGCTCACCTCCATGTGCCCATCCCCAGTTAAGCATGGCTTCAGCCTCTGGCACCTCCCCCCTCCCTTCTGCCTCCCCCATGGTCCCATCAGCTGTCCAGCTTGTACAAATCCGAAAGCAAAAATGGACAAGGGAAGACACGTTCAAGGAGCAAACGCAGTCCGCCCACTTGCAATATGTAGATGAGTGCGGGAAGACACTACTGGAGGAGACGAGAGTGGCATGTGAGGAAAGGAAAGCATGCAGAGAACTGCAAGTGAAGCACAAGGATCATGTTTCATCTTTGACATCTGTGATGGATGCTTTCCAAGACACATACCTAGATAGGCTCCCACCCACCCCTCGGGGAACAACTTTCCCTCCTCACCCAGTTCCGTGGCCTCCTCTACCAGGGTGCATCTACACAGCAGAGCAAAAGACGAATTAAGCTGCGCAACTTTGGCAATGTCAATTGTGTAGCTGAAGTTGAAATAGCTTAATTCGGCTTTTGGTGCTGTCTGCACAGCAGGAAATCCAAGGAAGAACACTCTTCCTCCAACTTCCCTTACTCCTTATGAAATGAGGGTTACAGGAGTTGGAGTAAGTCCTCCACAGCAAGCCATTATTTCGAAATAATGGCTTGCTGTGTAGACGCACTCTTCGTTATTTCGGAATAACATTAGTTATTCTGAAATAATGCTGCTGTGTGGACATATCCCAAGGGGCCCTAGGAGATGGGGGAGGGGGGGAAGACCCTCAAGGGCAGCCTCACACTCAAAATCCAGGGTGTCACAAAGTAAAAGGTTGTCCTCGCATTTCTAATACCCCCCCCCCTCCCCACGGGTCACACCATGGACTCTTTTTCTGTCCCTTCTGTGTTCCCAAAAAACAAACAAACAAAAAACACCACATGATTTCTGAACAACAGTCTCTTTACTGTGTGCATTGCAAGAGTGAGGGAGGGGGAGTACAGGCAAACACCGAATGCAGGGGCACCTCATTGAGAGCAATGGGCATGACTCTCAAAACTGGCCAATCATAAAACTTTCTTTCAAAGCCTCTCTGATTTGTGCTGCCCTGCACTTTCCTATCCTTATTGTCCTGGCAGCTGGCTGTTCTGCCTATTGCTCTCACAAATATTATGGAGGACACAGCAGGCTGCCACCACAAAAGGAATGTTGCATTTGTTGAGGTCTAACCTAGTCAGTAAACTCCTAAACTTGCTGTTAACTGCCCCAAATCACATTCAACCACCATTCTGCACTTGCTCAGTTTGTAGTTGAACTGCTCTTTTCTGGAGTTCAGGTTGCCCACGAATAGCTTCATGAGCCATTAGAACAAGGGGTAAGCTGGGTTGCCAAGGATCACTATTTCAAACTCTCCAATTCTAATTTTCTGGTCTGGGAAATAAGTTCCAACTTGCAGCTTTCTGAAGCGGCAGGAGTTCCTCAAGATGCATGCATCATGCACCTTTCCCAACCATCCCATGTTGATGTCAGTGAAATGACTCTTGTGATCCACAAATGCATATATGACCATCAAGTAGTACCCCTTGCGGTTTATATACTCCTTGGTAATGTGGTCAAGTGCCAAGATGAGGACGTGTGTTCCATCTATCGCCCCACAGCAGCTAGGGAATCCCATAATGGCAAAGCCCTCCACTGTGGCATCCATGTTTCCTAGAGTCATTACCCTCTGTAACAGAATGGTAGTGATTGCTTTGGCTATCTGTATAACAGCAGCCCCCATGGTAGATTTCCCCACTCTGAATTGATTCCCAACTGACCGGTAGCTGTCTGGCACTGCAAGCTTCCACAAGGCAATTGCCACATACTTCTCCACTGTCAAGCTACAGCCTTCTTCTGGAAAAGCTTATACGGAAGAACTGCTCTTACACAAGGGGGGGGTTGTGCAAAAATCTTCTGCACAAAAGCAGCTGCTAATTAATTGTGAAAATGAAGAGTGGCGATATTCCACGTTGCACTTCATTTAAATAAGCTTTTCCAGAAGAAGGCTACAGTGTAGCTGTAGCCTCAGAGTGGGTCTCATTTTGGTGTTCCTGTGCTTCAGAGCAGGATTGTTTGTGAAAACAATTCACAAAGTTCCATGAAAGAGGCATTGCATATTTGGAAATTTGCAGGCACTGCTAATCATCCCATGCCTCCAGCACTACATGGTCCATCCAGTCTATACTTGTCTGACTGCACCAGAACCAACATTCTACTATTTCCAGAAAACTGAATGCCTACAGCATTTCCAATTCACTCAACTTAAGGGCTTGGATGAACTGAATGTCCATGACATCCCAAGAGTTGTTCTCTTCCTGGAATACCATGCATATGCTCTCTTGGTGCACCATTAAGTGCACCAAGGTTAAACATCATCACAATGCTTTGATGGACAACGGGATCCACAAGCAAGAGGGTCCATGCTCGCACTGTTCTGGCATCTGCATGGGTAACTGGGCCAAAAAAGGGATGAAAAGACTGTCTTCTGTTGATCTCAAGAAGTGGGGAAAGAGTAGTTAAGCACATTATGGGACGCTGATGACATGAACCCAAAAATACCTGCTGCAGTTTTTGTCCCAACGTACACCAGGAGCCTAACCCAGAATGCAAAGCAGCACAGGCACTGTGGGATTTCTACGCAGAGTGCATTGTTCTCAAAGTCAACAGCAGTCTCCCTAATGGGGGATGTATTACTTCGAATGACGTTGAATTCTTGCACACAGAGGGGGCATTGACCGTCACAAGTATCGGGTGGCAGGAAATCAACCTTAATACATTTGACATTATCGCATAATGTAGATGTGGCCTAAGAAACTTATTTCATGCAGATTCTTACCCTAAAGAGCTGCTCTTATTTCAGGCATAAACTTCAAGTCAGAGCCAAACTCTTGAACTCCGACTTAGGTCTCCAGCCCTCTCTGTATCCTTTTAGCGCATGCTAGACCATTTCCCGGGACAGCTGAAGATAAGGGCCAGTTGCTTCCCATTGCTTAAATAGACTCTCCTCCATGGCAGGAATTTTTTTACAGCCTCCCCTTTTCCATTGAAATTTACCAGGTTCAAGATGGCTCTCAGCAGTGGGTGGTATGGTCACGTTTTACTAGTCCGGAAACCTTAGACCCGTGGTCACCAACCAGTAGATCGCGATCTACTGGTAGATCTTGGAGGCTCTAAGAGTAGCTCTTGAGCCCTCTCTGAACTGCGTGCCTGCGCAGTACATTTACATTAGATTTCCTCATTTGAGGAACAGCTACTCTCCGAGCACAGGTGAGTAGCTGCAAGGAATGGTGGGAATTTTTTTTTTAAAGTAGCAGTATAAGCACTAGGGATAGCAAGTGATGGAGAGGAGGAGAATAGAGAGGGCGGGGCTTCAAGGAAGGGGTGGGGCGGTAGATCTCGGCTTGGTCTGTCATTTAAAAAGTGATCTTGGGTGTAAAAAGGTTGGAGACCACTGCCTTAGACTTACAAGACAAACAAGGGTGTTTTACAAGGCGTTATGCTTCAGGGACAGTAGTAACGGCTGTCATTAGCACATTCAAAATGATAAACAGAGCGACACCTTGTATGTCTAACTTCGTATTCGAGAACGATACAGGTACTAAAATACGGAGGTAGCGATCCAGCGGACAGGTCACATGACGTACGTGGTCTCAAGCAGGGATGCGACTGTCTAATCGGTTCGCCGCACCCTTAACAGGTGAGGTTTGCCAGTGACGGTTACCGGGGGGGGGGGAGGGGGGCTCCCCAGAGGCGGGGGGGGGGGGGTCAAAGGATGCCACAGCTGCTAGTCCGCGAACGCTCCCATCCAACAGCATTAACTCTCCCCCCCCCCCCGGGGCTCTCAGGCAGACCCCGCCTCTTGCCCCTCAGCCCCCCCACTGAGACCTTCCCGCCCGGCTCCAGAGGGGCCCCTCCCCCACCTGCAGACTCTCCTTCAGCTGCGGGATCAACATCTTGTAGCGCTGCACGGGGTCGAAATCCTGCGCAGCGGCCTGGGCCTGCAGCTGGGGCGCCTGCCCCGGGACCGCCTGGAGCGAGAGCTGCGGCCCGGGCGCCGGGGCCTGAGGCGGGGCCGGCGGCTGCTGTTGAGGGGTCGCCATGGTCGGCCCTAGCAACGGCCGCTGCTTCCCGGCATACCCCGCGCTCCGGAACCCCTCCCGTCAGCCACCGCGCCCACCGCAGGGACGCCGGCTCCCAACATGCACTGCGCCGCAGAGCGTCTCCCGTCAGCCACCGCGCCCACCCGCAAGGACGCCGGCTCCCAACATGCACTGCGCCGCAGAGCTTCTCCCGTCAGCCACCGCGCCCACCATAGCGACGCCGGCTCCCAACATGCACTGCGCCGCAGAGCTTCTCCCGTCAGCCACCGCGCCCACCACAGGGACGCCGGCTCCCAACATGCATTGCGCCGCAGAGCTTCTCCCGTCAGCCACCGCGCCCACCATAGCGACGGCGGCTCCCAACATGCATTGCGCCGCAGAGCTTCTCCCGTCAGCCACCGCGCCCACCATAGCGACGGCGGCTCCCAACATGCATTGCGCCGCAGAGCTTCTCCCGTCAGCCACCGCGCCCACCACAGGGACGGCGGCTCCCAACATGCATTGCGCCGCAGAGCTTCTCCCGTCAGCCACCGCGCCCACCACAGGGACGGCGGCTCCCACCATGCACTGCGCCGCAGAGCTTCTCCCGTCAGCCACCGCGCCCACCACAGGGACGGCGGCTCCCAACATGCATTGCGCCGCAGAGCTTCTCCCGTCAGCCACCGCGCCCACCACAGAGACAGCGGCTCTCGACATGCGGCTGCGTCTCAGCGCCGCTCCCGGCAATACAGCGCGCCCTGCACAGGGACTGCGGCTCCCGGCATGCACCGCGCAACTCTCTTCCCTCTCCCCCCCATCATTAACTACGAATCCCAGCGTGCACCACGCGCCCTAGACCATCAGTGACTAAGATTCATGCGTCGCCCCCTCACCATTGTTAGGACTACGGTTCCCGGCATGCATTGCTCCCTCCCCCCACTGAATGAGGCGCTGCACGAGATAGGGACTACAATTCCCGTCATGCACCGCTCCCGTAAGAGGGTGACTGAGCATGCGCACCTACATGGTGGCATTCGTGTTCTGGGAACTTCAACTCCCAGCGTGCCCCGCTCTCTCCCCGGAAATGCTCCTCTCCGAGCCGTGTTTCCTGTGAGGCCCCCCGGCAGCAGGCCCTGTGTAGGTGGCTTTCTCAGTGCCTGTCTCCAGCGCAGCGCTCCTGCTGGTCCGGGCTCTCGCAGACTCGCCTCCCCGCCTCATCGCGCTCCTGCTCCCGCAGCTCTTCGGCAGGAGGCGGGCGCCTTCCCCGCCAGGCGGGGCTCGGCCACCCTTGCCGCCCGCAGGCCCCGCGCGAGGGCAGCGAACGGGGCAGCGGCGCCGCCATGGCCCCGACCATCCAGACCCAGGCGCAGCGGGAGGAGCCGGGACACAGGTAGGCCCGCCCCGGCCACGTCACCGCCGTGACGTCATACCGCCGTGACGTCCCGGGGCCCTGCACTTCGGGGTCCCCCCCCGCCAGGGGTTAATGGGGGGGGCTGAGAGCCCGGACTCCTGGGTCCCCCCCCCGCCAGGGGTTAATGGGGGGGCTGAGAGCCCGGACTCCTGGGTCCCCCCCCCGCCAGGGGTTAATGGGGGGGCTGAGAGCCCGGACTCCTGGGTCCCCCCCCCGCCAGGGGTTAATGGGGGGGCTGAGAGCCCAGACTCCTGGGTCCCCCCCCCCCCCGCCAGGGGTTAATGGGGGGGGCTGAGAGCCCGGACTCCTGGGTCCCCCCCCGCCAGGGGTTAATGGGGGGGGCTGAGAGCCCGGACTCCTGGGTCCCCCCCCCGCCAGGGGTTAATGGGGGGGGCTGAGAGCCCGGACTCCTGGGTCCCCCCCCCGCCAGGGGTTAATGGGGGGGGCTGAGAGCCCGGACTCCTGGGTCCCCCCCCGCCAGGGGTTAATGGGGGGGGCTGAGAGCCCGGACTCCTGGGTCCCCCCCCCCCGCCAGGGGTTAATGGGGGGGGCTGAGAGCCCGGACTCCTGGGTCGTCCCCCCCCCCGCCAGGGGTTAATGGGGGGGCTGAGAGCCCGGACTCCTGGGTCCCCCCCCGCCAGGGGTTAATGGGGGGGGCTGAGAGCCCGGACTCCTGGGTCCCCCCCCGCCAGGGGTTAATGGGGGGGGCTGAGAGCCCGGACTCCTGGGTCCCCCCCCCCCCCGCCAGGGGTTAATGGGGGGGGGCTGAGAGCCCGGACTCCTGGGTCCCCCCCCCCCCGCCAGGGGTTAATGGGGGGGGGCTGAGAGCCCGGACTCCTGGGTCCCCCCCCCACCGCCAGGGGTTAATGGGGGGGCTGAGAGCCCGGACTCCTGGGTCCCCCCCCGCCAGGGGTTAATGGGGGGGGCTGAGAGCCCGGACTCCTGGGTCCCCCCCCGCCAGGGGTTAATGGGGGGGGCTGAGAGCCCGGACTCCTGGGTCCCCCCCCGCCAGGGGTTAATGGGGGGGGCTGAGAGCCCGGACTCCTGGGTCCCCCCCCCCCGCCAGGGGTTAATGGGGGGGGGCTGAGAGCCCGGACTCCTGGGTCCCCCCCCCCCGCCAGGGGTTAATGGGGGGGGGCTGAGAGCCCGGACTCCTGGGTCCCCCCCCCCGCCAGGGGTTAATGGGGGGGGGCTGAGAGCCCGGACTCCTGGGTCCCCCCCCCCCGCCAGGGGTTAATGGGGGGGCTGAGAGCCCGGACTCCTGGGTCCCCCCCCCCCGCCAGGGGTTAATGGGGGGGCTGAGAGCCCGGACTCCTGGGTCCCCCCCCCGCCAGGGGTTAATGGGGGGGGCTGAGAGCCCGGACTCCTGGGTCCCCCCCCGCCAGGGGTTAATGGGGGGGGCTGAGAGCCCGGACTCCTGGGTCCCCCCCCCGCCAGGGGTTAATGGGGGGGGGGCTGAGAGCCCAGACTCCTGGGTCCCCCCCCGCCAGGGGTTAATGGGGGGGCTGAGAGCCCGGACTCCTGGGTCCCCCCCCCGCCAGGGGTTAATGGGGGGGGGCTGAGAGCCCAGACTCCTGGGTCCCCCCCCGCCAGGGGTTAATGGGGGGGGCTGAGAGCCCGGACTCCTGGGTCCCCCCCCCGCCAGGGGTTAATGGGGGGGGGCTGAGAGC
Organism: Pelodiscus sinensis; assembly: GCF_052426305.1. Taxonomy (NCBI): domain Eukaryota; kingdom Metazoa; phylum Chordata; order Testudines; family Trionychidae; genus Pelodiscus; species Pelodiscus sinensis. The sequence goes on from NC_143069.1 coordinate 6,387,496, forward strand.
CCAGACTCCTGGGTCCCCCCCCGCCAGGGGTTAATGGGGGGGGCTGAGAGCCCGGACTCCTGGGTCCCCCCCCGCCAGGTGTTAATGGGGGGGGCTGAGAGCCCGGACTCCTGGGTCCCCCCCCGCCAGGTGTTAATGGGGGGGGCTGAGAGCCCGGACTCCTGGGTCCCCCCCCCCACCGCCAAGGTTAATGGGGGGGGCTGAGAGCCCGGACTCCTGGGTCTCCCCCCCCCGCCAGGGGTTAATGGGGGGGCTGAGAGCCCGGACTCCTGGGTCCCCCCCCCCACCGCCAGGGGTTAATGGGGGGGGCTGAGAGCCCAGACTCCTGGGTCCCCCCCCGCCAGGGGTTAATGGGGGGGGCTGAGAGCCCGGACTCCTGGGTCCCCCCCCGCCAGAGGTTAATGGGGGGGGCTGAGAGCCCGGATTCCTGGGTCCCCCCCCCCCGCCAGGGGTTAATGGGGGGGGGCTGAGAGCCCGGACTCCTGGGTCCCCCCCCCACCGCCAGGGGTTAATGGGGGGGGGCTGAGAGCCCGGACTCCTGGGTCCCCCCCCCACCGCCAGGGGTTAATGGGGGGGGGCTGAGAGCCCGGACTCCTGGGTCCCCCCCCCGCCAGGGGTTAATGGGGGGGGCTGAGAGCCCGGACTCCTGGGTCCCCCCCCGCCAGGGGTTAATGGGGGGGGCTGAGAGCCCGGACTCCTGGGTCCCCCCCCCGCCAGGGGTTAATGGGGGGGGGTTGAGAGCCCGGACTCCTGGGTCCCCCCCCGCCAGGGGTTAATGGGGGGGGTTGAGAGCCCGGACTCCTGGGTCCCCCCCCGCCAGGGGTTAATGGGGGGGGCTGAGAGCCCGGACTCCTGGGTCCCCCCCGCCAGGGGTTAATGGGGGGGGTGGAGAGCCCGGACTCCTGGGTCCCCCCCCGCCAGGGGTTAATGGGGGGGGCTGAGAGCCCGGACTCCTGGGTTCCCCCCCCCCCGCCAGGGGTTAATGGGGGGGGGGGGCTGAGAGCCCGGACTCCTGGGTGTCCCCCCCCCCCGGCCAGGGGTTAATGGGGGGGGCTGAGAGCCCGGACTCCTGGGTCCCCCCCCCGCCAGGGGTTAATGGGGGGGGCTGAGAGCCCGGACTCCTGGGTCCCCCCCCCGCCAGGGGTTAATGGGGGGGGCTGAGAGCCCGGACTCCTGGGTCCCCCCCCCCCGCCAGGGGTTAATGGGGGGGGCTGAGAGCCCGGACTCCTGGGTCCCCCCTCCGCCAGGGGTTAATGGGGGGGGTTGAGAGCCCGGACTTCTGGGTCTCCCCCCCCCCCCCGCCAGGGGTTAATGGGGGGGCTGAGAGCCCGGACTCCTGGGTCCCTCCCCCCCGCCAGGGGTTAATGGGGGGGCTGAGAGCCCGGACTCCTGGGTCCCCCCTCCCCCGCCAGGGGTTAATGGGGGGTGCTGAGAGCCCAGACTCCTGGGTCCCCTCCGCCAGGGATGATGGGGGGGCTGGGAGGAGGGAGCTTGGACTCCTATGTGTGGTGGGTAGGGCTGGCTCCCAATCTCCTGAGAGGCCTGACCTCACCCCCACTTTACTCCTGCACAGCCGTGGCCCACCTCAGAAGTGGCTGCACCTAGGCAGCAGCAGCAGCAGTTTCACTCATTAGAGCCTGGCCCTGGTGCTGTTCTTGGCCTCAGTTCCCCCACGTGCCCAGTAGAGTTGATGCTGCTGACTTGACTCCTGGGGATAGGGGCAGGGGTTTCACTCTTTGTGGGGAGAAGCAGCCAGGTTTCTCTGGAGAGGCTGGACAGGGTTTCTCTGGAGAGGCTGGGGTGGGCTCCCAGGACCAGACCTATAGGCAGCTCCTGCCTCCTGACGTTGACCGTCATTCTGCTATTCTTTGCCTCAGTTTCCCCATCTGCAGAATGCGGTAATGCTATCGAGATGCTGGGTAAAGGGCAGAAGGGAAAGTAGTGTGGTGGTGGTGTGATTATTTACTGCTATATATTTCTGTCTCACAGGCCCAATGCTCACCGGACCCTGCCTGAGAGGTATGGCCCCTCCTTGTCCTGCAGCTCACAATTACCGACCCCCACTGCCATGCCCTGGGAGAAGGGAGGGGCCAGGCCAGTCTTTTCAGCTTCCTCACCAAGACCTTGGATTGGCTGGCAAAGGCCTGGGGCGAACAACTACTTTGGCTGCTTGTGTCCTGCCCCACTTGGTGACCTGACTAGGGATGTTGAATATTGGTTAACTGAATAGTCAATTAACCTCATGAATTCTGATCGGTTGTTTGACTATTCTGTATTACCCAGGGTTGGGTTTGGCAGCCATTGCGTTCTGACCCTGCTCTTGAGGAGCCCTCTGCCATTCCACGCTGCTGCCCCTGTGTCAGAGGCAGCAGTGCAGGGTGTCAGGCGGGAGCTGGTCCATGTGGGGATCCAGTTTAAAAACCAGCTCCCCTCATGGACCGGCTGCCTGTCCCCCTGCTCTGCTGCCTCTGATTCTGAGGCAGCAGCATGGGGTGGCCGTATCCCCTGTCCGGAAGGGGGGGGCGGGTTTGAGCTCCCAGACCTGGTGTGTACCTGAACTGAGCTGGGCTGCCTGCCCACCTGGCTCCTAATACACTTTAAATGCAGAGCCGCAGCAGGGGTAGGTCCAGAATCTGCTGTGAGCCAGGCTGCTGGCCAGCCTACTAAAAGATGTAGTGTGGGGGGAAACGCACGTAGTCTATAACTTTAACCGGAAAGCTTTAGCTTACCAGTTAATCGACCTCACTGTTACATACCTAGACCTGGCAAACTCAGTTCATGGCAGCTAGGCACAATCATAGAGCACTGCTGATGTGGGGCGTTGGGGATTCTGGCTGGGCTCCAGCCATGGCACAGGACCCCTTCCTCCACCCTCTGCCCATTGCACCTCCTGCCTGCACCCTTTCCACCACCCTGGCTGGCAGAAGATCAGGTACCTAGGAGTTCGGGATTCAGTCGTGTGTGTGGGTCTCTCTCCCTGTGCTTCCAGGTCGGGTGTGGTGTGTCGAGTGAAATACTGCAACAGTCTCCCAGATATTCCCTTCGACCCCAAATTCATCACATACCCCTTCGACCAGAACAGGTGAGGGGGTGGCAGCCGCTGAGTGGGGCTGGGATCGGGGCCTGCCTGGCTGACCCATGCCAGTGCTGCCATGGGGAAGGAGGACAGGTTCTCTTGGGCTGGCCTTTCACCTGTCCCTCCCCCAGGTTTGTGCAATACAAAGCCACCTCTCTGGAGAAACAGCACAAGCACGACCTCCTCACTGAGCCTGACCTGGGTGTGACCATCGACCTCATCAACCCTGACACGTATCGCATCGACCCAAATGGTGAGCGTCAGGGCAGGGCGCCCGTGCAGGCGTCACCGACAGATCCAAGGGCACCACCTGTGTCTCAGGCTGACGGGGGGTGGAGCGGGCTGAGTCTCATGCGTGTCCATGCTGGGGGAGAGCATCTTGTGCATTGCAAGGGTCCCTCTTGTACCATGAATCCTGGGATCTGGTTTCATAGTGCCCCTCCAAAGCATCTTGCTCACAGAAAGGTCTCCATGGTTTCCGAGCCCAGAGCTTTGGGGGTGATGTGATTGGGGTTGGGGGGGGAGGTACCGGTCCCATCCCATTCTGCTCTGCCTCTTTCAGTTCTCCTGGATCCAGCAGATGAGAAACTGCTGGAGGAGGAGATCCAGGCTCCCACCAGCTCCAAGAGGTAACTCTTCCCTCTGCTCCCAAACCATACGGTGCCCCCCGGCTGCAGATCCCACCCCCTCCAGTCCCCAGGCTAACCAGTACGCCTAGCCCTGCTCTGCAGCCTGCGGTTCCCTTTGCTCAGACATACCCGAGGAGAGACACACACCCCCAGCCATACGCCCTCCATCAAGAGGGGGCAGTCAGTTCTGCCCTCCAAGACTATGACACTCCTGCTCTCCTCTGCCTAGGTCCCAGCAGCATGCCAAAGTGGTGCCATGGATGAGGAAGACAGAATACATCTCCACCGAATTCAACCGCTACGGCGTGTCCAACGAGAAGCCAGAGGTCAAGTGAGTCGGGGCAGGGGGGAGCTGGCCAGGATTGGGGGGCCTCCTGGCTGAACACGCCCCAAGGGCCCTGCTGCTTCAACACATCCTTTCCCCCAGGAGCTGCAAAAGGGTTCGAAGCTACCACACTGGGGCACAAGAGGGTGCCTCAGCTGCCGCACTGGGGGTTTCCTCTTGTAACGTGCCGTGCCCCCTGCCATAAGGCGCAACCACCCTCTCCAGGGAGACACAGCCTGGCACAAGACTGGTTGCATCCAGCAGGGGGAGCATGGGCCTTGCGCTTGTGGGCCTGGCTGAGGGGGGAGAATTGCAGGACAGGTTGCATCCAGTGTGGGGCAGTGTCTTCCCAGCAGGCCTCACTCTGCTCGTCTCCCCTGTCCATCAGGATTGGTGTGTCTGTCAAGCAGCAGTTCACCGAGGAGGAGATCTACAAGGACCGGGACAGCCAGATCTCTGCCATCGAGAAGACGTTCGAAGATGCCCAGAAATCAGTGAGTTGCCTCTTTAAATATCTCCCCGAGCCCCACAACGCACTGTGCTGTGAAGGGCCCACCGAAAGCCCCCCAGTCGAGTGGCTGGGAGGCCCAGGGGGCATGGGGAGAATGGGTGTTTCAGGTTACCTCTGCCAGCCTCTCAGTCTCTGTGCTTCCTCCCTCCCCAGATCGCCCAGCACTACAGCAAGCCTCGCGTCACCCCCATGGAGGTCATGCCCGTGTTCCCAGACTTCAAGGTAAGGCAGAAGCTGGGTGGGGCTGGGATTGACGCCGGCATTGGCGTTCTGAGGCCCACGGCAGCCAGCTGGTGCTGTGCGGGCACCTCCGAGGCGTCTCGCCATGACACTGTCTGCTCCTTTGCAGCCCTGAGTGGCTGAACTGGTCCTGAGTGCCCCATCTGGGCTCAGTGAGCATTTGGGCAGGCAACACTGCCTAGTGGTTAGCACGCCAGGTCACAAGGCAGGAGACCTGGCTTCTAATCCCAGCCCTGGGGCCGACCTGCAGCACATGTCCTGTCACCCCACCGTGCCTCGATTTCCCCGTGGGGGGGGGGGGGGGGGGGGGGATCGAGTGGGGGAGCTGCTGTCCAGGCAGGAGGGATCCTTCCTGATGGAGGGGCCATGATTGTAATGCCATAGCAGGGGAGTAGGAAGGTGTTTGGGGAGAGGGTGGTTGATGTCTGCATCCACCAACTGACTCCTTCCCCCCCAGATGTGGATCAATCCCTGCGCCCAGGTCATCTTCGACTCAGACCCGGCTCCCAAGGACACCAGTGGGGCCGCAGCGCTCGAGATGATGTCTCAGGCGATGATCAGGTGTAACACTGAGCCCCCCAGCCTTGGGGGGACATGCGGGCTCACTCTTCCCTTTCCTAGACTGCCCCTCCCTCCCAGAATTCCTCCCCCTCCACTAGGCAAGGCCCTTCCCGTGGCCCCAAGAGCAGGACGTCTGCCGTCCCTGCATGGGGCTGGGTTCGGGTGCCCCCAGAACCCCCGCCCATCATAGAGAGCAGCGCTCCAGCGTGTTCGGAGACACAGCATTGCATTGCCAAGCATTCTGGGAGGATGGGTTGCTCCCCCCCGACCCCTGCCCTCTGGGCTCAGCCCTCACAAAACTCCTGTTGTCGGGCCCTGGTTTGGAAGGGAGGCCCAAGAGTCAGTGCCAACCCCAGTGTGGCACTAGGGGGTGCTGTGCTGCAGGGGGGGGGGAGAGGAAGCAGGGGATACTTTCACTGGCACACGTGTGTCACTCATTAACTCTTCCCTCCTCCCTCCCCCCAGGGGAATGATGGACGAGGAAGGGAACCAGTTTGTGGCCTATTTCCTGCCTGTGGAAGAAACGCTGCGGAAACGGAAGCGGGACCAGGAGGAGGAGATGGACTATGCGCCTGAAGACATGTATGTGGCCAGTGTGGGAGGGGGCGGGGAGAGGTGGAGGGTAGGGCCGGGGAAGTGGAGGTGTGCAGGGGAAGTAGGACAGGGCCTGTACTGGGGAATGGGGGGCATGGGAGACAGTTGGGAGGGTCCTATGCTGGAGAGCGGTAGGGTTAGGGGAGGGGCTGTGCTGGGCAGTGGGGAGGAGAGATGGTTGGGAGATCATGGGGTGGGGTGGGGAATATCCTGTGCTGGGGAGCGGTGGGGCTAGGGGAGGGGCTGTACTGGGGAATGTTGGGGGGGGGGTATTGTTCTGCCTGGGAGGGGAGCAGCAGGGCTGTGGGATGCTGACGACCCCTCTCCCCAGATATGACTACAAGATTGCCCGGGAGTACAATTGGAACGTGAAGAATAAAGCCAGCAAGGGCTATGAGGAGAACTACTTCTTCATCTTCCGCGAGGGCGATGGCGTCTACTACAACGAACTGGAGACCAGGTGAGGGGGGCGCGTTCTGCTTAGAAGCAGCACACGGGATCTTTTTCCGGGGCCAGGCAACACGCCCCGTTTGTTAAAAATACAGGCTGAAAAGCAGCGCGCGCACGTCCAGCAACCTGCTTGTCGTGGCTCAAGTCAATCTTATCGGCCAAGACTGAGCATGAGCGAGGAGTTGGGGTTTATTGGTCGCGATTCGAGGCTCCTCTGAGGCTTGGCTTGCAGGACAAACAAAACCCAGTCTAAGGTCTAATGGCAAAAGCCCCCCACTTGATACGTATAAATTCCCGTTGGCGTCTATGGGTTTTGCAGTGTGATGCTGCAAACCTTCACCCTTACCGGGTGTTAATCTCCGGGTTTCCCAGTTCTCCTTTGATGGCTCTTGTCAGGTTTCCCGTTGTTCTCTCTTGTTTGTGTCTCGCTCTTGAGGGTCCCTGTCTCCCGGGTTCTGTCAATTCTGCCAATTTAAGTCAGCCTTGGGCACAGTCTCGGTGTTTCCTGGTTATCTTCAAGGTTCCCATTTCTTGACCATCTGGGCCTTGGTGAAGACTTTCACACTCGTTCTTCGCTCCCATGGGACGATTTCCAGAGCATTCCAAAGTCACATCTTTCTCTGTTTAAAAAAAACCTTTTCCTGCAGGACACCAGAGTGATGTCATGCGCCACCCTGCGTCCCGCAGCCCCTCCCTCTGCCATATGCCACGTGGCTTCCCCTCTCCCACATGCTCAGCAGGAGCTGCCACTCATGCAGCCTCTCCCATGATGGTGGCAGGAGCCGTGTGGCCTCTAGCCGGGCCTGTCGTGGCTTTGGCCCGGCCCAATCCCTCGGCAGCTGGAGGGAGAGAACCGGGCCTGCCTCAGTGAGCCCTGGGGTGGGGGGTGAGGGGGGGCGGTGAGCAGCTTTTCCCCCTCCCCAGTGCTGCAGGGAGAGGCCATGCGGCTTGCCTGTTTTGTTCCCAAAGTGGGGCTGCGGGCAGCCGGGGTGGGAGGGGGCAGAGGGTGCTCTGTGTCCTGTGGTGCCTCAGGCCACTTTGGAGCAGGCAGAGGCGGGAGCAAGCAGCCAGGGACCAGGGCAGCCTGACTCCACTCAGTCCTGGGCGCCTCAGGTCACAGCCGGGAGGCAAGGCCTCCGCTTCCCTCTCAGTGAGCCAGGGCGGCACGGCGGGATCGGGCCCTGGGCAGAGACACGCCACGGCCTGGAGCAGCTGGAAGCCTGCAGGGGTGCCCGTGTCCTGCCGCGTGCCCTCGGCTGTGGGTGGGTGATGGAGGTGGGTTGGCCCTCCGCCGCTTCCTGCTAATGAGACTCCAAGCCTGGGGCACGCCGGGCTCCCTCAGTGCCTCCTGAATGGATGCTGCCACTGGGTGCGAGAGTCCCCCCACAACTCCCTCCTGACTCCACGCTGCATGGGCTGGGGGTTAACCCCTCCCCCCTCACCGGGGCCTTGTCCCCCCTCGTTGGCTCCACACCACACGGGCAGAGGGGGCCTGGCTGCTGGGGAGGCTCTGTGCCCCTTCTGACATGACACCTTTTCCCCCAGGGTGCGGCTCAGCAAGCGCAGGGCCAAGGCGGGCGTGCAGCCGGGCACCAACGCCGTGCTGGTGGTGAAGCACCGAGACATGAATGAGAAGGAGCTGGAGGCTCAGGTTTGGCAAGAGCTGAGGTTGGGGGGGGGCGGCAGGGGGCTCTCCTTGGGGAGGGGGGAGGGATAATGCATCTGCCCCCCCCCCATGTACCTTCTGTGTTCATCCTCTTTGCTGGGATCTGGGAGTAAGACCCAGAGTCCTGGCTCCCAGCCTCCAGCACTCTAACCCACTAGACCCCCGCCCGCCGGTGCTGGGGAGAGAACCCAGAGTCCTGGCTCCCAGCCTCCAGCACTCTAACCCACTAGACCCCCGCCCCCCGGTGCTGGGGAGAGAACCCAGAGTCCTGGCTCCCAGCCTCCAGCACTCTAACCCACTAGACCCCCGCCCCCCGGTGCTGGGGAGAGAACCCAGAGTCCTGGCTCCCAGCCTCCAGCACTCTAACCCACTAGACCCCCGCCCCCCGGTGCTGGGGAGAGAACCCAGAGTCCTGGCTCCCAGCCTCCAGCACTCTAACCCACTAGACCCCGCCCCCCGGTGCTGGGGAGAGAACCCAGAGTCCTGGCTCCCAGCCTCCAGCACTCTAACCCACTAGACCCCGCCCCCCGGTGCTGGGGAGAGAACCCAGAGTCCTGGCTCCCAGCCTCCAGCACTCTAACCCACTAGACCCCCGCCCCCCGGTGCTGGGGAGAGAACCCAGAGTCCTGGCTCCCAGCCTCCAGCACTCTAACCCACTAGACCCCCGCCCCCCGGTGCTGGGGAGAGAACCCAGAGTCCTGGCTCCCAGCCTCCAGCACTCTAACCCACTAGACCCCGCCCCCCGGTGCTGGGGAGAGAACCCAGAGTCCTGGCTCCCAGCCTCCAGCACTCTAACCCACTAGACCCCCGCCCCCCGGTGCTGGGGAGAGAACCCAGAGTCCTGGCTCCCAGCCTCCAGCACTCTAACCCACTAGACCCCCGCCCCCCGGTGCTGGGGAGAGAACCCAGAGTCCTGGCTCCCAGCCTCCAGCACTCTAACCCACTAGACCCCCGCCCCCCGGTGCTGGGGAGAGAACCCAGAGTCCTGGCTCCCAGCCCGAAAGCCCTGATACTCTCTCCCTGACTGAGGAGTGGCCCTGTGGGGCGCTGGCGGGGCCCCAGCCTTGGAGGGCTGTGCCGTGCCGGCCCATGTCTAATCCGGCTCTCCGCCCTGGCAGGAGGCTCGTAAGGCGCAGCTGGAGAATCACGAGCCGGAGGAAGAAGAGGAGGAGGAGATGGACAAGGAGGCCCAGGGCTCTGGTATGGACGGGGGAAGGGGAGTTGTAGCTCTGAGGGAGAAGGAGCCTATGCTGTCCCCTTCCCTGCCCTTGGGCTGCACAAGGGCTCGCAGCACCCTCTGGCGGTCGCCCTTGGAACTGCTGCCGGATGCCACCCTCATTCCCTCTGTGACCCCTTCACTCCCACCAGACAACCTCAGCTTGGAGGGGGGGGGGGGGGGCTTGCTGTTTCACCTACAGGGACAGCCCTGGGTCCTGCCTCCCCCACAGGCTGGTCCTGTTCTCCCCCCACATCCCACCCCCACGGATGGCTCCTGTCCCCCAGGGGTGGGGGGTGGAAGTGGAGGGACCATTGTTTTTCCCTCCTCTTTCGCCCCTTCCCCGGCAGGGAGACACGATCCCCTCTCCTCCGGCACCCCTCCCCCACCGCTCCCCCGGGAAGAGGGTACGGTCTCTTCCCTTCCTTGCCCTCTCCCCACGCTGTCACACCACCTCAGCCGCCCTTCCCTGCTCCGCTCTGAGCCTGCGCCTTGCCCTGCAGATGAGGAGCGGGAGAAGGGCAGCGAGGGCTCGCCGGAGGCCAGCGAGGAGGAGGAGGAGGAGGAGGAGGAGGAAGGGCGCTCGGGCAGTGAGAGCGAGCGGGCGACCAGCGGGCGCAGCGCCAGCGAGGGCTCGCCGGAGGCCAGCGAGGAGGACGAGCGGGCAGCCCGCGACAAGGAGGAGATCTTCGGCAGCGACGACGACGAGGACTCCGACGGCGAGGGGGGCGGGCAGCGCAGCCCCGGCGAGGAGAGTGGCAGCGAGGGGGGCACCCAGCACCGCGGCGGCCACAGCCCTTTCCTCAGTGGCAGCGAGGGCTCCAACGCCGAGGAGGAAGAGGCCAGTGGGAGCGGCAGTGAGGCTGCCTCGGACTCCAGTGAGGAGGCGAGCGACAGCGACTGAGCAGCCTTCCCCTTGGGGGACCTCACCCCACCCAGTGCACACTGGGGGGGGCGCCGCCTGCTGGAATTCCTCCGCCCCCGTTCAGGAGCCATGCTCGGCCCCTTGGAAATGCCCCCCACCCGGGGATCCCCTCGGGGGTCCCTCTCTCGCTGCTGGGGTGGCTTTTTGTTACGACTGTTTGTTTCAGCCCTGCCCCCCGCCCCCTGTACATACCGGTTTGTACCAGAACTCCTCTGCCCTCAATAAACGGGTGTCTCCCCTGCGTGTGGTGCTGCCCCCATCCCTGCCAGGGCAGCCGGGCTCTCCCAAACCTGCCGGCATCGCTCCCTCCGTGTGGCTGTGAGCGGGAGGTCTGGCATCTGCCAGGGGGCTGAGCCAGCAGGCCCCATGCTCCTTGGAGTGCGTGGCAGTGCTGAAGGACTGGGGGGGGGGGATAGGTACCCAAGGGGTGTGGGAACCTTTATCTGTGGCTCTGGGGCAGGAAGGGAGTTTATTCCTAGAGCCTCCCGACTCTGCCCTTTCCCTGCCAGGGTTTGGGCTTGGAGCTGGAATTGGAGAGGGGCTTAGGCAGGCTCTAGATTGGTCACGAGCTTGTGGTTCCCCATCTCTGCGCTGCCAGGTGCCAGCCCTTTCACTGTGAGTGTGGGCAGGGGCAGCCTTGTGCACACGCCGGGAGCACAGTGAGGGGGAGGGGTTCTTTCTCCACTCACTCCCTTGGCACTACAATGAATCCAGCCTCTGGGATTCCAGGCCACTTTCACACCTGCTGGGCCATGCCTGGTGCCTACCACTGCGGGGCTACCACGGCCAGAAGGCGCACCCCCGAGTGGGGATGCCCCAGCCCCTGCTCAAAGTGACCAAGACAAGGTCGGGGCCAAGCCTCCCTCCCAGGGATCCTGGGCCCCAGGAGTTTGCCCCACGGCCAAATCCCAAGCCTATTTTTATAACTGTTCGCTTATTCTGCTGCCTCTGGAGGGGATCTAAGGGCTACGACGAGACTGCAGGTTTCTTTCAGAAGCAGCGTTTCCGGAAGAGATCTTCCAAAGCGCATCGAAAAAGTGATCTGCTTTTTTGACAGAGAGTGTTCGCACTGAATGGATGCTCTCCCGCATTGAGTACTATGGACGGAGTGGCCACCAGGGCACCTGTGCTTTTTCCTCTTTCCTCTTCTTCCGAAAGAACTCCCTCTTCCCCGTCCACACACGTCTTTTTCTGAAAGAGCTCTTTTGGAAAAAGGCTTCTTCCTCGTAGAAAGAGGTTTACCAATGTCGAAAAACCCCCCCCATCTGTTCTTTCAATTCTTTTTCAAAAGAACGCAATTGCAGTGTGGACGTAAGTGAAGTTCTTTCAGAAAAAGAGCCGTTTTTCCGAAAAAAACTCGTGTGGACAGCCTTAGATGTGACACAGCCTGCTAGAGCCATTAGCAGACATCGAACCTCTGTCAGAGCCAGTCGGGTTTAAGAAGGCATTTGCGAAACCCGGTGGCAGACTGTCCCGAGTTTAAAATTTATTTTAAAACAATTTCTTTCGTTTGTCTTGCACGTTATAAAATCACAAGTGTAAAAATTCATCCTCTCACCTCCTTTCGCCTCCAACAGACTGTCTCTGTACAAGTGCCACGAGGAGTCCTGTGGCACCTTATAGACTAACTGAAGTGTTGGAGCATAAGCTTTCGTGGGCAAAGACCCACTTCGTCAGATGCAGGTCAAGTGCTTTGTTAGAGTAGGAAATTAGTGACTAACAACTGGTTTGCTCTGAACAGATTCCATGTGCGGGTTAAGCCAGAGAGGCGTTAAGATGCCCATGTGGCTTGGAACAAAAGATCTGATGTTTGTATGGAGGGTCAGCAGTATGTTCCTGGAGTGGACTCCTGGCTTGCCTGTTCTCAGCAGCCCAGCTTGGGGGAAGGCTCACAGGGAGAGGCAGGGGAGGGCTTACACCTCTCCCACCACTCCCAAGGATGGCCCCAGCCTTGCCACAAGCTCCTACCCCTCCGGTTGGAGGGGATATTTATTATTTGAATAGCAATGAGTTCCTCAGACAGGGACTAAGAATTGGCGAGGGACGTATCCTGCCAGTAAAATACAGGCTGGGTGCTCTTATAACCAAGACAAAATGAACTGGACTGGCAGACCCGGGGGGGAGCAGCCAGATCCAAGCCCTGTTCTCACCAGGCAAATGGAACCTGTGGAATCCACTGACAAGTGTTGATACCTCTCCTCCTCTCCTCTCTGCCGTAAAGTCCCTCCTTCCCCTTTTTTCCCTCCCGATGCCTCTATTCCTGCTCATGGCCCTCCCCAACCAATCAGTCCCCTGCCACCTAAAGAGAAAAACCTAATTGCGCCGGCACAAAATCACTGCTCAGCTGTGGGGAAGCTCAATGGCTCCTCTGGCCCAGGGGGAGGGGGGACTTGGTTCCTCCTTGAGGTATTCCTAGAGTGCTATCATCATAGGGTTGGAAGAGAACTCGGGCAGTCGGAGAGTCCAGCCGCCTGCCTAAAGGCAGGTCCAATCCCAATTAATCGTCCCATGTGGGCTTTGTCAAGCCAGGATTTAAATACCTCTAGGGATGGAGATTCCACCACCCCAGGGAACCCATCCCAGGGCTTCCCCACCCTCCTAGGGAAATAGTTTTTCTAATATGCAACCTAGACCTCCCCCACTGCAACTTGAATCGTTGCTGCTTGTTCTGTTGGTAATGGCTCCGTCCTCTTTGGAAGCCCCCCTTTCAGGCAGTTAAAGGTTGCTCTCAAATTCCCCCCTCATTCTTCTGTAGACTAAATAAGCCCAAGTTGCTTGGTCTAGCCTTGTACATCAGGTGCACCAGCATTTCAGCAACTGTAATCCCCAGGTCTTTTTCTGATGAGCTGCTGCTTAGCCAGGTGGCCCCCAGTCGGTAGCCGTGCTACTGGCAGGACTCCCGGAGCTCATCAAGACCAGATTACCCAAAAACTGGCAAATAATGGTGCAGACAAATTCTCTAGCAAGAAAGAGAGAGACCCCAGAAGCTCGGAGAAGGAGCCGATTTTTTCAGACGCTCTGAAAAGGATGAGGAACGCCCAAAGCCTGAGTGTTGCTTTAGCAGGTGTATTGCCGAGTGGGCGTATATGGCAGGGCTTGGGAGTAGGTAAGCAGTAGGCTATGCTGCTGTGGCAGGGCCATTGCTTAATCCTGCATCCAGTTTTGGTTCCTGCGCAAAAATGGTCTGAGGTCGTGTAAAACTGTGTGTTAGAATGAGAACTTGAACAAGTTAGTTCACCCATGGCACAGTTAAGCAAGGACTTATACTCATGTTATTAATTAGGCTTGAAAAGGTTTGATTGTTTTATATTCAAACTTTCCAAATCCCTGGAGAATGTGAGATGTATTCAATATGCGCCCAAGTGGATGAAAAAAATAGACTCCGGCAATAATAGTGCAAATTTACACACAGTCAAAAAGGAAGAGGATGTTTTCACGCGGAATGGAGGTAAATCATTTTCTATGTGCATTGTTTTGCATATCTCAATAGTGAATCATACCTGCTCTTGCGTGGCCCAATGTCAGAGTTCTGTGAGAGCCCTTCGTAACTCGCTGCAGTCAGGTTTAAAGTGGTAGCATTCGCTCCCAGAACATTGCACAGCTTAAAACCAGTGATCTCATTTCAAACCCCAACAGCAGGACTCTCATTTAAAAGGCGTACCCAGCACTGTATTCCGTCCCTTACCACCCATACCTGTAACCATACCCCCCAGTTCCACATCATTCTGTCCCGAGATAAAGTGCAAAGATGACCCCACTGGCCTGTACTAAGTCATCACTTAATCCAATGTGACAGAATGGTTCCCAAGTATTGAAACTGCATTACAGCTAAATTTATCACTAATAATCCCTAACTATGGTAAAAAATGTCCTCTTAGCCACCATGACAAAATGCTTTCTTCCTTTAGAGCACTGAGAATGAAATAATCGGGTATTTGAATAATAATGACATTTGTCACTGCTAAAGTGGGAAAAATGTCTCAGTATAATGAGAATAGAATAAATGTTACTTTATGTAAATAGGTAAACATAAATATTTGATGACTACATGATTTTTTTTGTAATGTACATCACATTAGGCTGTTTGTAACATATCTCTTCACGTTCACGGTGTCTCAGGCGCTTCTCTCATTCAGCATAAAAGCGGAGACATTTGAGGGTTTGGTTTTTTTTTTTTTAAGCTTTAACACTGGAAAACATTTGGAAGGTTTGCAATGGAGAATCCACTGGATATGAACACACAGGTGCCAAAAGGGTTTATGAGATTTCGTGTGGGGGTCGGGGGGTGAGGGGAATATCTGAAGTAGTAGCAGAGAGGTTATTTGACCTGTGTATTTCGCACAGGTGCAGTCACTACTGGATTCCAGTGCCCAGTTCTTGGTGATCCCAATTCAAGAAGGTGGTTGCTAAATTGAAAGTGATCCGAGACAAGCGTGGAGAATGATTACAGTAATAGAAAAAGAAAACCCTGCCTCCTAGTGAAAGACACGGAGTTTGATAATGCGCTCTATCCTCTAGCAGTGAAAGGTCCAAGAAAGGATCTGGAAACATGATAAATTCAGACTTAAAGCTTAAGTTTTTAATAGTGAAAGATGTAGGTGGAAGTAGCAGCAGTTTCACACATACAGAATGGGAAGTGACTGTCTTATGAAGGTGATCTCCAGAAAGGGATCGGGGGACTGAAAATATGAGAAAATGATGTTACACTTGCAAAAAGCAAATATGTCTTTATCTCGCTCTATAACATGAGGTGTCGCAAGCAGACTATGAGAAGTAATTTTTCCGCTTTAATCGTTGCTGATTCCTCGTGTGGAATATAATGTTCAATTCTTGGTGTCATATTTCAAGAAAGATGTAGACTAATTGGAGAAAGTCCAGAGAAGAGTGCAAAAAAATGAAAATATAACTGACAAGGGAAGATTGAAATTGTTGGGCTTGTTTATTTTGAAGAGAGAAGGATGAGAGGGGAACATGATAACAGCTTTCTAGTACCTAAAAGGGTGTTAAAAGTAGAAGAGAAAAATGATTCTCAACCTCTGATGATAGGGCAAGAAGTAATCGGTTAAACTGTAAAACGGGAGGCTTAGTTTGGACATTAGAGAAACTTCCCAAGGCTCAGGTGGATGAGCACAAGACGAGATTGCCTTGGGAAGTTGTGGAATTGCTACCATTGCCGACTTCTTCAGAGCACATTAGACAGTCACCTTTCAGTGACGGTCTAGCGGATGGTTTGTCATTACTGCAGGGGACTGGAATCTTTCACCTGACAATTTTGTCACTTTTTCTAATAAGATTGCACAGTTTTATGCTGTAGGAATTATTGCAAGATAGGGCTCTAGCCTATGCGAAAAGGTCAGGTTATGGAGCAATCTCATACACTCTGGAACTTTTTGACTTTATAACACAATGATTTTTGACACTGCTGGCTTTCACATCTCCAAGGGTAGTAGCAGGAGTCAGGCCTACAGCTCAAATCTCTTTGGCTGTGTCTACACTGGCCACTTATTCCGGAAAATCAGCCGCTTTTCCGGAATAACTTGCCAGCTGTCTACACTGGCCCCTTGAATTTCAGGAAAAGCACTGACGATCTAATGTAAAATCATCAGCGCTTTTCCAGAAAAACTATGCTGCTCCCGTTTGGGCAAAAGTCTTTTTCCGGAAAACTGTTCCGGAAAAGGGCCAATGTAGACAGCAGAGATTTCTTTTCCGCCAAAAAGCCCCGATCGCGAAAATGATGATCGGGGCTTTTTTGCGGAAAAGCGCATCTAGATTGGCACGGACGCTTTTCCGCAAAAAGTGCTTTTGTGGAAAAGCATCCTGCCAATCTAGATGCGCTTTTTCCGAAAATACTTTTAACAGAAAACTTTTCCGTTAAAAGCATTTCTGGAAAATCATGCCAGTGTAGACGTAACCTTTCAGTTCAGCCTCGGGGGAGGGGAGCAGGCTCCATGGGGAGCAGCCCATCCAGAAACCTTATGTCTACCTTGCCAATGTGCTCCCTAAGTCCTTGTAAGGCAGCAGTGGAATCCAGAGCATGAGCCTCCAAGGTTGTAGCCAGCACAGTCAGTACAGCTCTTCCATTTCTGACTGTTTCACCACTTAGCCTAAACACTCAGCGCACTTAGCAGTGAATGGTGTAGTGGAGGGGGATACACACAGTCACACTGAATATAGGTTATCGATGTAACTCATTTGCCCTGCATCTTCTGAGGGCACAGCAACGTCTGAGCATTGTGGCCTATTGCAGCTCTTGAAGAAATGGCTGTGTGCAAAGTGTAGTTGATGTTAGTAGGAATGGTTATGTCTCTTACAACTAGCTGGCGGGGCAGGGGCAAGCTCCTGGGTCTATATAAACACGGTTTGTTCCTGCTTTCCTCCGATTTGCTAGATTTTCCAGCAGATGGAGCGGTATTTTGTTCATCGTAATCAACGTAATTTGTGGCCCAACACACTTTACGCTTCTGTTGAGTGCAGGGAGATCTGACCAATCCTAGGAATACAGAAATGCAGGTTGGCGCTAAAACTGTTCCAGTTAAAGGACTCACAAAAGAATCTTGGTAAACAGGTGTTCGACTTCCAGAGAATAGGCGGGCAGAGTGAAGATTATTCTAGATAGAAAGCTACACTGGCTTAATCTCTTCTGCAGCCTCTGTTCAAAGGAAAGGGCTAAATAAAGGCCTTTTACTACTTTTGGGAGAGCTTTCTTTTTCTATCATTCTTGCTAAAAGTTAAACTCACAGGAACTGAAATCACGTGAGACCGACGGGGCAGGCGTCAAAGCCAAGACGTGGATAGCAGCCAAAGGAATGGCAGTGAAGAGAAAAGATGTTAGCAGTAGTGTGGCAATGGAGGAATACGGCAAGCAACCAACAGAAGACCGCAGGAAGCAGGCGAATGGTGAGTGACCAGTGGCGTATGATACTGCTTTGCCACCTTCAAGATGGAAGGTGAACTCTGAGGATGCACCTCGGAACTCGGCTGCAGAAAAGAGTTGTGCATGAGAAGGGGTCATTTAGTTTTCTGGCCTCAGGAACCTGAGAAGGAAACATTACTGCCCAACCTTCCTGAGTGTGGGAAGGAAAGAAACATTTACTGCCCAACCTTGCTTGGGGTGGGACTGTTACTTGTGCATTATGGTCATGAACCCTGCTTTACAGTGTTCAACACATTAATGCCAAGATACTTCCTTCTGTTTTAATAAAAGTTTCTTTTCCACACGTAGGCTCTGTGCTTGTGAATGGGGAGGAATGGCCTCTCAAAAGTGTCCAGGATTGGTGTGTGAATTTCCCAACTGGCGGGGGGTGGCTAAAGCCGGTTTAGTGTTAGATGGATGAAGAGGCATTTCTAGGCCCTGGCTGATTTCAACTAGCAGAAGGGTTCCATTATCAATTGTGTGGCTTAAAGGCATTGCTACATGTTTAGGGTGGAAAGGACCATGAGATGATCCAACCTTCTGCATAGGCGGGGCCATCAAATTTCACCCACTGCCTAACACTTTGCATCTGCTTTAAGCATCTTCTAGTGAGGCCTACAATCTGGCCCTGAAAGCATCAGAGGATGGGGGGGAAAATCTAGCTTTTCCTCTTGCTTAATCAACCTTCCTGCTAAACACTGAGATCTTATTTTGCGTCTGTCTGGTTTCAGCTGCCAGGCATTATTTGTGTGTGACAATCCTTATGCACCGTAAAAAAGGCACCTGCTGATAGTCAGGCCTGGATGCTAAATTGTAAGACGCCCACCCATCCTACGCTGAAGAACAGGCTACAGTGTGGGACCTACCAGCTGCACTTTGTGCTCCATCCATGAGGTGGTCTCATCTTCACCCCCTCCCTCAACCCCCACCCTAGCTGTGTGTTCTCTTCCACCATCCTCTCTCTGCACCCCCTGTCACCACGCAAGCCTTTAGCTCCCCCCCCATCCTCCTCACTAAGGCTGTGTCTAGACTGGCCAGTTTTTCCGGAAAATCAGCCGCTTTTCTGGAAAAACTTGCCAGCTGTCTACACTGGCCACTTGAATTTCCGCAAAAGCATTGACTTCCTACTGTAAGAAATCAGTGCTTCTTGTGGAAATACTATTCTGCTCCCGTTCAGGCAAAAGTCCCTTTTGCGCAAAGTTTTAGCGCAAAAGTGCCAGTGTAGACAGCTCAGATTTGTTTTCCGCAAAAAAGCCCCGATCGCAGAAATGGTGATTGGGGCCTTTTTGCGGAAAAGCTTTTGCGGAAAAGCGTCCGTGCCAATCTAGACGCTCTGTTCCGAAAATGCTTTTAACGGAAAACTTTTCCGTTAAAAACATTTCTGGAAAATCATGCCAGTCTAGATGCAGCCTAAGTGCTCAAGAAGGCCCAAAGGTTCATGTAGCCCAGGGTCCTGTCCTTTGACAATGATCAGTGCCAGGTGCTCCAGAGGGAATGAACAGAACGGAGGGAATGGTCACCCATTCCCAGCTGCTAGCAAACGAGTTTGAGGGACTCCATCCCTGCTAGTCTGGCATATAACCATTGATAGCCCCATCTCTCCCCCGCCCACACACACATGCCCCACCTCAGCCATGTGCTTCCTCCCCGATTTCTGTTTGGTGTCTCGTCTCCCTAGCCTCTTCCATTTTTGCATTGACTATTCGATTAGTTGAGAGGGCGGTGCTGCCGCTTTAAAATGCCACCATGGCCTTTCAAAGGAGCCGCGCCACATACAGCCCGCTGCAGTGTTTCAAGGGGGTAGTGCTGCACTGAGCCCGGGATCAGCTGTGTGGCACTGCCCCTTTGAAATGCCGCCACGGTGTTTCAAAGCGGCAGCACCACATGGAGATCCAGGCTCCATGTGGCACTGCCGCTTTAAAGTACTCCACTTTTCCCCCCTTTGCTGCCTTTATCAGATGGAGGAAGCTAGGGGGGCAGGAGAAGCGATTAGTCGACTATCTTGTCTACTATCCGACAATCATTTGCTTATCAGATAGTCAACTAGTCCTTAACATCCCTACTCTGAGAGACAAAACCCCTTTTTCCCAGTTTGAAATTCCTACCAACATGTCTACAGGCTCCAAGAGGAAGCTGAGAGTGGGAGAAGGCTCAGGACTGGGGGAGGGGATTCAGGAAGTGGGGCGGGCTCTGAGTGGCGCTTAATCGAGGCAGCTCCCGGAACCAACAACGTGTCCTCTGGCTCTTAGGCACAGGGGTGGCCAGGGGAGCTGTGCATCCTGCCCTCGCCTGCAGGCACCACCCCAACTGTTCCCATTGGCCGCAGTTCTTGCTGCAGACCCAGTGCTGGTGGTAGAGTCTCCCTGGCCAGCCCTGAGCGTAGGGGTCACAGGGACATGTCACCGCTTCTGGGAGTTGTGTTGAGCCAGGGAGCCTGCCTTAGCCCTGCTGCACCGACTGGATTTTTATGGTTGAAACCCAGGCACCTGGTACCCCACCCCTCAGTAGCCAGAGCAGCAAAGTGGCTTGATACTGGAGAGCAGGAGACACAGCACCAGGGCTAGGCGTGGGGAGCAAAGCATGGTGTGGTTTGGGGCAAGCTGTTGCCACTGCAGGGCAGTTTGCCTGGATCCCTGGTGCAGACACCCAGCGCAGTGGCATTTCCTGAGCGGACACCAGCTTTTGTTTCTCCTTCCAGTGTGTTCCAGAAAACATCTAGCCTACGTCTACACTGGCACCTTTTTCTGGAAATGCTTAAAAGGGAACAGTTTTCCGTTATAAGTATTTCCGGGAAAAGCGCGTCTACATTGGCAGGATGCTTTTCCGGAAAAGCCCTTTTTCCGGAAAAGCATCCATGGCCAATGTAGACGCGCTTTTCCAGAAAAAAGCCCCGATCGTCATTTTCGCAATCGGGGCTTTTTTGCGGAAAAGACTACTGTGCTGTCTACACTTGCCCTTTTCCAGAACAGTTTTCCGGAAAAAGGACTTTTGCCTAAGCAGGAGCAGCATAGTTTTTCTGGAAAAGCAGCTGATTTCTTACAGTAGATCGTCAGTGCTTTTCCGGAAATTCAAAGGGCCAGAGTAGACAGCTCGCAGCTTATTTCGGAAAAGCGGCCCAGTGTAGACACAGCCCTAAGGTGCGTCTAGACTGGCAAGATTTTATGCAAAAGCAGTTGCTTTTGCACAAAAACTTGCCAGCTGTCTACACTGGCCGCTTGAATTTGCGCAAGAGCACTGACTTTGTAATGTACAGAATCAGTGCTCCTTGGCAGAGAACAGGGCTCCTTGCACAGGAGTTATTCCTCTCCCCACGATGACTAAGCCCCCTTTGTGCAAGAGCTGTTGTGCAAGAAGGCAGCGTGGACGGGCACCAGGGGCTTCTTCAGCAAGACACTTTTCTGGCTAAAATGGCCAGCAGAGCTTTCTTGTGCAAGAGAGCGTTCACACTGCCATGGACGCTCTTGTGCAAAAGCCCATGGCAGGGTGGAGGCGCTCTTGCACGAGACCTTTGGCGCAAGAACTCCGGCGTGAAACAGTTCTCGTGCAAGAAGCCTGCAGTGTAGGGCAGGGAGCAGCCTATGGGGCTACTGGAGCTGCTGGCTGCAGGGTGCCCAGTGAGGGAGGGGAGGGACCCCTAGGAATGGCTCAAACTTCCCAGGGGGGTGGCCAGAGGCAGGACATTTGCCTGGCAGGGGTGAGGTGGGGGGGCAGTGACCTCACAGGGGCTTTGGGCAGCCCTCAGCATATAAGGCAAAGGGCAGGTGGGGAGGTGATGACCTCACAGAGGGACCCACATCTCAGGCTGATAAAAGCGGGGGGCGGGCCCAGGGGACTTTGGAGACCCCCGGTTGCTTTAGCTCTGGTGCGTCTCCTCCTCACGGTTCGTTCGCGTTCTGTGAGTTCCACATCCCGACACCTTTGTGACGAAGGTAAGAGCCCCCAGGGGTTGGATCCCGCCCGGGGCCGGCTGGGTTCCAGGCAGGCCCAGCCCTCGGTCAAGGGCCAGAAGGTGATTCCTCACCTGGGCTGCGTCCTTAGCGCCACTGGGGCTTTCTCCTGGTTGGTTTCCCTTTTCCTCCATCCCCCCACATTTCTGCTCTGTTCTTGCCTCTCCTGTGACCTTCCCCTGCTGCCCCCCCCCAGCTTGTGACCCAACAGATTAGCTGAAGGACGGGGGGTGGTTTGCAGGAGCCATGGGGCGGGGGATGCAGCCCCCATTGTGGGGACCTGGGCTGGAACAGGTCTATGCCGGTGTCTTTGGGGAGAACGCTCCACCCCCCACTCCTTAGACTCTCCCCTGATTGGCTGAGCAGGGGCTGTTGATGGGCAGGAGACTCAGGGTACGTCTACACTACCCCACTAGTTCGAACTAGCGGGGTAATGTAGGCATACCGCACTTGCAAATGAAGCCCGGGATTTGAATTTCCTGGGCTTCATTTGCATAAGTGGGGAGCCGCCATTTTTAAAACCCCGCTGGTTCGAACCCCGTGCAGCGCGGCGACACGGGGCACGAACTAGGTAGTTCGAACTAGGCTTCCTAGTTCAAACTACCGTTACTCCTCATTCCACGAGTGTAGACATACCCTCAGGTCCTTGCAGTGCCTGTGCAAGACCGAACCGATAAGCAAGGGGCCATTTGGGGGCTGGGGGCAGTCGCTCTGGGGAGCTGGAACCCCTGGATTTCGCTCTGCAGGCTGCGCCCCAAGCTCCCCTTTGCTCCCCTCATTTGCAGCATGGCCAAACGTTTTCGGCTGTGGTTCAAGAAAGCCCTGAAGATGGCCCCAGGGCCGGTGGGGAGCAGCTTCTCCGTCCCCGCGGGCGGGGAAGCTGGATCCCACCAGCTCGGGGCGACTCGCCCACCGGCCAGGCCCCCCCGGACCTGGCTCCAGAGGCGGCTGGGCAGGCGGGACCCAGCCCAGCGGGGGAGCCGGGTAGGGTGGCTCCGGGGCCTCCTCTGTGGAGAGAAACACCTGCCCCGGGAGCCCAGCCCCCATTACCACCAGGGGGCATCGCCCTGCCTGGCCCCCGGGGACCTGCCAGTCTCCGGGAGCCCCCAGCCCGTCGCTCCCCGCACCAGCCCCTGCAGCTGTGGGTCCAGGTCCGTCAGCAGCAGCGCCTGGGCCTCCAGCTGCAGCCGGGCCACCTCCTGCAGCCGCTCAGACCCAGGTGAGGGGCCGTGAACACGCTGGGCCCAGGGGCTCACCCAGTACCCGGGGGGAGGGGCAGCCCCAGTGTCTGCCCCGCAGCCAGGGCAATGGATGGGGGGGCTGCTTGGCTCTCTTGTTCCTGGTGGGGGCTCTGCTGAGGGCGTTGGCAGATGTGAGGGTGGAAGGGGGATGGGTCCCTGCGAGGGGCGTGTGGGGCCCAACCTGCCCTGGGTCCCTGACATGGGGGCGCATGACCCCTGCTGGCCGCTGGAGTCACCCTGGTCCCTTCCCTCCCGCACAGAGCCCCCCTGCGCCTCGGCGGAGCTCTGCCAGGAGCGGATGGACTCCCGGGTGGAGGAAGGGGCCATCTACGACATCGAAGAGCAGCTCCACACCCGGGACACGGTAGGAACCTTCTCCACACGGGGGGGGGACCCGAGATTGTCCGGCCCCTTCCCAGCACGTCCCCCCCTCCGGGAGGGGCTTGTCCCTGGGGATCCCCCTGGGACCCCTTCTCCTGCATGACCTGGACCCCCCAAGCTGGGGGCTCTTGTCATGCACCAGCTGGGCCCCCACAAGCCTGAGGCAGCAGTTGGGGGGGGAGTGTGGGTGCTTGGACAACCGGCAGCTCCCACCTCCACTCCTGGGAGACCTGAGCCCTGCAGCTGTCCGTGGGGGGCAGGCAGGCCCCAGGCTCACAGACTCTCTCTGGGGTGCAGAGCCCAGCCGCCCTGCAGCGGTTCCTCTTGGCCATCCCCCTCGCCTGCCTCGCCGCCCTCCAAAGGGGCGAGGACACCCTGGCGCCGCGCTGCTGCAAGGACACCATGATGGCCAGGATCGTTGTAAGCGAGTCGCGGCAGCCCGGAGGAGGGAAGGGGATACGTGGGGTGGACAGGGGTCTGCCTGGGCCATGGCGGCGGGTGGGGGTGCTGGAAACGGGATGGGTGGAGCCAGGAGGGCTGGAGGTGGACATGGGGAGGGTGGGTGGGGATGCTGGAGGAGGGAGGGACACAGAAATGGGGCAGGTCTGGGGTGCTGGACAGGAAGGGGGATTCGGGACATGGGGGGGGGTCTGCCCGGGCCATGGGGGGCTGGAAGGGAGCCGAGCGGGCTGCTGGGGATGCGCCTGGGGAGCAGGGATGAGGAGGTTCAGAGGCTGGTCACCAGGGCAGGGAGGGGCAGGAGACGGCCTGGGGACAAGGATTGAGCTGGTCCCGGTTTGGGAGGGGGGTGCTGGGAGGGGCCCTGTGTCGGGCAGGGGGGCTACAGGGCAGCGGGAGGCAGTGGGGTTGGGTCCTGCTGGGTGGGGGCGCTGGCCGCGTGAGCGTCTCTTGGGGGCCCCAGCCTCACACGCCCCTTTGTCTCCTTGGGTCTCCCAGGAGATCATGGAGGACTCGCCCCCCCGCTGGTCTTGGCCGACTGCCTCAACGCCGCCTGCAGCCTCAGGTACTGACCCCCCCGCCGACTCCCCCCAGAGCTGATCCCCTGGCCAGGGAGTGGGAAAGTCTCTGTCTCCTGCTGCTGAATTAACAGCCTCTGCC
This sequence comes from Pelodiscus sinensis, assembly GCF_052426305.1. Classification (NCBI taxonomy): domain Eukaryota; kingdom Metazoa; phylum Chordata; order Testudines; family Trionychidae; genus Pelodiscus; species Pelodiscus sinensis. Next base: position 6,411,290 of record NC_143069.1, read on the forward strand.
CCTCTCTCCTGCCAGCACCTTGCAGCCTCCCCTGCGGGCCCAGCTCCTGAGCCCCCTGCTGACGGCGGCCGTGGGACAGACAGTGTCTGGGGACTGGCAGCAGGAGCCCATCCACACTCAGGTACGTCCCTCCGGGCCCTGCTCCCGGGCTGGGCTGGAGCTCCAGAGAGGAGGGGGGGGCAGAGGGAGGGAAGAAGCTGCAGGTTTGGATCCTTCCCTCCAGGGTTCCCGTTGCTCTCCCGGGGGGCCCGTCCCTTCCATGCCCAGCCTGGGCTCCTCCCTGCTCTGCGAGGCGGCTCAGACCCTGCTCAAGGCTGCACCCCGGAGCCAGCGGGTGGCCTGGATTCCCCAACCCCCCTCTGACCCAGGGCTCCCCCTTGTCTTGCAGCAGTTCATCCGGGCCCTTCCCTACGACCTCCAGGCCCTACTGGCGAGCCTCCTCGCCGAGTCCCCAGACACCGCCCGGCTGCAGCTCATAATGGAGGTGAGCCCCGTGGGGGGGACGGGGCCATTGTCCCTGCTTCCTCGGGGGGGGGGGGGCCGAGAGAGGAGCAGTGTCAGTGGCTGGGGGGGGCACAGTCCGAGAGGAGCCCCAGGCTCTGCCCAGAACCGGCACCTCCCTACGGGTCCTGATCTGTCTCTTTCCCCCCCAGCACCTGAGCCCGTGGCTGGAGTCCCGCCTGCCCCAGGAGCGAGCCAGGGCCCTTGGCAGCACCACGGCCCTGCTGGGAGTCGCCACCACCCTCCCGGGGTTTGACGTAAGTGACCTCGGAGTCGGGGGGTCTGGGGCTGCAGGGCGCGGGGCTGGGAGCGTCCCCGGGAGGCAGAGGCAGGGCCGGGAATGGGCCGGGAATGGGCCGCGTTCTCCTTTCCCCGGGGAGGGGCGACCCTGGGCCCTTCAGGGGGGCTCTTGAGGGACTGGGCCTGGGGACTGGGGAGTGGCCGTCAGTGGATCCCCTTGTTCCACCCCCGGAGTGACCCTTCAGTCGGGGCCATTGCTCAGGGTTGTCTCCTCGCAAGGCCGGCCCCGCCCCGCCCCGGGAGGTGTCTCTGTCCGTCCCCCGAGCTCAGACCCGCCTCGGCGGCCGTTTGCATGGGACGTGCAGCCCCAGGATGCTGAGGGACCCCCCCTCTTCTCTCCCCTCAGAACTCCGCCGACTGGCCGAGGATGGGTCACCACGTGGCCCAGCTGGGCCTTTTTATTTCGGACCCATCCGAAGACGTCAGCCGGCTGGCCCGGGAGGGGGTGCACAGCCTGTATCAACTCCTCCTGCACCACAGGGGTAAGGAACCCAGCCGGGACCTGGGCCCCAGGGACACCCTGAGGGTGCCAGCGGTGGGGGGAGGGGACCCAGCCCTTTTCCCCCAGACTGGCCCAAGGGGGGATGCGTCCCTCTGTGTTCCCCTTCTGCCCCCTGTGCCCCTCCATTTGCCCAGGGATGCCTGCAGGGACCCGTGGGAGGGGAAGGGCTCAGACCTGCCAGCAGAATGACCCTGTTGTGTCTCTTGCAGGCCTCAACATCCACCAGGAAGAGGACCTGTGGTGCAGACACTACTACAAAGAAAGATGGGTCCTGGCTCACAGCAACAGCGTGAGGGTGGGAGAGGTAAGGACGCGCTGCCAGGGCAGGGCAGGGCTCGGGGGTGGGGCTGGCTGGGGCCCTCGTGGGGGTAGGAGGGTCTTGGGGGCAGGAGGAAGCTGTGACCTGGGGCAGGGGTTGGGGTGCCGGGTGAGGAGAGCGTCTGGGTGCAGGGTCTGGAAGGGAGTTTGGGGGAGGAGGAAGCTGTTTTAGCCCCAGGAGTTGGGGCCGGGCTCTGGGCCGTCAGCTGAAACCTCCTGTGCTCTTGATTTCAGGTCTTTGGGCAGCTCTTCACCCCAGAGCAGGAGAACTGCTTTTTGGACAAGGCTCTGCTCGCTGCCCGCTCCCCCCTGCGGCGCCCCAGCCAGGCCGGGCTGGTCCTGGCCCACGCCCTGCATGGGCAGGCCCATCAGCTCCTGGAATACATGGTGAGCAGCCGGAGCAGATCAGGAGAGTGGGGCAGGGCCAGGGTCTCCTTCCCATCCCCTCAGGGAGTCCCCCGCCCCTTTCCTCAGGCTGCCCCCACCCCACGTCCCTGCTGGCAGAATCCCTCCTGCCCCTGCGAGCGTCCCTGGGGGTGGGGGAGGCTCTGAACACAGAAACTGTCCTAGGAGGCGGGAGGGGGCCGAGGTGTCAGGAGCTCTGGGGGGGGGGGGGTCAGGAGCTCACCCTGCGGGCCTGACGGGGGGTGACCAGAGAGCAGGGGGAGGAGGGTGGAAATGCTGGGGGGCCAGTTCCCCTGAGTCCCCAGGGATGAATGTGACGGATTCTGCTTCCCTTGCAGCAGGAAGACACCCAGTGAGAGCAGCAAGAGCTGAGGAGCCAGCAGCTGCGTCCCCCTCCCCCCAACCCTCCCAATTGTATTGAATTGTATTTACATTCTCATTAAACAATGTTTCAAAAAACATTTGGATCAGGCTTGGTCAATAATTTGTAATGGGGGGGCCATTTTGGCAACTGATCAAGGGCCACATTTCTACCGAGGGCTTTGGGGTCTGGGACGGGGTGGTTGGGTGCAGAAGGGAGCTTAGGGGTGGAGCCTGGGTGCAGGGGGGGGGTATGATCTGGGGCGGTGGATAGGGGTGCAGGGTCCAGGAGGGGGTATGGGCGCAGGAGAGGACTCTGGCCTGGGGGAGGGGCTCTAGAGGGGTGCAGGGTCAGGGAGGGAGCTGTGACCTGGGTGAAGGGGGAGCAGAAGGTTTGGGGGAGGGGGTGCGGGTGCCAGAGAGGAGTCTGGCCTGGGGGAGGGGTGTCGGGGGGGTGCAGGGTCAGGGAGGGAGCTGTGATCTGAGGGAATGGGGGACGCAGGTTCAGGTGGTCGCCTGGGACAGGCAGTCGGGGAGGGGACGTGGGCGCCAGGGGCAGGCTCTGGCTGCGGAGGTGCCTACCTAGGCAGCTGCGTATGGGGGAGCCCGACTGTCACCTGAGGGGATGGGGGAGCTCAATATTCAACTGTGGGGAATGGAGGAAATACTGTGGAGTGGAGGGAGCGAGATGGGGGGGGCTGAATTGTTCCCGGAGGGGAGATCTCCCTGGCTTGGGGGGAGTGGCGTTTCCAGCAAAGCCCTCACATAAGAGGGGGACAGACGGGGGGAGGGAGAGGACGGGGATGGGCAGGGCAGGTGGAAATGGGGAGGGGCAGGAGAAGGGAAGGGGGAGGAGATGGAGGAGAGCAGGGGATAGGAGTGGGGGCGGGGATGAGGAGCAGGACAGAGGCAGGGCAGTGGTGGTGATGGCTGAGCGATGAGAACAGCTCGCAGGGAGCTTAAAGCCAGCAGATGCTTTTCGGCAGAGTTGCCATTTGCCCTGGCGGCTTTGCCAGAATAGCTGTGCCAGCGGGGGGGGGGGGGGGGGGGGGGCTTTTGCCACACACCCAAGCCAAGCCAGCTGTGGCGGCAAAGCCTTGTGATGTAACCTAAGCCCTTGGCAAGGTCGGGATCAACCTGCTCTGACAATTTCTCGGACCGGCGGGATGAGAAACAAGGATCGTGCAGGGAGATGGGGATTGAAGGGGGAAATCTCGCTCCCCTGGGGTACAGAGCCCCCAGAAGGGTTCGAGGCCGGAGGTCAAATCAGTGAGGCAGGAAAGAAACCTAAAAGAGAAAACTTTATGATGCATGCATGCAGGCTGTCACTTCCAAGAGTGAAGCAGCAGCCCTGACAGACAGATTCAGGTATCCTTTATACAGAATGCTTAGACAGCTCAGTTGAGGATTGTTCTTCTTTAACATATCAAAGTCTCAGCAGAAGTACTTTGAGACTTCTGTTCACCCCAGGAGTGCTAGAAGTAAGTTTTTACAGTACACAAAGCCACATGAGAACTTGAGTGGAGGAGTCTACAAGGCAAACTGTGACAAAGATAAGGGTTTACATGACAAATTGTGACAGACTAGGAGTCTCCATGAACTTGAGATGGGAGGCATTGTAAGGGTCTTGATTAGAGCTAATTTGATTTCTCTCTGTTACAGGGAGAGAGGTCTGGAAAACTTTTAACCCTTACAGCAGTTTTCTTTTAGAAAGTTATGATTTCTGCACAGTTCCCCCCTTTAGACACAATTGGAGTTATTTGATTTTTCTCCCACAATTCCCCCCTTTAATACTCCTATTGGAGTATTACTCAAAGTTATTCTAGACATTTTTAGGTATTCTTTTTTTTTGCTGGGATGAATTCTTATCTTAGAGGGAGGTTTTCTTTATCAGTTGGGTAAATGATCCACTGCCCATTCACCCCCAGATCTTTACCAGTGCCAATATTGCTTTTAAAACATAAGGGAAACATAAGGGAAGCATTCCCTGATGGATGTAATGCTTGAGTAAGGGGAATTCCTGAGGCAATCAGATTTTTATGCCAAATCTGCCTGTTCCCCCCCATGACTATGTACTTCTGGCACAGTGTTATCATTCTGGGCATCTACCCACTCCCGCTCTCCTGTAGAGTACTGACTACCAGTAGATCTGAATTTTAGGGGTCTGGCCCACAGGGAGGCAGGAGTTGGGATAAACTGTAATGGTAAAAGGCCTTCAGAGCCTTCTATAAGCTGTTCACATATCCAACAGTCACTTGTATCACTTGCATTGGTGAGGGACACAACCTTTTGCAGGGCTTCCCAATAAGGGTGGGGAAAGTTATATACTAAGGCTATTCTGACTACTAAAAGAAGGAAAACAATCCTTATCCTATTATAGTATCTTAAATTTCTAAAGTAGAAAGGATAATAATAATATAGTAATTATCTAGCACCTAGCAAAGCAGTCTCTTTAACTAAGCTTAATCAGTTAGTATTGTTTGTCTTGCCTCTGCTGGCACTCTTCGAGATTTCGTAGTCTCTTAGTTCACTCAATACTGGAATGGATTCCCCTTTGTGAGAGCTACAGGGCTCCAGGCTCACCTGTAGGTCTTTGCTGGTACAGTCCTACCTCTCAGGTTGTACCTCGAAGCTCCTGGTGGAGGCCGGTTTGGTAACAGTCTGGTTTGAGAGTCTGCCGCCTCGGTCCGCTGAACCTCGTCCTCAGGTGATTCTTCCAGGGAGGGGTCCTGGGTGACGGGGTCAATCAGCTCTGTTGGATCTGCAGTTCGGCGTACATGACTTGCGTGGATCCACGAGGGGCCCTCCTTCACCTTTACTGCTGTGTGGGTGATGAACAGCACTTGGAACGGTCCTTTCCACCGGGCTGTCAGGGAATTCTTTCTGCTATGTTCCTTCACGAACACGTAGTCGCCTGGTTGGATGTTGTGGCACGGCACATCAGTAGGTGCTGGGAGGGCTTCCTTTACCTGCAGGTGCAAGCTCTCCTAACCGTCATTTTATGTCTAGATTTCTTCTTTCTGTGTGGCTGCTAGCCTGTGGGCCTCCTGCAACATTAAACTGCTTACAAATCACACATGAATTAGATATTCTTGAGACAGCTTCTAGGTGCATGCCTGGGGCGTACCATTGTTTTGGGATTTGTGAGGCCACCCCCCTTTTGCTCATGTGTGTCATTTGATGAGACACCTGAGCAAGCTGCCATGTGAGAGATTTTTGGGGCGACTGGGCAGCCATCAGGTGCACCCATTATCCCAGCTGGGGATAAGGAGCAGCCTGCTTTCTCCCAAAGGTTTCTCTCTTCAGGTTGAGCAGCTTGCTGTAGTTCTATCAGGTCCTGCAAAGAAACAGGGAGATAAAGAGAGACCAGAATCTGAAAGGGAGTCAGAGGTCCATGTGCTGCTGCATGTCTGGCCGCTGCATCAGCACTCCATTACCCAGAGAAACAGGATCAGTGGCACCTGTGTGGGCCGGGCAATGGGTAATAGAAAGGGATGTGGGTAGCTGAATAGCATCAAAGAGTTGGGAGATAAGGGGACCATGAGAGATAGCAGAGCCAGAAGAGGTAAGGAAACCTTGTTGTTTCCAAATTTGTCCTGTGGCATGACAGACAGAGAAAGCATACTTTGAATCAGTATAAATGGCAGCAGACTGTCCGGAAGCTAAAAGGCAAGCACGAATTAAAGCGATGAGCTCAGCAGCCTGAGCTGATTTTGATTCCTGGAAGAGAAAAGAACCTCTAAAACATTATTATCTGAGACCACTGCATATCCAGCCTTTAGTTTACCAACTGAATTTCTTTTACATGAGCCATCAGAATACAATACAAGATCTGCATTTTCCAGCGGTTGATCAGACAATTTTTTGGGGAGGTTTTACACAGTGCTCAAGCAATTCTTCACAGTTATGGGTATGTGCTTTACCATTAGAGGGTAAAGGAGAAAAAGTAGCTGGGTTAAGTACATTACATCTTTGAATTACCACATTTGGGGAAGAGAGGATAACATTCTCATACAGGGTTTGTCTCTGAACAGATATGTGCTGGGTGCGGTGTCGCTGTAAGAGAGCAGAGACAGCATGAGGGACCTGTAAGATAATGCTGTGGCCTAATGTGACAGGTTGGGCCTTTTTAAAGTAATTCAGCAGTAGCTGCAACTGCCCTCAGACAAAGTGGGAACCCACGGGCTACTGAGTCCAGTGTTGCAGAAAAATAAGCTACTGGACGAGGTGTGGGTCCAAGGGGTTGACAGAGAGCTCCAGCTGCAATTCCATCCTGTTCATGACAAAACAGAGTAAAAGGCTTGCTATATTTAGGTAAGCCCACTGTGCAGAAGAGTTTTAAGGGAAAGGAAAGCAGATTCACATTCTGGGGACCAGGTCACTGGGTCAGGAGCTAAGATTAAGAGTAGAATAGTAAGGGGCCTGGTGAGTCCAGAAAAGTTAGGAATCCATTGTCTGCAATATCCTGCAGTACCCAGAAATTTGTATACCTGACTTTGGTGAAAGGGTGAGGAATGAAAAAAACTTGAGATTCGCTCAGGTGTTAACTGGCGGCCATCTCCTAAAAGTAAATGTTCCAAGTACTGAACTCTTTGTTTTACAAATTGCAATTTGGCTTTGGAAGCCTTGTGACCCTTTTTAGCAAGACACTTTAACACATAGAGGTATCAGTTTTACATCTTTCCTCAGTTTTACTAGCAATTAGCACATCATCAACATACTGAACTAACACAGAACTGCAGGGAAGAGAGAGAATTAAGGTCAGTTTTTTAAAAACTGAGAAAACAAAGTAGGGCTTTTACAATAACTTTACAAAAACATGTCCAGGTTAATTGATGACCCTGAAAGGAAAAGGCAAAGAGAAATTGGGAATTCTTATGCACTGGAATAGAAAAGAAGGCAGAACATAAATCTATTACAGAAAACCAGGTTAGGTACTACTGGAAATCTAGGGATTACAAACTTATTAATGGCTCTTAGGTTTTCTTCAAATCTATAGATTTGCTTTTTCACAGGTAGTACAGGTGTATTACATGGTGAAGTTGTATAAACAAGTATCCCTTGTTTAAGGAGGGAGAGATTACAGGCTTAATGCCCTCTTGTGCCTCCCTAGCCAATAGATACAGGAGTACCCTTGGGAAAGGCTTGTTGTGTCTGTATGTTGTTTGCACTGGTGTTGCAGAGGCTAGCAACCCCACTTCATTCACATGGGCTGCCCACAATGTCTCTGGGACATCTGAGAGGTCCAGGAGGGGTGTATATCCTGAGGTCTCATCAGATTCCTCTGAGAGTAGTAATGCCATCAAATTTGGAGCCTGATAGGGGGAAGGTCAACAAATATCCCTTCCTCTCTACAGAGAAGGTTTGCACCCAATTTACACAACAAGTCAGGTCCCATAAGGTTTACAAGAGAAAAGGGAGATAACAGGAAAGAATGTTCAGCTGACAAGGGTCCAAAGCGGGGTGGGGGTGCAGATGGCACATCTGGGGAATCAAGCTGTTTAGAGAAGCCAATTCTTGCTGCAGCTTTTCAATAGAATCTTTTTTGCTAGCCATAATGCTCTGATTATATTTTACTGCCACATCCTCCCAGAGGCACCAATATTCCATCTGGTTAGGATGTTTTTCCTCGAGGAAAACTCTAAGATAAGCAAGCTTTTGTAAGTCAAAGCTCTAGTTGCCATGTATTCTGGGAATTCCCCTGAGTATAGCCATTCCAAATGCTCAATAATTCCTTAAGTCTCCTTAGTTTCAAACCTGCAGGCAATACCTAGCTGACTGATCATCTGAGACAAGGGAGTCCCAGGCTGTGAGAAACCTTTCCCCTCAGTAGGAGACAGACTTGAGGGAGCAATCTTATCCATGTTAGCACTGTCTTGTCCAAGGACAGCGCAGGAGCCCAACAGTACTACCCTCTCCAAGGATAGTACAGGCGTCCAGCAGCACTACCCTCTCCAAGGATAGTGTGGGAGTCCACACAAACTGTCAGCTTCACTCACACTCCTTATGTGCCGGGGGAAACCGCCCTTGCTTTCAGCAGCTGTGCAGTGACACTGACAGCGCTGGTGCGGCTGCAGTCCCACTCCGGACTTCACTCACTCAAAACCATGCGCTTGGACTCGCCACCAATCAGTCAACAACAACAACAACAACAAAATCCAACCCCTATTTGGCTATACCCAGTGTTTTCATTTTAAATTTCCCTCAAGCCTCTTAACAAAAAAAATTTTAAGTAAAAGATGACTCTTACCGCCAGCCGGTCCAGCTGGTGACGAGAACAGGGAGGCGGACTGGGGGATTTTAAATGGATCCCTTACCCTCCAGATGCGCGCTGTAGTCCGTTCCCATTCCCCGTCATCAGCCTTTCCAACTGGAGTTCCAAGCCATCCCACTTCTGACACCAAATTGAAGGGGGAAATCTCGCTCCCCTGGGGTACAGAGCCCCCAGAAGGGTTCGAGGCCGGAGGTCAAATCAGTGAGGCAGGAAAGAAACCTAAAAGAGAAAACTTTATGATGCATGCATGCAGGCTGTCACTTCCAAGAGTGAAGCAGCAGCCCTGACAGACAGATTCAGGTATCCTTTATACAGAATGCTTAGACAGCTCAGTTGAGGATTGTTCTTCTTTAACATATCAAAGTCTCAGCAGAAGTACTTTGAGACTTCTGTTCACCCCAGGAGTGCTAGAAGTAAGTTTTTACAGTACACAAAGCCACATGAGAACTTGAGTGGAGGAGTCTACAAGGCAAACTGTGACAAAGATAAGGGTTTACATGACAAATTGTGACAGACTAGGAGTCTCCATGAACTTGAGATGGGAGGCATTGTAAGGGTCTTGATTAGAGCTAATTTGATTTCTCTCTGTTACAGGGAGAGAGGTCTGGAAAACTTTTAACCCTTACAGCAGTTTTCTTTTAGAAAGTTATGATTTCTGCACAGTTCCCCCCTTTAGACACAATTGGAGTTATTTGATTTTTCTCCCACAGGATGACTAGGAAGCGAATCCAGGTGTGGGGGGAATATCCTGGGTTGGAGGGTCAGTCGATACCCCCGCCTGCCACTGTCTGCCGGGGCTCTGCCCGCAAGATGGAACCAACAGCTGAGTTTGCTTTTCTGCCCCGTCGTGGGCACAAAAGGCCCAGAGCAGCCTCCTGCTATCTTGGAGGAAAGGGGCCAAAGTTCAGGAAGCAGGTGCCAGGCTGGGCTGGAATCCGCGAGCGCCGCTTTTGCTTTGCCCTTCCTGGAAGCTGGGCTGCAGGTGAGTGGTGGTTTCATCTCTGCTCTTGGGGTGTTTCTTGTGGGTTCCGAGTGTGGATCTGAGAGGGGCTGCGCAGGGGCAGTGTCATGAACGAGCTGTAAGCGTTACAGCCCCTTCTGCGCAGGCTGGCTCCAGCCTCCCGTCTGTCTCCAAGCCCTGGGGGAGAGGCGGGAGGCCAGCAGCATGGCCTAGTGGAGGGGGCAGGGGGTTGGGTGTAAGAACTCCCGGGTTCTAATCTAATGCCACCTAGTGACTAAGGCACAGAGTTGTGTGTTAGACCCTTGCTCCTCAATTCTGCGCTCACTCTCGCGCTGGTGACCTTGGAGAGGCCTTTCAGGTCTCCCTTTCCCTGTCCATCAAAGGCAGGCAAGTGCGATGTAATGCCCTGGAGCAAGTGCTTTGGGACGTGTCGCACAAGTGTGCCTGGCTCACAAGCGTGTCAGCACAGGTGTGTAAAAGCGTGACGAAGGCTTTGAGATCGATGCCGAAGGCTTGTGAGGCTGTGGCTGGCCAAGTGACAGGGAAATGAAAGGTCAGAGTTTGGTCAGTTAGATTTTATGGTAATACACTGAGACGAAGCACTTTGGGCGTATATACGATAATGTCTTTCCAAGTGCGTTAGTTCAAGCCGTGTCCTAGGAGCCAAGAGGTGAGACAAACATGCTTGGTCCTGTCTCGGTGCAGGGGTGGACTAGATCAGTGCTTCTCGACCAGTGGTACGAGTCCCCTTAAAGGTACTCAAGAGATGTCTGGGGGACACGTCAACACAACTGAAATTTGGAGAAAACTGAATTTTAGTTTTCAGTTTGACAGCGCTTTATTCTTTTTGTACCTTTTACACCCAAAAATGCCATCGCTCGCCCGGCTACGATGCAGTTGTTTAAACAAATGTGTTGCAACGGTAGAAAAAAATTGTGTGTGTCTGAAAACTGTAGGTACTGGGGGTACTTACACATTTTTTTTTAAAGGGGGTACATTATAAAAAAAGTTTGCGAAACACTGGACCTATCATGGTCCCTTCCACTCAGACTTTTCTATGATTCTGTGACAGGGCTGGGCGATAATTTTCAGAAGGGGGCCACTTAATGGATTTTGGTATGGGGTCATAGGCCGGCTCCACCCACAGAAGGGGCGGAGCCTGAGGCAGAAGGGGCGGTGTTGTGGACTAGCCCACCCTCAGAGTTCTCCGTGGCTGAGGCTTTCAATTAAAAGCACAGAAAAGAGCTCACAGCTTTGCCACTACTGGCAGCTGTCCAGCGTGGCTACAGCTTTTTAAAGGGCTCGTGGCTCCTGCCCCTGCTGTAACCATGAGCCGTGAATCATTTAAAATTGGATCCTGCTGCCTGAGTCCCCACTTAGAATTCAGCGGCATGGGCAGCAGGATCTAAACAGAAAGCGGCCAGATCACAGTGTTTGGTAGGTTGCATCTTACCCAGCCCTGTTCTCTGAGCTGGTTTCGAAACCTCCGTGTCCTCCTTATGGTCTGACAGCTGCAGATTTACTGCCTGTCTCTCCTCTCGTGGCCCAGCCTAGCCGCAGCTAATGGACTAACTCAGGTTAGCATCACCTGCCCTGTCTTGGTGACTCTTCACAGCTGAACGGCCTATAAGGCATCGTGCTGGTCTTCTGATCTCTTGGTGACTCCTCTGCCTTCTGTTTATTTCTTTCTCCCTAGCTGGCCGATCAAGTCAAGCCCTGTCAGTGCGTGAAGGCCCCAGGAATTACGAGTGCCATGGTCTCCCATGCCCAAGGTAATCGGCTGGCTAGTAATGGATGGGCTGCTTGGTTATCAGGTTAGGCTGCACAAGCCAGGTCTATGGGACCCCATGGCCAGCTGGCACCTGGTTCACAGGGAGGCAGCTGTACTAAGCTGAAAATGGCTGGAGGACACCACCATCATTAGGCTCCAGAGTCAACAGCACTTGCTCCTCTTGGAGCAACTTGTCCGTGGCAGGCAGCACAGCTTAGCAGCTCATTGGGACGTCTCCTTTCTGTTGTGAGATCTGGGCACTTTAGAATGGCTGTAGCAATTGAAAGCAAAGGTGCACAGCTATAGGCATGGGGGTTTCCAGCTTTATTCACCTAGGTGGCTGATTCCAGGAAGCAAGGGTGTGTGTGTATGGGGGGGGGGGGGGGGAGTCCTGTACAGAGGGTTCCCTGGCCCCTCTGCTTCCATGGCTGTGCAACTACCACCAGGTGGATTAGAACCTGGGACTTTTGGAGCTTAGGGCAGGAGCTGCTACAGCTTGAGTTATAAGTCAGTTGCCTCTCAGCATAGGCTGAAGAGCTCCCTTGTAATAATTGCTTGTTGGAAGTGGTCTCAGTGCCACTCCATAGGATAGTGACCCACATCAGGTGGGTGGGTTACAGCTGCAGGCCTGCTCCCAGCATGCGGATCTGCTCTCTGGGCGGCGTCTATAACTCTGTGGCTGCAGCCCTGCTCCCAGCATGCGGATCTGCTCTCTGGGCGGCGTCTATAACTCTGTGGCTGCAGCCCTGCTCCCAGCATGCGGATCTGCTCTCTGGGCGGCGTCTATAACTCTGTGGCTGCAGCCCTGCTCCCAGGACTGGATCTGCTCTCTGCCCATAGGCGTGCGCAGCACATTTCATTAGGGTGTGCACCCAAAGAATGTTTTTAAATGTACTCTTTGACCCCCATTAGCCACGCCCCCTGACTCCCATTAGCCACGCCCCCTGACCCCCATTAGCCACGCCCTCTGACCCCCATTAGCCACGCCTCTGGAGGTAACACTTTCAGGGCAATATGGACACATGACCAGAAATAAAAGGTGTCATGTGACCTCCCCCCCCCCCCAAGGACTTTTCCCACCATCCTCTTACCAATAGGGATTAGTTTGGCCCTCACCAAACCCCCCCCGTGCAACGATCCTGCAATTGCATTAACCCAACGTGTGAGACATTAACTCGGGGGGTGGGGAGGCTGGGGGAAGTGTTCCCTCTAAGAGTTTCCTCCCATGAGCACAATACATTTTGTGTTGTGCACCAGTACTGAGTGTGGCTTGTTTGGATGTGCCATGGTGGCACCCAAGTTATTCATAAATATCTTATGAACCACTTACCTTTCCCCTCTGCTGCCCTGTCTCCTTCCCTTCCTCCATCAGCTCCCCTGGTGCCTGCTGCCCCCCCAATCCCTCACCCACCTCTGCTGTCCTGACTCCTGCCCTTCTCACGGCCCTCGGCCTTCCCGAGACCTGCCCCCTCCAGCAGCCTTTCTCTCCCCCCCTGTGCCCACTCCTCCAGTAGCCCCACTCTGACCATGTGAGCTACCCCTCCTCATCCCTTTTCCTAACACCCCCCTCTACACACCTGTCCTGCCTCTCTCCTCTGGTGCTGGTCCCTCCCCTGCAGGTGTCTGCCCTTCTGCTTCACCCCCGGACTCCCCTGGCACCTGCACCTTCCCTTACCCTTGCACCCTCTTGGTGCCTTCCCCTTCCCTCACTGCCCCTGCCCACTTTGCCCACTCCCTCACCACCCTCTGCCCCCGTTCCCCTCATGCCCCTGTGCCTTTACACGTGCCTTGCTCCATCTCCGCCTTCCTCATGCCCACCCCTTCTTTCAAGCCTTTTCCCAGCACCTCCCCTTCTCCCCTCTAGCCCCCAAAGCCCTTCCCCTCTCCTCTCCTAGCATCATCCTGTCCCCCCCCCCCTCACTGACACCTCCCCTCCTGCCCTTTTCCTCATTGTCTCCACTTGGCCCCCGGGCATTTGTCTCTCTCCTACACCCTGACCCTTGGTGCCTTCCCCTTTCATCTCCTGACCTGCCCCCCTCCCCTCAGCACAAGCCCTTTCCTCTCTGACCCTTACCCCCTATTTTTCCCTCCTCTTCCAGCAGCCGCCAGCTGGTCTGTAACAGAGTTCTAGGGTCGCCCTGACTGTGTCACCCTTCTGGTGCTCCCCCTACTCTGTCTGTCTTAGGTTTCTCAGCCCCCTTTTGGGCCACAAACCCCCACCCCGCAGTCTCAGGTTCCCAAAGTTCCGGCAGTCCCCATCACTTGGTGCCTGCGCTGGGTCTGACTCGTAGGGTTGCCAGGTAGACCCTCCCCCCAAAAAACGGACACACTTGATCCTGGGCAGGGGGGAGGGAGGAAGAGGGACTGGCTGGGGGGGGCAGGAACTGGCTGGAAGGAAGAGGGGATGGGAAGCAGCTCTGGGGGGGAAGGGCCAGATCCTGACCCTGGCCCCCCCTTCTCCCTCCCCGAGGCCAGTCATGCTGCCCCTGACCCCCCCTTCCTCCCTGAGGCCAGTCGCACTGCCCCCGATCCTGACCCCGGCCTCTCCTTCTCCCTCTCCGAGGCCAGTCATGCTGCCTCTGACCCCCTTCCTCCCTGAGGCCAGTTGCACTGCCCCCGATCCTGACCCCGGCCTCCCCTTCTCCCTCCCCGAGGCCAGCCCTGCTCCCCAGCTCAGTGCGGGCCCCTGCTCTCTCCTTAGCTCAGTCGCACTCTGCCGACCCTGGCTCGCTCCTGGCTCCCTGCTCTGCCAGTCAGGCTGAACTGGGACTTTAGCCTCTCCCCGTTGTTCCTGGGGACTGTCAGTCTCAGGATTTTGATCTCTCATTTCCCCTGCCTTTCACTGAGTTTCAGTAAGGAGCTAGCGGCAATAATGCCTCTACTTTTTCCCCCACTCCTGTGCGGAATACATTTTGTTATGTGCACCAAGGCATGCACGGATGTGCACTGTTACGTCACGTGGAGTTTCACAGCATGGGAAGAAATCAGTGGAAATACAGAGAGCTTGAGTAGTTGCAAGTGTCCATTTTATTGCATAGCACGGAGCTAGCTAGAAAAAACCCAAACCAGCTGGGCTGACCCCCAGTGACCTAACGCAGTTACTATAACAACAAGATCTATGTCTACACCCAGTACACCACATGCACCACCACTAGAAACACATGCTACCGGCTAGCAAACTGGGCAGCATTTGAATGTCTCCTGGCTGGCCGCCCAAGAGCTCAGCTTGCAGGGAACACTGGCTAACCGTCCCCTTCCACCTGGAGAAGGGAGAGACAGGAAAGCAGCAACAGAGCATCTGCCTGGGGGAAGCCCGAATCCCATGCAGGAGTGGAGCCCTGTTCCTTGTTCCAGGCCCTTGCTAGAGTCCCCTCCCGTAGCTGCAGCTATGGCCGGCAGTTTTAAAAGCGGACTTACGCTGGCCCTGCAACCCGAGCGACTCTGTCAGTGGGTGCTTATCACTCCATCACCTCGAGCTGTTTAACCAGCTTGTTTAACCGAGGAGGGAGGGAAAGGGAAACCTTTGGCCATTTGAGGGTTGCGTGCCAATGGAGGGAAAGGGGATGGATAAAAAGGGGCTGAGCACACGGTACTGCCTCTTTTTAAACCCAGGCCCAAAGATGTCCTGGAATTCTGGGCCACTGGCCTGAAGGAGATGGTCAAACTGCCTGGCAGCTGGACTTTTGGAGTCTTGTTATTCCTGGGCTCCTGGTAGCGATGGCTCCCATTCCAGGGGATTCCTGCCAGGTAGTTTACCTCAGACAGCAGCTTTTATTCCCCCGTGTCACTTCTCCCAGTATCTGAGACTTTGGTCATGGGGATCAAGCATTTAACATGATTCCAAGAGGAACCGGATGGTTCATCTAGCGAGCCAGGCTCACCGATATTTGAGTAGTTAATAAAAAAGGATGGACCTGAAGCATGGGCCTGGTGTAAGGCCTGAGGCCTGAACCAAAGTAAGCAAGAGTTAGCTGAAGAGAAACAGGCAGGTCGTGTCAAAAGCAGACGGTTGCCTGAAAGTCTTGGGACTTAACCCTAACTGTCTTGCCTGGAAAGGTTGAAACCATAGACAAAAGGTCCTAGAAAGTCTCCAGGAATGCTAGAGAAGCAGGAAGCGAGTTGACAGGAGGCCAGGAAAGAAAATGGAAACAGAATTTGGGGTTTTGAATTGGAAGCAGTGATGTGCCTGTTGTGTGATCATGCCTGGAAGATGTGAATTAAGCCAGGAACCTGGGCAAGCAGAATCCAGCGACTTTCTTGGCTAGGGAAAGACTAAATCTTGGAACAAGAGAGATGTGAGTAGAACAGGGAATTTTTAGTCAGACGCTACTAGGTTATTTTCTTTATTTTTTTAGTTTGTTGGACTTCTTTTTGCTAAGCACATGTAACTATCCCCCTTTACCCTAGAACTCTTCAAACTGAATCCCAGGGAAGCGATTTTCTGTGTTTTAATCTTTCTTTTTTCAGTTTCTTTGTAACACCTAGCAACCAAGTAGATACGCTGGAGGGCAGTAGATATGCTGGAGGGCAGGGATAGGGTCCAGAGTGACCTAGACAGATTAGAGGATTGGGCCAAAAGAAATCTGATGAGGTTCAACAAGGACAAGTGCAGAGTCCTGCACTTGGGATGGAAGAATCCCGAGCATAGTTACAGGCTGGGGACCGACTGGCTAAGTAGCAGTTCAGCAGAAAAGGACCTGGGGGTTACAGTGGATGAGAAGCTGGATATGAGTCAACAGTGTGACCTTGTAGCCAAGAAACCTAATGGCATATTAGGGTGCATTAGGAGGAGCATTGCCAGCAGATCCAGAGAAGTGATTATTCCCCTTCATTCGGCTCTGGTGAGGCCACATCTGGCGTATTGTGTCCAGTTCTGGGGCCCCCACTATAGAAAGGATGTGGACGCATTGGAGAGGGTCCAGCGGAGGGCGACCAAAATGATTAGGGGGCTGGAGCGCATGACCTATGAGGAGAAACTGGAGGATTTGGGTTTGTTTAGTCTGCAGAAGAGAAGAGCGAGGGGGGATTTGATAGCAGCCTTCAACTTCCTGAAGGGAGGTTCCAAAGAGGATGGAGAGAGGCTGTTCACAGTAGTGACGGATGGCAGAACAAGGAGAAATGGTCTCAAGTTGCAATGGGGAAGGTCTAGGTTGGATATTAGGAAAAACTATTTCACTAGGAGGGTAGGGAAACACTGAGATGGGTTCCCTAAGGAGGTGGTGGAATCTGCATCCCTAGAGGTTTTTAAGTCTTGGCTTGACAAAGCCCTGGATGGGTTGATTTAGTTGGGATAGGTCCTGCCTTGGGCAGGGGCTGGACTTGATGACTCCTGAGGTCTCTTCCAGCTCTATGGTTCTATGATTCTAAGTAATGTTTCACCAAGTGTATTTGTTTTGTTAATAGACGTCACATTTTTAAAACCATGATCTGATTCCTGCATCCTAGAGGGCGGAAGGTTCTGTATGCACGTGCCTAAGACAGCAAGCCATACTTCTAGGAGAAATTACAGGTTTTCAAGCTCTCTCTGGAGGGAGTGTCAAGGACAAGGAAGGTACCCCACAGGAGGGAATTCTGAAATGCGCCTGTCTGGTTCTCAAAGGGGTTTGTGCATTTGGATGATGGCAGCAACACCAACGCAAGCCTCCAGTGGCAGGGTATTTTAAAGTCTCTTGTGGGCCCCCACCTTCTGCACTTGGAGTGCCAGAGTGGGAAACAGCCTTGACATGACCCCTCTCCAATTTATCAACATCCATCTGGAATTCTGGTCACCAGAGCTGGGCACAGAACTCCAGCAGCAGAAGTTCAAGTGCCGAATAAAGAGGCTAAGTCGGTTCCCCACTCTGGCACTTGGAGTGCAGAAGGTGTGGGCCCAAAAGAGACCTTAAAATACCGTGTCTCTATGGGCTTCTGCTTCAAAACTCCCCAAGGTCACAGATTCCCTGAGCTTAGGAGGGTTGCTGCCTCTACCCAAGTGGAAAAAAACTTTTTCTTCTTGAACGCAGGAAGAAGTCACTTGGGAACGTATTCCAGAAGGGTACCCCAAACTCTTTTACACAAGAGCCAAAAGAAATCTGATGAGGTTCAACAAGGACAAGTGCGGAGTCCTGCACTTGGGACAGAAGAATCCCAAGCATTGTTACAGGCCTGGGACCAACCAGCTAAGTAGTAGTTCTGCAGAAAAGGACCTGGGGGTTACAGTGGATGAGAAGCTGGATATGAGTCAACAAACTGTAATTTCTGATAGCTGTCCTCTTAGTCTTAGGCAGGTATACACAGACCTCCTATTACTTTCCAGGATACAAAATCAGATCATAGCCTTAAAATAGGTGATTATATTAAGAAAACAAAAAGGTATTCATTTGTAAAGCTGACTTGGCTGCTAGGAGTTATAGCGCAACTGAGAAAAGAACAGATTAAAACACAGACAATTGCATCCCTGGGATTCAGTTTAAAGTTATAGTGGGGAGAGGAGGGGATATGGATTTAGCACAGAGGAGTTTAACCAAACAACAAAACAAAAAAATAACCTGATCGCATCTAAATAAACATTCTCTATCTACTCAAGTATCCACACTTCCAAGGTCCAGTCCAATTCTAGGCCCAGGTATTCTTTTTTTTAGGCATGATGTCCCTGCCCAGTTCAATTCATCCCCCCCCTCATCCCCTTCCACAGCTCCAGGATTAAACTCACAAAGAAAAACAGCAGACAGATTCCCTTTTAATGCAGATCTGAACTCTTTCTTCTCACTGGTGCTCCTGGCTCCCTGCCAACACTTTCTAGCTAGCTAGGTTTAACCCTTTAGTCACTGAATACTGGGATGTTCAGAAAAGAACAGTGGGCCTCCCATCCATCACAGAAGCGAGACAACCTCTTTACTCCTGCTCAAGCGTTTCCTGTTTATACATCCCAGCTATTGGGGTGGGTGGTCTCCTCCTAGTGTTTGGGATCCCCATCGGGGATGCCTCAGGAGACGCCATAGCTGTCGTGGAAGGCATTGCGGTGACGGCTGTCAGCGTCTCTGCAGCAGCTGCCATACGGCTCACTATCACAGTGGTACGAAACATTATCGTCACCCAGAAGAGCCAGCTGGAGAGACAGATGAACCAGACGGCTCTCAGCGCACAGCTGGGCTTCATGAGCTGCGTGAAAAGCGCAGTCAGGACAATCACTGGGTTCCTGCAGTACATGGAGATCTTCCAGCGGCGGAAGCTGCGGGTGGTGCTGGAGATCACCCACTTGGATACATGCAGCCCTGACAAGGTGGTGGGCGTCCTTGATGCCATGAACATCCTCCTCTCAGACGATGACGCCCCTTTCATCTCCATCCTGGCTGTTGACTCCAGCATCATTGTCGACTGCGTGGAAAGCTCCAAGTATATGAGAGGTATGGCCAACAACGGCTACGAGTTCTTAAACCGCATCGTCACCCTGCCCTTCTCTGTCCCTCGGATGGACTGCGACACCAAGCGGAGGCTGATCAGGAATATCATCGCGCGCAAGGAGCAGCTAGAGGCAGAAGTCGGCTTCCGGCAGGATGGCAAGATGGAAGCCAGCTCTGACTTCCTCAACATCTCTCGCTACCGTTCGGCCAACCACGATGCCCAGAATCCAGTTGCAGAGGACAGCCAGATACCTCTCATGGTTGGAACCCCAGCGCTGGGAACCGGCAGCTGCGGGAAAGGTATCCGAGCCAAAGACCTCATTCAAGATGCTTTCGACTACCTCCTGGATGACGCCTTGAAGGAATTCATGACAGACAACGTGGTGCAGATGCGGCGCATCGTGAACACCGTCACCATCACCATCAGGCTGCTGGCAAGTAACATCCCCAAGGATGAAGTGTGTCCGAAGAAGGTGGTGGAATGGGTGCTCCTTGCCAACCAGTGGCCGTACCGTCTGAGCTGGCTCTTGCAGTGCATCGAGGATGAGGAGCACAGGAGTCGAATGGGCAGCTGCCATGGAAGCCCGCTCCGCCCCGACATGTCTCTGTGGGAGGTCTACGAGAAGTACATGGAAGAGCTGGACATGCTGAAAGGCCAGATGGAAAAGCTGCTGGAACTGGACCAGGATCCCGAGCTGTTCCACACTTTCCTGTGCGGCAGGTTTCGGGTGGAGGAGGCCCTCTTCTACCTCCCCTTCACGGTCAATTTGGACCCATCCCTGAAAAGACAGATGGAGCTGCAACGTGGCAGCCACAGACTGAAACGGACAAAGAAATTCGACAAGCTCAGCACCTGCACTCTGCTGGGTATGACGGTGGAGGATGTCTGCCGAGAGGTGGGTCACCCTTGGGTTTCCTTCCTTCGAGCAGGGCCAGCTGTCGATAGAATGTCCATGCCTCTTCATCGCAAGAAGCATGTCATTCATGTGACAGCAGCTGCCCACAGATGATGGCTACAGGCAGAGCCATCTTTGCAAATCGTGGGGCCCTGAATAATTGAGGGCCCTTCTGCAGGATTGCCTGGGCCTTTTCCCCTCATGCAGCTTCTGCTGGAGGTCTGGTCGTTCCTACTACCTCCCTACCCCAAGCAGGGCTCAGGAACTAGAGCAGAGTTGCAGATCCTCTCTGCTTGCTAGCTTGCTGCTGCTGCTGATTTGAACCCCGTAGCAGATTTGAACCTAGGCCCTCTAGGAGTGTGTCTAAACTACATGGCTCCGTCGACGGAGCCATGTAGATGAGGCTGATTGGCAGAGGGAAATGAAGCTGCGATTTAAATAATTGTGGCTTCATTTAAATTTAAATGGCTGCCGCGCTCTGCCGACCAGCTGATGATCAGCTGTTTGTCGGCAGATCGGGGCAGTCTGGACGCTTCCCCGTCGACGTGAAAGCCCTTTGTCGACCTCCCCGGTAAACCTCATCCCACGAGGCATCAGGGGAGGTCGACAAAGGGCTTTCATGTCGACGGGAGCGTCCACACTGCCCCGATCTGCCGACAAACAGCTGATCATCAGCTGGTCGGCAGAGCGCGGCAGCCATTTAAATTTAAATGAAGCCGCGATTATTTAAATCGCGGCTTCATTTCCCTCTGCCGATCAGCCTCATCTACATGGCTCCATCGATGGAGCCATGTAGTTTAGACACACCCCTAGAGGCCTCGACAGCTGGAGCCATGAAGGCAGCTGGCTCCCAGCTTAGGATGTAGAGCTCCCTTGTTCTTATCTCTGGCTGTAAGAGGTCCAATTGCCACACGAAGGGACAGTGAACCACACACACTAGGCGTGTGGATTACACTGCCAGCTGAGAGGAGCACGTGGGGGAGGGCGAAGGGAAAAGCCCTGCAGCAGACAGGACAGAGCGTCCCCAGAGACGAACCGGCAGAGGCATATCCTCAGACATACAAGAACACATGGCTGCTGCATTGGGGAACTCAAAAATTTGGTGCCCAAATTTTCCGGTGCCCTATGCAGCTACATATTTCCCATGGGCCTAGGGACAGCCCTGACTACGGGCCCCAGAGCTGGGAGAAAACTGTCCCACATAACTGGTGCATAACTGGAGGGAGAGGAGCGAGAACTAGTGGGGGTAGGATGTTGTGGGGAACAGGCGGTGTGGGATGGGGGCTTTCGGGGAAGGCACAGTGTGGGTTTGAGGCCTCAGGAGTAGGGGGGGCACATGAGGGGGAATGGGCAGAGTGAGGATGAGGGGGAAAGGGTGATGGAGGGGGCAAGGCCACAGTCCGGGTTCTGCTAGTTCCCCCACTTTCTGCTGCTCCTGACTCTTGGTTTGCACAAAACATTTCTTCTTGGAACAACTCGGTTCCTTGGAGCTCTTTCCTCCAACCCCGAAGCCATTGGCTGGCTCTCCCCGGGTTCATCCTTTACGCTCTGAAGTGACTTGGGTCGGTTTTAAGACTGGGAGACCCGTAGCTGTCTGTTATGCACTCCAGAGAGAAGAGAGGCAAAAACATAAATACTCTTGCTGGAGGCCTGCAGCGTAATACCCCTTATCCAGAATAACACACAAGAACCCTGAGGCTATGTCTACACTGCTAGCTTTTGCCTGCAGAGAGCATGCTAATGAGTGCCAAGAAGTTTCTAATGAGTGCTTCATTAGCATACTCTCTGCCTGCAAAGGCCCGCAGTGTAGATATAGCCTTAGGTCGAGAGGCCCAACTCCACCCCCGTCAGGCTGACTGCATGCTTCCCTCCAGCCTACAAGCAGGGTCAGGAAACCTTCCCTCTTCATTTCAACACACCCCTCCAGTGGTCCCTGCATTGCTAGCTTTTGCCTGCAGAGAGCATGCTATTTCCCCTGCCGTGCCAACTTGCTCAGCGGTGCCCCTAGCAGAATCCAAGCACACGGCAGTGGGGTGTGCAGGGTACCATACCTGGCCCCACAGCCGGCCGGCCCGCCTTGTTTGCTAGAATCTGAGCAAGCCCAGACAGGTTCCTCTCGGGAGCTATAGCGGACCCTTCCTAAAAACGTGTTTGGCGACCTGTTCAGTAGATGCACGGCACTAACGGGTGCTCCCACTTCTCTTCCAGATGGACACAATCGGCTTGAAGGAGGAAAACGTCCCGCTGTACAAACAGAGGCTCAGGGACCATAATCTCAACGGGCGCGCGCTGGTCTACAGCGACAACACTGAAATCAAAGAGGCCCTGCACATGAGTCTTGGCGAATGGACCCTCTTTAGCATCCATTTCCTTGGAGTGTTTCCCCCGGTGAATTTGGCCTCTTCTGTGGTGTCCCCCGTCCCGTTCCACGTCAGGCCAGAGGCTCTGAAGAACATGGTTGCCTTAAGAGAGACTGTGGCGAGAGGGAGCAAGCTCTCTCTGAACAGCTCCAGGGAAGATCTTTGGGAAAAGAGATAACTCTGAATCCTGAACACAGAGGTGAAAGTGCCCTGGTGCGCAGCTCCAGCAAGAACTGCAAAGACCTGGGCAGCAACAGGACAGTACCTGTGAGAAACTGTAAAGTTACTTTCACGGCCGCCTGTACAAAACCAGAAGCAAGATCGGGGCTTTCGCCCACAATGTACCTCCCTGCGTCTCCAGTGACATCGCACGGATGAATCATAGAATCCTAGAGTTGGAAAAGACCTCAGGAGTCATCAAGTCCAGCCCCCTGCCCAAGGCAGGACCAACCCCAACTCAATCATCCCAGCCAGGGCTTTGTCAAACGGAGACTTAAAAACCTCTAGGGATGGAGACTCCACCCCCTCCCTAGGGAACCCAGCCCAGTGCTTCCCCACCCTCCTAGGGAAATAGTTTTTCTTAATATCCAACCTAGACCTCCCCCGCTGTAACCTGAGATCACTGTTCCGTGTTCTGCCATCCCTCACTACTGAGAACAGCCTCTCTCCATCCTCTTTGGAACCTCCCTTCAGGAAGTTGAAGGCTGCTATCAAATCCCCCCTCACTCTTTGCTTCTGCAGGCTAAACAAACCCAAATCCTCCAGTTTCTCCTCATAGGTCATGTGCTCCATACCCCGAATCATTTTGGTCAAGCTCCGCTGGACCCCCTCCAATGCGTCCCCATCCTTCCTGTAGTTGGGGGCCCAGAACTGGACACAATACTCCAGATGTGGCCTCACCAGAGCCGAATAAAGGGGAATAATCACTTCTCTGGATCTGCAGGCAATGCTCCTCCTAATGCCCCCTAATATGCCATTAGCCTTCTTGGCTACAAGGCCACCCTGTTGACTCATCTCCGGCTTCTCATCCACTGTAATCCCCAGGTCCTTTTCTGCTGAACTGCTGCTTAGCCAGTCGGTCCCCAGCCTGTAACAATGCTTGAAGCAATCAGATGACAAGAGAAGAATTAAGGATCCGGGGGTGGGGGGGAGGAGGGGGGGACTGTACTGGGTCTGAGGGATTTGGGGCACATTCATGTCAACGGGGCTGGTGACAGACGTTGTCGGGCCCTGGGTAATGTATGGGAGGGGGTCGGCTCAAGACCCCCTCAAAGGGGCAAGGCTCTAGACCCCCTCAAAGGGGCAAAGCTAAAGGTAGGAGGGGCAAGGCGAGGGCCATTCAGGCCTTAGCGCCACCCACCTTGCACCAGACAGAGCTCTAGGATTGATTTCATTTGCCCGGGTCTCTGGCAGTGGCGGCTGCCATAATAGTCGATACAGTGACCCAGAGGCCTGGACCCTTTTAAATCATCAGCTCCCGAGACAACTGCCCCCTTTGCCTCTCCCCCTCCCCATCCGTGGCCCCTGTCTGTGGGGCTTCAGACCCTGGTGGTCAAAGTATTTTGGTCTGGTTAGTACAGCAGGGGACAGGGAGTTGGGACATACGGGTCCTATTCCTAGCGCTGCCACTGGCTTGCTGTGTTTTTGAACAAGCTGCTCCTCCTTTTTGGGACTCAGTTGCCTCTGTAGTAAGTTGCGGGTTGGTAACATAAAATCAGCAGGCCCGAATAAAGGCCGGTAACATAAAAACAGCAACAGGCCTGAAATCTAGGAAGCAAGACTTTGGCTCAGTGGAACCGCAGGCAGGAAAGAGAAATAGTATAAGCCAGATCAAGCATAAAGGTCCAGGCACAGGTACCAAGCACATTTATAGAATCCTAGGGCTGGAAGAGACCTCAGGAGTCAACAAAAAATCCTCATTAAAAAAAAAAATTGTTTGGTGTTCCTCGGTCTTAAAAAGTTTAAGAAACACTCGTCTAGACAGTACTGGGTCCTGCCATGAGGGCAGGGGACTGGACTCGACCTCTCGAGGTCCCTTCCTGCCGGCTACATGTGGCAATGAAACGGTAATTCGAACTAAGTCCTTAGTTCGAATTAACTGTTACATCTCATTCTATAGCTGCGCGGCTAGTGGAATTTCAAAATGGCGACCGGACGGGAACATGCAAATAAAGCCTGGGCTATTTAAATCCCGGGCTTCATTTACAACTCCGGTTGCCTGCTTTGCCTACCTAGCTCAAATTAACGAGCTAATGTAGACATACCCTTATTGACTAATTGAGTAGTCGATAGAAATTCCACCAACTACTGGATTAGCTGATTAAGCGCAATTTAACATCCCTCGGTTGAGCTACCACATATGTTTTAGAAAGACATCCAATCTTTATGGCTTGTGTGTAGTTCAACGCATTAAATTCCAAGCAGGTTGCTGAAGTTTCTTTTTTTCATCATGATTGGCAATTTGACCAGCCTTATACAGTAATGGATCTTTACCATTCCTCTGATTTCTTTTGTTCCCGATATATTTAAACATTTCCTAATTATCCTTTATGTTACTGGTTATAGATTTTTTCCCCCAATTTTAGCTTCTCCTATCAACTGTTTGCTTTTTCATAACTCGCATCCTCCCTTTTTTCCCATTTTCTTTATATTTTTTTCTTGTGGTGTTTATGACAAAAACTAAAACATAGGACATAAACTTTGAGTCCTATTTATAGTACTTTAGGTTGGTTTAATGGAAAAATGGGTTGATACAGAGTAAATTGGAGTTCAAAATAACCCTTTCTCGGGCAATTTTTCTCTCGAAAGCCTCACCTTTTTCAGCCTCCTTCCACTAACTTCTGATTTTAAATGTCTGGATTGTTAGACATGTGCTCAGGAAACCTTACCTGTCACTAAACATAGATTTTGTTTGTGTTAATTATAGATATGAATGGAGCTAGTTAATCCCTGTTGTAAGATTCCAGTGGAGCCAAAGAAAGTAAACAAGTAACTAATTTGGGTCAATCTTTCTACTTGACAGTCCCTAGGAATCTACCGTTTCAACATTTCCTGGGAACAGAAACACAAGTTAGAACAGTGATAGAAATGTAGCCGTGTTAGTCTGGTGTAGCTGAAACGAAATACAGGATTATGTAGCACTTTAAAGACTAACAAGATGGTTTATTAGATGATGAGCTTTCGTGGGCCAGACCCACTTCCTCAGATCAAATAGTGGATCTGAGGAAGTGGGTCTGGCCCACGAAAGCTCATCATCTAATAAATCATCTTGTTAGTCTTTAAAGTGCTACACAGTCCTGTATTTTGTTACAAGTTAAAACACTCATTAATTTTGGCTTCATTCAGCTTTCCCTTGGAACAAATTAAAAACATAGTTGATAAGTGGCAAAGTTGGTGCATGGGAGTGAAGGACACGTTAGCTCATTATGCCTACACAGGGGGATGTCACACTGGTCTGACCAGTTCCAAGGACAGTTGAGCTGACATAGAAAGGGATGCAGAGCTGCTCTTCAGGAGCTCCATGGATTGGACCTATACTGCTGTTGAAGGAATTGGGGCTCTCAAATAAAAGAAGTCCCTTGCCTTAGAATCATAGAATCCCAGGGCTGGAAGAGACCTCAGGAGTCATTGAGTGCAGCCCCCTTCCCAAAAGCAGGACCAATCCCAACTCAATCATCCCAACCAGGTCTGTGTCAAACCAGGACTTAAAAACCTCTAGGGATGGAGATTCTACCATCTCCCTAGTTAGCCCATTCCAGTGCTTCACCATTCTCTTAGGGTGTGTCTAGACTATATGCCTCCCTCGACGGAGGCATGTAGATTAGCCAGATCGGCAGAGGGAAATGAAGCCGCGATTAAAATAATCGCGGCTTCATTTAAATTTAAATGGCTGCCCCGCTCTGCCGATCAGCTGTTTGTCGGCAGATCGGGGCAGACTGGACGCGATGCGCCGACAAAGAAGCCTTTCTTGATCGGCACAGGTAAACCTGGTTTCACGAGGCATACCTGTGCCGATCAAGAAAGGCTTCTTTGTCGACGCAGTGCGTCCAGACTGCCCCGATCTGCCGACAAACAGCTGATCGGCAGAGCGGGGCAGCCATTTAAATTTAAATGAAGCCGCGATTATTTTAATCGCGGCTTCATTTCCCTCTGCCGATCTGGCTAATCTACATGCCTCCGTCGAGGGAGGCATGTAGTCTAGACACACCCTTCGGGAAAGAGTTTTTCCTAATATCCAACGTACACCTCCCCCACTGCACCTTGAGACCATCACTCCTCGTTCTGCCATCGTCACCACTGTGAACAGCCTCTCTCCATCCTCTTTGGACCCTCCCTTCAGATAGTTAAAGGCTGCTATCAAATCCCCCGTCATTCTTCTGCAGACTAAACAAGCCCAACTCCCTCAGCCTCTCCTAAGTCATGTGCTCCATCCTCCTTCCCAAAAGCCCTCCACTGGACCCTCTCCAATGCGTCCACATCCTTCCTGTAGTGGGGGGCCCAGAACTGGACACAATACTCCAGACGTGGCCTCACCACATCCCAATAAAGGGGAATAATCACTTCCCTAGATCTGCTGGCAATGTTCCTCCTAATGCACCCTAATATGCCATTAGCCTGCTTGGCTACAATTGCACACTGTTGACTCATATCCAGCTTCTCATCCACTGTAACCCCCAGGTCCTTTTCTGCAGAACTGCTACTTAGCCAGTCGGTCCCAGCCTATAACAATTCTTGGGATTCTTCCATTCAAGTGCAGGACTCTGCACTTGTCCTTGTTGAACCTCATCAGATTTCTTTTGGCCCAATCCTCCAATATGTCTTGGACACTCTGCACCATATACCCTACCGTCCAATGTATCTACCTTTCCCCCTAGCTTAGTGACATAGGCAAACTTGCTGAGGGTGCAATCCATCCCCTCATCCAGTCATTAATAAAGATGTTGAACAAAACCGACCGTAGAACCGGTCTTTGAGGTACTCTGCTTGAAACTGACCGCCAGTCAGACATCGAGCTGTTGATCACTACCCATTGAGCCCAACAGTCTAGCCCAATTTCTATCCATCTTACAGTCCATTAATCCAATCCATACTTCCTTAACTTGCTGGCAAGAATAAGTCCAGGTATATCACATCCACTGAATTCCCCATGTCCACAGAGCCAGTTACCTCGTCATAGAAAGCAATCAGGTTCGTCAAGCATGACTTGCCCTTGGTGAATCCATGCTGACTGCTCCTGATCCCTTTCCTTATTCTAAGTGCTTCAAAATGGATTCCTTGAGGATCCCCTCCATGATTTTTCCGGGGAGTGAGGTAAGGCTGACCGGTCTGTAGTTCTGTGGATTGTCCTAAGGAACATCTTGGTACCATTTACCTCCCACAAATAAAGTACATACCGACCTATGTTCAGGACCAGGTCAAAGTTGACAGCATAACAGATAGTAAGTTGACAGTATGAAGACTAGGAAGTAAGCCCCCTTCTGCAAGGTAAGGGACGGTAACCAGGTAACAGGGGGTAGCAACCTGATACATCAGGAA
Source organism: Pelodiscus sinensis (assembly GCF_052426305.1). NCBI lineage: Eukaryota > Metazoa > Chordata > Testudines > Trionychidae > Pelodiscus > Pelodiscus sinensis. The sequence continues at coordinate 6,438,855 of NC_143069.1, forward strand.
TGTATAAAAGTTCACCTCAAATGGTGTTCACCAGCTGACTGTGTGGGGGCACTGGATGGTGCTCAGTGGGTGTTAGGACATTGCCACGGCTTCCATAAAGTGTAGCGGCGCAGCGCTGAGTCTGTTCGCTGGCAACTATTATTGCATGTTGTTACGCAAAAAATCTGCTTGGGCGATTTCGAATCTTATCTGGTTTGTGGTCTCTGGGGACTCTAGGCACGGAGACCACATCCAGCGATAGTGACTCGGCTCTGCAACTTTAGCGAAGAGCCAGGTGGCTTGTACCTCATGCAGTAGAGAAGGCTCCAGACTTACAAACCAGGTAACAGAACTTTTGCGTTCTCCTCCAGCAGCAGGCGCTCCGACACAGCTGGACTGAGTACAACACCTGCAAATAACCCAGTTAGTTAATGCAAGCATAAAGAGAGGCAGCCTGGCCAGATGTAACCATTCATTAACTTCCAGGCCAGAGAGGGCCATTGTGATCTTCAGTCTAGCCTGGCATCCTATGAGGTGCACACAGGCCCTTCTCTTCCACTTGTTTAAACAGAGGCACCCTGGGGCACCTTAAAGACTAACACGTGTATTTGGGCATCCGCTTCCAGGGGTAAAAAACACTTGGACCTGCTTTTCCTCCGCAACAGCTGATGCCCAAATAAATCTTCAAGGTGCCACAGGACTCCTTGTTAGTAATGACTGTTGGGGTTGCCCCTCTAAGGCTATGTCTACACTGCAGGCTTTTTGCACAAGAACAGCTGTTCTTGCGCAAAAACTTGCAGAGTGTCTACACTGCGTGCGTGTTTTTGCACAAGTATTACAGTACAGCATCAGCAAACAGGGCTTCTTCCGGAAGAGTTATTCCTTCTCCCCCATGCTCCCCATTCCCTGAATATCAGTCCTGCCCCCGCAGCCTGCACAAATCTTCATCCTTTAGGACCAAATAGGAAGGGGAGGGGGCGAGGGATTATTTTCTTTATTCCCACCCCCCCTAACGGAAGGAGCTGTTCTCTGTGTCTGTGTTTACAAACCAAGGAACGTGTTTCTCCCTGGTTTGGGTTGGGGTTTTTTTTTTGCCTGTTTCTTGACAAGATTGATTGAAATGTTGGTCTGACTAGAGTAGTCCCCAAGTTTAGCGCCCTGCCCTGAAGCAGGACGAAGTCAACCAAGACCTACGGGTTTGTCTAACCCTGTCTAATTCTTTCTTCCCACCCATGCTTCCCCAGAAGGGATCAGACAGGCTGTACACAGCGGGTGTTTAAGTCTCAGCTTGACAAAGCCCTGGCCGGGTTGATTTAGTTGGGATTGGTCCTGCCTAGAGCAGGGGGCTGGATTTGATGACCTTCTGAGGTCTCTTCCAGCTCTATGATTCTATGATTCCCTCCCCTTTCCTTCACCATCATTAATATCCTTTTGCAGTGAGTTCCAGAGGTTGATTATACACTTCAAAATACGTCCGTTTTAACTAGAGCTGGAAGGAAGTTTTCTGAGGGGATGTTTTTCCATTGGAAAATGCTGATTTTAGTGACCTTTTGTTTGGAAGGGGAAAACTCCACCATTTCAGAACATTAAAATGTAGTTTTCCATTCCTGAAATGACTCTTTGTTTGGTCTCTTTAAGGTTTATCTTCCGTAATCCACTGTACTACATTTAAAAAAAGTCAAAATCTAAACAAAACGTGAATTTATTTGCAGAACTGTGTGTGATCAGGAAAAAAAAGTCAAAATCCTGGAATTTCTAGTCCCAATTCAACCCTACTTTTAGCCACCTTGGTGCCAGGGATGTAAAATCTCATTTAATTAGCTAACCAGTTAAACAATATGTTGAACCAGTTAACCGATTAAATGGGACACGTAGGACGTGTTAAAGATGGGCTTGGAGGAGCCCACACACCTACCCCCTTGGCACACTGCTGTGACTGCTGAGCAACCCTACCCGTGGCGTGCCAGAGTGCCCTCTGCCTATGGCTGGTGGAGGGCTGCTCCAGCCCCCTCTGGTTAACCATAACCGGCTTACTGGTTAACCATTCACTTCCGAACTTGGTGTCCCCACTGCTAACATTAGGACAGTGGTCCCCAACACGGTGCCCGCATTTGTATGCGCCCGCCAAGTGCTCAGGGCTGGCCTGGCCCCGGGCACGTGGCGCATGTGCGGTGCCGGAGCTGGCCCCGGGCGCATGGTGCACGGTGAGCGCCGGCCCCGGGGGCGCCACGGATTGGCTGCCCGCGCTATGGCCACGTGGCGCATGGGGGGAGCGCAGGCTCCGGGCGTGCGGCACTTGCAGGGTGCGCCAGCCCTGGGCGCACAGCGTTTGGAGAGCACCGGCCCCGGGCGCGCGGTGCTTGGGGGGGGGAGAGTGCCAGCGCTAGTGCTGGCCCCGGGCGCGTGGCGCTTGCAGGGTGCGCCGGCCCCGGGTACGCGGTGCTTGGGGGGAGAGCGCCGGTCCCGGGCGCGCGGCGCTTGGTGGGAGGCCCGGCCCTGGGCATGCGGTACTTGTGGGGGGGGGGGGCGGCCCTGGGAATGTGTCTATGGGGGGGCCCCGCCCCCGGGTGCGCAATGGGGGCTCCGCTCCAGGGCGCCCTGCGGGCAAACAGCCACACCCCTTGGCGCCCGGCAACCTCAAATGGTTGGGGACCACTGCATTAGGAGAAGCCATTGGCTGCCTCCCCTGCCCCGCCCCATTCCTTCTTTGACATTCCCCTGCTCCCATGGGGGTCACGCTGCCCCCCTTTGAGAGCTGATGCTGAAAAGTGCTGGGAAAGCTCGGGGCGATTATCTGCCTGACCCCGGTGAATAGGAGCTGGCAAAGGCCCTGATGTGTGACAGACCCTGGAGCTGTGACCGGCCCTTTCACCCAGCAGGATGTGCCGAATGCCCCAGAGGACCAAGGGATGGTGGGCGTGGCACTTCAAGCACACCTTGATTTTCTTCTGTCAGGGCTGGGGCATCGGACCGTCCAGGCTGGGTTCCTGTGATTTCCCGCGCGTGCTGGGCGGATGGTTTCCTGTCCAGTGCAGATTGCTGCTGGTGCGGGACCTCTGCATATAAACGCTGGGTAAGTCCTGGTGGGTTTTTAATGGGCAGTGTCATGTGGTTTGGTAACTCAGGGTGCCCCTGTATAAAACTATGGTACGCCCACATCTTGAATACTGTGTACAGCTGTGGTCTCCTCACCTCAAAAAAGATATTTTGGCCTTGGAAAGGGTTCAGAAAAGGGCAACTAACATGATTAGGGGTTTGGAACGAGTCCCATATGAGGAGAGGTTAAAGCGATGGGACTTTTCAGTTTAGAAAAGAGGAGACTGAGGGGGGATATGATAGAGGTCTATAAAAACATGAGTGGTGTGGAGAGGGTGAATAAAGAAAAGTGATTTATTAGTTCCCATAATAGAAGAACTAGAGGACACCAAATGAAGTTAATGGGTAGCAGGTTTAAAACTAATAAAAGAAAGTTCTTCTTCACACAGGGTGTAGTCAACCTGTGGAACTCCTTGCCAGAGGAGACTGTGAAGGCTAGGTCTATAACAGGATTTAAAGAGAAGCTAGATAATTTCACGGAGGTTAGGTCCATAAAAGGCCATTAGCCAGGAGATAGAAATAGTGTCCCTAGCCTCTGTTTGTGGAAGGCTGGAGAAGGATGGCAGGAGACAAATCGCTTGATCATTGTCTTTGGTCAACCCTCTTTGGGGCACCTGGTGCTGGCCACTGTCAGCAGACAGGCTACCCAGTACTGCCGTTCTTATGTTAGGGTTCTTGGTTGGGGCACAGGGCAGAGCCCATCGGTTCAGAGCTGCTAAGAGCAGAGTTATTTGCACTCACATCCCAGCCAGACTCCCTCGTATCCCCTAACACAGGGCTGGGGGGATCCTTTTTTGGGTCGGGGGCCACAGAGAAATCCGTCGGGCCTTGTAGGAGTTGGGCGGCAGGAGTGGAGCTTAGTGCCTACGGGGCCAAGGGAAACAGAGAGGGCACCATGTCCACAGGGCCGGGGTGCCATTTTCCCTAGGGCCTCCGGGGGGGTGGGGGGGGGGGGGAGTGTGTCTATGGTCTAGGAGCCAGGGCCCACCAAAGATGAATCCGACCCAGGCTCTGGTACATCTCTGCAGCGCTGCCGGCCGGTTCCCCCACCTCTTGGTCCTCAACCCAACTAGACCCGCTTCCCGACGGCTGGTTGCCCCCGGCCAGCCCCGCTCCCTCCAGCCCCCTCCCAGCCAGCCCTGCTTCCCGGCGGCCGGTTCCCCCCCACCCCCTCTCTTCCAGCCAGTCCCGCCCCCCCCCCCCCCCCCGGCCCCTGCTGTTCGGTATTTTTTTTAAACCATCTGGTAACCCTAGCAGGTGGGGGTGAAAAGTGCATGGAAATGCCTGCACAGGCGCGTCTGGGAATGAGATGCTGCTCTAACATCTCCGCCTCTGTTCACTTCCAGCCCCTGCCTCGTGGCGCTGGCCCCCCCGTGGCCTGGGAGGGCTCCCCAGGCGCACCATGGCCCGGCATAGCAAGCTGCAGAAGCACGTCCTGAGCCTATACAGGCAGTTCCTGCGCACCGGCCGGGAGAAGCCAGGATTCCTGCCTCGCATCCAGGCTGAGTTCCGGAAGAACGCCAGCATCCCCCGGGCCGACGTGATGCACATCGAGTATCTGCTCCGCCGTGGCCAGAGGCAGCTGGCGCAGCTCCGAGACGCGAACACCAAACAGATGGGCACCTTTGTCCAAGCCAAACCGGAGGAGCAGTGACCCCTGCTGGTTGGCGCAAGCGTCTGTCTTGTACTGGGACGGTTGGGGGTGAATTCACAGATCAGCCTTCCTGGTTCTCACATCCCTGTGCACCCCTCGTGTCCAAACACAGGTGCCTGGCTTGGCATTTGCTGAGCTAAGGTGTCTTTATTGGCAGCCAAGCTTTTAAACAGTTCAGGTGTGGATGGGTGATCTGGAGGAGATGCTCTTGTTTCCAGGACCTGGTACACAATTCATTCTACCCCTGCTGGCTCCTCTCTTCGGGTATGTCTACACTACAGTGCTAGTTCGAACTAAGCTAATTCGAACTAACGCGTCTAGAACTAAAAACTAGTTTTGCTAATTCGAACTAGCAAGTCCACATTGAGTGGACTCTGAACAGGGCTTAAGGATGGCCGGAAGCAGTGCCAGCAGGGCATCAGAGGAGGACTTAGAGCGTGGAGATGCAGTCTCAGGCTAGCCGAGGGCTGCGCTTAAAGGGTCCCGACCCCCACCCCGGACAGACAGTTCTAAGGGGTGCCCCGCTTGAAAACCAGTCCTGGCTTGGAGTGCCCGGAGTACCCACACTGGGCACATCACACCACTCAGCCATCAGCCCGGCTGCACTTGCCACAGGCTGCCATCTGGGGAGAGGGGGTAATCGGGGGGCTGCAGGAGAGCTTCCACCCCCAGAAGCCTGCAGAGCCAGCCCAGTCCTCCCCATCGGGGGCTCGTACCCCATTCCTCCCTCACCTCCTTCCACTTACCCTTCCCTAGCCCCCCTTCTTATTGATGTACAAACTAAAGATAACGTTTCTTCCAACATTGACTCTGTCTTTATTGAACAAAACTGGGGGAGACTGGGAAAAGGAGGTGGGAGAGGGGAAGATTAAGGCTGGGAGAGGGGAGGGCAACTAACATGATCAGGGGTTGGGAACAGGTCCCAGATGAAGAGAGGCTACAGAGACTGGGACTGTTCAGCTTAGAAAAGAGGAGACGGAGGGGGGACAGGCTAGAGGTCTCTAAAAGCAGGGGTTGGGTGGAGAGGGTGCATTCAGAAAAGTTCTTCCTGAGTTCCCATAAAGAAGGACTAGAGGACACCAAAGGAAAGGACTGGGTAGCAGGCTTGAAACTAGTAAGAGAAAGTTGTTCTTCTTGAGAAAGCAAATAGTTAACCGGTGGAACTCCTTGCTGCAGGAGGCTGTGAAGGCTACAACTAGAACAGAGTTTAAAGGGAAGTGAGATCAAGTCATGGAGGTTGGGTCCATGGAGTAGTCTTAGCCAGGGGGTAGGAGTGGTGTCCCTGCCCAAAGTTTGTGCAAGGCTGGAGAGGGATGGCACGAGACAAATGGCTTAGTCACTGTCTTTGGTCCATCCCCTCCACGGTCCCTAGGGTTGGCCGCTGTCGGCAGACAGGCTACTGGGCTAGATGGACCTTTGGTCTGACCCAGGACGGCCATTGTAAGCTCAGGGCTCAGGGTCGGGGGTCTCAGTGGACCCCCTTGATTTTCATGCAAACCTGCTCCTGGGTGGCCAGGCTGGCAGCTCTCCTGCCCTAGATGGCCACTTTCCTGTGCCTAGTGCGGAGATCGTGGACGAGGTCCACGATGTCCGCACTAGCCCAGGAATGTACCCGCCTCTTGCGGTCCTGGGCAAGCTTCCGGGAGCTGCCAGCCTGGTCCCGGGAAGAGGGGGTGGGCTGGGGGACATCGGGTGGGTGGCTCTGTGCCGTGCCAGGTGCAGGGTCTGCTGGCTGGGTGCTAGCAGGCTTGCACCTGGCACGGGCACCGTAGCCAGCCCGTGCCCCTTTAAGGGGTCCGGGGCCGGGAGGGGGGCATAGAGTTTCCCTGGTGTTGGCCAGAGTGGCCACCAGGGAAACCTGGGGAGGGCTAGCCTCCCACTCGTTTGAATTAAGGGGCTACACAGCCCTTAATTCGAACTAGTAAGTTCGAACTAGGCTTAAGCCTCGTAAAATGAGGTTTTCCTAGTTCGAACTAAGCGCTCCGCTAGTTCGATTCAAATTCGAACTAGCGGAGCGCTAGTGTAGCGGCTATGAATGTTAGTTCGAACTAACGTCCGTTAGTTCGAACTAACATTGTAGTGTAGACATACCCTTCCATCCTTAGCCAAAGAGGAACAAGCCAGTTAGCCCAGGGAAATAAAAGAAAGGGAGAGCGGTGACGGAAAACCCTGTGTCTGTCATTTTTTCAAATGATCTATCTTGCCTAAAAGCCTGTCAGGGATTGGGCTCTGTTGCAGGAGGTGCTGGCGAAACACTCCGTGGATTTGGGTGCTACAATTCCTGAGTGTCGTCCGCCTTCCTGCCCCCTCCCCCCACCGAAGCGCTTTGGAAGGCTCACAAAGGACAGAGACCTGCCTTTTGAAAATCCGACTCCCCACCGGTGTCTCAAGACAGGCGGCTCTCTCTCGCCAAAAACGGAGGCAGCAGCGTGGGATGACAGGCAGCCAGGTCGCAAGGGGAGGTGCTTTTTAGACCAGTTCCCTCCTGGCACTCCGTACTGCTGCCTCTGTATCAGAGGCAGCAGCACAAGCTGGCAGCAGCCCTTGCCTGGGGGCTGGGTCTGAGCTTCTGGACCTGGTGCAAACTGGAACTGAGCGAGGCTGCCTGCCTGCCTGGCTCCTAACACACTGTAAATGCAGAGCCGCAGAGGGGGTAGGTCCCGCACCCAGCGCGAGCCAGGACTGAGACAGCTGGCCCCTGGGGACTATCGAAAAGTCAAGTAACCGATAAGAAATCATGAGGTTAATTGACTACTCAGTGAATATCTTAACGTCCCTAATCTCTTTTCATAGTTCCCCTCTGGACTCTCTCCCCTAAAGCATAGCCCTGAGATCTGGACACAGTGCTCCAGCTGAGGCCTCCTCCGCGCCAAATAGCTAGGACAGTGACCTCCCATGTCTGCCGTACGTCTCCTACCACGCCCCAGGGCTATGCCCTCTTACTGAAGGGCTTTGTGTCTGAGATCGCTTCTCTCCTAGGCTACGTCTACACAACGAGTTTTTTTGGCAACAAATATGCTAACGAGGGACTCTATGACACGCAATGTCATTTGCATATTTTCTGCCGATCCGTTTTTGTGCTCGGGGTTTGTGCGCAAAACCAAGCCGTGTGGATGTTTACTTTTTGTGCAAAAAACCCCCTTTTCCCACAAGATCCCTATTTCTGCAAAAAGGCCGACCGATCTTGTGCAAAAAGGGGCTTTTGCCTAAAAAGAAAACATCCACATGGCTTGTTTTTGCGTGTTCTTGCGAAAAAACTTGTGGCGCGTCTACACTCTACGTGCGTTCTTGCAGAAGTAAATTTGCAGTAAAGCATCAGAGAACAGGGCTCCTTGCACAGGAGTTATTCCTCTCCCGACGATGACTAAGCCCCCTTTGTGCAAGAGCTGTTGTGCAAGAAGGCAGCGTGGACGGGCACCAGGGGCTTCTTGAGCAAGACACTTTTATGGCTAAAATGACCATCAGAGCTTTCTTGCACAAGAGAGCGTTCACACTGCCATGGACGCTCTTGTGCAAAAGCCCATGGCAGGGTGGAGGCACTCTTGCACGAGACCTTTTGCACAAGAACTCCGGCGTGAAACAGCTCTCGTGCAAGAAGCCTGCAGTGTAGGGCAGGGAGCAGCCTATGAGGGAGGGGGAGGGACCCCTAGTAATGGCTCAAACTTCCCAGGGGGGTGGCCAGAGGCAGGACATTTGCCTGGCAGGGTGGGGGGGGGGCGGTGACCTCACAGGGGCTTTGGGCAGCCCTCAGCATATAAGGCAAAGGGCAGGTGGGGAGGTGATGACCTCACAGAGGGACCCACATCTCAGGCTGATAAAAGCGGGGGGCGGGCCCAGGGGACTTTGGAGACCCCCGGTTGCTTTAGCTCTGGTGCGTCTCCTCCTCACGGTTCGTTCGCGTTCTGTGAGTTCCACATCCCGACACCTTTGTGACGAAGGTAAGAGCCCCCAGGGGTTGGATCCCGCCCGGGGCCGGCTGGGTTCCAGGCAGGCCCAGCCCTCGGTCAAGGGCCAGAAGGTGATTCCTCACCTGGGCTGCGTCCTTAGCGCCACTGGGGCTTTCTCCTGGTTGGTTTCCCTTTTCCTCCATCCCCCCACATTTCTGCTCTGTTCTTGCCTCCTCTGTGACCTTCCCTTGCTGCCTCCCCCAGCTTGGGACCCAACAGACTAGCTGAAGGACGGGGGGTGGTTTGCAGGAGCCGTGGGGTGGGGGATGCAGCCCCCATTGTGGGGACTGGGGAGGTGGGGCTGGAACAAGTCTATGCCGGTGTCTTTGGGGAGAACGCTCCACCCCCCACACCTTAGATTCTCCCCTGATTGGCCAAGAAGGGGCTGTTGATGGGCAGGAGACTCGTGGAATGAGGAGTAACGGTAGTTTGAACTAGGAAGCCTAGTTCGAACTACCTAGTTCGAGCCCCGTGTCGCCGCGCTGCACGGGGTTCGAACGAGCGGGGTTTTAAAAATGGCGGCTCCCCGCTTATGCAAATGAAGCCCGGGAAATTCAAATCCCGGGCTTCATTTGCAAGTGCGGTATGCCTACATTACCCTCCTAGTTCGAACTAGCGGGGTAGTGTAGACATACCCTCAGGTCCTTGCAGTGCCTGTGCAAGACCGAACCGATAAGCAAGGGGCCATTTGGGGGCTGGGGGCAGTCGCTCTGGGGAGCTGGAACCCCTGGATTTCGCTCTGCAGGCTGCGCCCCAAGCTCCCCTTTGCTCCCCTCATTTGCAGCATGGCCAAACGTTTTCGGCTGTGGTTCAAGAAAGCCCTGAAGATGGCCCCAGGGCCGGTGGGGAGCAGCTTCTCCGTCCCCGCGGGCGGGGAAGCTGGATCCCACCAGCTCGGGGCGACTCGCCCACCGGCCAGGCCCCCCCGGACCTGGCTCCAGAGGCGGCTGGGCAGGCGGGACCCAGCCCAGTGGGGGAGCCGGGTAGGGTGGCTCCGGGGCCTCCTCTGTGGAGAGAAACACCTGCCCCGGGAGCCCAGCCCCCATTACCACCAGGGGGCATCGCCCTGCCCGGCCCCCGGGGACCTGCCGGTCTCCGGGAGCCCCCAGCCCGTCGCTCCCCGCACCAGCCCCTGCAGCTGTGGGTCCAGGTCCGTCAGCAGCAGCGCCTGGGCCTCCAGCTGCAGCCGGGCCACCTCCCGCAGCCGCTCAGACCCAGGTGAGGGGCCGTGAACACGCTGGGCCCAGGGGCTCACCCAGTACCCCGGGGGGGCAGCCCCAGTGTCTGCCCCACAGCCAGGGCAATGGATGGGGGGGGGGCTGCTTGGCTCTCTTGTTCCTGGTGGGGGCTCTGCTGAGGGCGTTGGCAGATGTGAGGGTGGCAGGGGGATGGGTCCCTGCGAGGGGCGTGTGGGGCCCAACCTGCCCTGGGTCCCTGACATGGGGGCACGTGACCCCTGCTGGCCGCTGGAGTCACCCTGGTCCCTTCCCTCCCGCACAGAGCCCCCCTGCGCCTCGGCGGAGCTCTGCCAGGAGCGGGTGGACTCCCGGGTGGAGGAAGGGGCCATCTATGACATCGAAGAGCAGCTCCACACCCGGGACACGGTAGGAACCTTCTCCACACGGGGGGGACCCGAGATTGTCCGGCCCCTTCCCAGCACGTCCCCCCCCCCTCCGGGAGGGGCTTGTCCCTGGGGATCCCCCTGGGGCCCCTTCTCCTGCATGACCTGGACCCCCCAAGCTGGGGGCTCTTGTCATGCACCAGCTGGGCCCCCACAAGCCTGAGGCAGCAGTTGGGAGGGAGTGCGGGTGCTTGGACAACTAGCAGATCCCACCTCCAGTCCTGGGAGACCTGAGCCCTGCAGCTGTCCGTGGGGGGCAGGCAGGCCCCAGGCTCACAGACTCTCTCTGGGGTGCAGAGCCCAGCCGCCCTGCAGCGGTTCCTCTTGGCCATCCCCCTCGCCTGCCTCGCCGCCCTCCAAAGGGGCGAGGACACCCTGGCGCCGCGCTGCTGCAAGGACACCATGATGGCCAGGATCGTTGTAAGCGAGTCGCGGCAGCCGGGAGGAGGGGAGGGGATACGTGGGGTGGACGCGGGTCTGCCTGGGCCATGGCGGCGGGTGGGGGTGCTGGAAACGGGATGGGTGGAGCCAGGAGGGCTGGAGGTGGACATGGGGAGGGTGGGTGGGAATGCTGGAGGAGGGAGGGACACAGAAATGGGGCAGGTGTGGGGTGCCGGACAGGAAGGGGGATTCGGGACAGGGAGGGGTCTCCCCGGGCCATGGGGGGCTGGAAGGGAGCCGAGCGGGCTGCTGGGGATGCGCCTGGGGAGCAGGGATGAGGAGGTTCAGAGGCTGGTCACCAGGGCAGGGAGGGGCAGGAGACGGCCTGGGGACAAGGATTGAGCTGGTCCCGGTTTGGGAGGGGGGTGCTGGGAGGGGCCCTGTGCCGGGCAGGGGGGCTACAGGGCAGCGGGAGGCAGTGGGGTTGGATCCTGCTGGGTGGGGGCGCTGGCTGCGTGAGCGTCTCTTGGGGGCCCCAGCCTCACACGCCCCTTTGTCTCCTTGGGTCTCCCAGGAGATCATGGAGGACTCGCCCCCCCGCTGGTCTTGGCCGATTGCCTCAACGCCGCCTGCAGCCTCAGGTACCGACCCCCCCCCCCGCCGACTCCCCCCAGAGCAGATCCCCTGGCCAGGGAGTGGGAAAGTCTCTGTCTCCTGCTGCTGAATTAACAGTCTCTGCCCCTCTCTCCTGCCAGCACCTTGCAGCCTCCCCTGGGGGCCCAGCTCCTGAGCCCCCTGCTGACGGCGGCCGTGGGACAGACTGTGTCTGGGGACTGGCAGCAGGAGCCCATCCACACGCAGGTACGTCCCTCCGGGCCCTGCTCCCGGGCTGGGCTGGAGCTCCAGAGAGGAGGGGGGGGGGCAGAGGGAGGGAAGAAGCTGCAGGTTTGGATCCTTCCCTCCAGGGTTCCCGTTGCTCTCCCGGGGGGCCCGTCCCTTCCATGCCCAGCCTGGGCTCCTCCCTGCTCTGCGAGGCGGCTCAGACCCTGCTCTAGGCTGGACCCCGGAGCCAGCGGGTGGCCTGGATCCCCCAACCCCCCTCTGACCCAGGGCTCCCCCTTGTCTTGCAGCAGTTCATCCGGGCCCTTCCCTACGACCTCCAGGCCCTACTGGCGAGCCTCCTCGCCGAGTCCCCAGACACCGCCCGGCTGCAGCTCATAATGGAGGTGAGCCCCGTGGGGGGGACGGGGCCATTGTCCCTGCTTCCTCGGGGGGGGCCGAGAGAGGAGCAGTGTCAGTGGCTGGGGGGGGGCACAGTCCGAGAGGAGCCCCAGGCTCTGCCCAGAACCGGCACCTCCCTACGGGTCCTGACCTGCCTCTTTCCCCCCCAGCACCTGAGCCCGTGGCTGGAGTCCCGCCTGCCCCAGGAGCGAGCCAGGGCCCTTGGCAGCACCACGGCCCTGCTGGGAGTCGCCACCACCCTCCCGGGGTTTGACGTAAGTGACCTCGGAGCCGGGGGGTCTGGGGCTGCAGGGCGCGGGGCTGGGAGCGTCCCCGGGAGGCAGAGGCAGGGCCGGGAATGGGCCGGGAATGGGCCGCGTTCTCCTTTCCCCGGGGAGGGGCGACCCTGGGCCCTTCAGGGGGGCTCTTGAGGGACTGGGCCTGGGGACTGGGGAGTGGCCGTCAGTGGATCCCCTTGTTCCACCCCCGGAGTGACCCTTCAGTCGGGGCCATTGCTCAGGGTTGTCTCCTCGCAAGGCCGGCCCCGCCCCGCCCCGGGAGGTGTCTCTGTCCGTCCCCCGAGCTCAGACCCGCCTCGGCGGCCGTTTGCATGGGACGTGCAGCCCCAGGATGCTGAGGGACCCCCCCTCTTCTCTCCCCTCAGAACTCCGCCGACTGGCCGAGGATGGGTCACCACGTGGCCCAGCTGGGCCTTTTTATTTCGGACCCATCCGAAGACGTCAGCCGGCTGGCCCGGGAGGGGGTGCACAGCCTGTATCAACTCCTCCTGCACCACAGGGGTAAGGAACCCAGCCGGGACCTGGGCCCCAGGGACACCCTGAGGGTGCCGGCGGCGGGGGGAGGGGACCCAGCCCTTTTCCCCCAGACTGGCCCAAGGGGGGATGCGTCCCTCTGTGTTCCCCTTCTGCCCCCTGTGCCCCTCCATTTGCCCAGGGATGCCTGCAGGGACCCGTGGGAGGGGAAGGGCTCAGACCTGCCAGCAGAATGACCCTGTTGTGTCTCTTGCAGGCCTCAACATCCACCAGGCAGAGGACCTGTGGTGCAGACACTACTACAAAGAAAGATGGGTCCTGGCTCACAGCAACAGCGTGAGGGTGGGAGAGGTAAGGACACGCTGCCAGGGCAGGGCAGGGCTCGGGGGTGGGGCTGGCTGGGGCCCTCGTGGGGGTAGGAGGGTCTTGGGGGCAGGAGGAAGCTGTGACCTGGGGCAGGGGTTGGGGTGCCGGGTGAGGAGAGCGTCTGGGTGCAGGGTCTGGAAGGGAGTTTGGGGAGGAGGAAGCTGTTTTAGCCCCAGGAGTTGGGGCCGGGCTCTGGGCCGTCAGCTGAAACCTCCTGTGCTCTTGATTTCAGGTCTTTGGGCAGCTCTTCACAGCAGAGCAGGAGAATTGCTTTTTGGACAAGGCTCTGCTCGCTGCCCGCTCCCCCCTGCGGCGCCCCAGCCAGGCCGGGCTGGTCCTGGCCCACGCCCTGCATGGGCAGGCCCATCAGCTCCTGGAATACATGGTGAGCAGCCGGAGCAGATGCAGGAGAGTGGGGCAGGGCCAGGGTCTCCTTCCCATCCCCTCAGGGAGTCCCCCCCCCTTTCCTCAGGCTGCCCCCACCCCACGTCCCTGCTGGCAGAATCCCTCCTGCCCCTGCGAGCGTCCCTGGGGGTGGGGGAGGCTCTGAACACAGAAACTGTCCTAGGAGGCGGGAGGGGGCCGAGGTGTCAGGAGCTCTGGGGGGGGGGGGGTCAGGAGCTCACCCTGCGGGCCTGACGGGGGTGACCAGAGAGCAGGGGGAGGAGGGTGGAAATGCTGGGGGGCCAGTTCCCCTGAGTCCCCAGGGATGAATGTGACGGATTCTGCTTCCCTTGCAGCAGGAAGACACCCAGTGAGAGCAGCAAGAGCTGAGGAGCCAGCAGCTGCGTCCCCCTCCCCCCAACCCTCCCAATTGTATTGAATTGTATTTACATTCTCATTAAACAATGTTTCAAAAAACATTTGGATCAGGCTTGGTCAATAATTTGTAATGGGGGGGCCATTTTGGCAACTGATCAAGGGCCACATTTCTACCGAGGGCTTTGGGGTCTGGGACGGGGTGGTTGGGTGCAGAAGGGAGCTTAGGGGTGGAGCCTGGGTGCGGGGGGGGGGTATGATCTGGGGCGGTGGATAGCGGTGCAGGGTCCAGGAGGGGGTATGGGCGCAGGAGAGGACTCTGGCCTGGGGGAGGGGCTCTAGAGGGGTGCAGGGTCAGGGAGGGAGCTGTGACCTGGGTGAAGGGGGAGCAGAAGGTTTGGGGGAGGGGGTGCGGGTGCCAGAGAGGAGTCTGGCCTGGGGGAGGGGTGTCGGGGGGTGCAGGGTCAGGGAGGGAGCTGTGATCTGAGGGAATGGGGGACGCAGGTTCAGGTGGTCGCCTGGGACAGGCAGTCGGGGAGGGGACGTGGGCGCCAGGGGCAGGCTCTGGCTGCGGAGGTGCCTACCTAGTCAGCTGCGTATGGGGGAGCCCGACTGTCACCTGAGGGGATGGGGGAGCTCAATTTTCAACTGTGGGGAATGGAGGAAATATTGTGGAGTGGAGGGAGTGAGATGGGGGGGGCTGAATTGTTCCCGGAGGGGAGATCTCCCTGGCTTGGGGGGGGGGGCGTTTCCAGCAAAGCCCTCACATAAGAGGGGGACAGACGGGGGGAGGGAGAGGACGGGGATGGGCAGGGCAGGTGGAAATGGGGAGGGGCAGGAGAAGGGAAGGGGGAGGAGATGGAGGAGAGCAGGGGATAGGAGTGGGGGCGGGGATGAGGAGCAGGACAGAGGCAGGGCAGTGGTGGTGATGGCTGAGCGATGAGAACAGCTCGCAGGGAGCTTAAAGCCAGCAGATGCTTTTCGGCAGAGTTGCCATTTGCCCTGGCGGCTTTGCCAGAATAGCTGTGCCAGCGGGGGGGGGGGGGAGGGGGGGGGCTTTTGCCACACACCAAAGCCAAGCCAGCTGTGGCGGCAAAGCCTTGTGATGTAACCTAAGCCCTTGGCAAGGTCGGGATCAACCTGCTCTGACAATTTCTCGGACCGGCGGGATGAGAAACAAGGATCGTGCAGGGAGATGGGGATGACTAGGAAGCGAATCCAGGTGTGGGGGGAATATCCTGGGTTGGAGGGTCAGTCGATACCCCCGCCTGCCACTGTCTGCCGGGGCTCTGCCCGCAAGATGGAACCAACAGCTGAGTTTGCTTTTCTGCCCCGTCGTGGGCACAAAAGGCCCAGAGCAGCCTCCTGCTATCTTGGAGGAAAGGGGCCAAAGTTCAGGAAGCAGGTGCCAGGCTGGGCTGGAATCCGCGAGCTCCGCTTTTGCTTTGCCCTTCCTGGAAGCTGGGCTGCAGGTGAGTGGCGGTTTCATCTCTGCTCTTGGGGTGTTTCTTGTGGGTTCCGAGTGTGGATCTGAGAGGGGCTGCGCAGGGGCAGTGTCATGAACGAGCTGTAAGCGTTATAGCCCCTTCTGCGCAGGCTGGCTCCAGCCTCCCGTCTGTCTCCAAGCCCTGGGGGAGAGGCGGGAGGCCAGCAGCATGGCCTAGTGGAGGGGGCAGGGGGTTGGGTGTAAGAACTCCCGGGTTTTAATCTAATGCCACCTAGTGACTAAGGCACAGAGTTGTGTGCTAGACCCTTGCTCCTCAATTCTGCGCTCACTCTCGCGCTGGTGACCTTGGAGAGGCCTTTCAGGTCTCCCTTTCCCTGTCCATCAAAGGCAGGCAAGTGCGATGTAATGCCCTGGAGCAAGTGCTTTGGGACGTGTCGCACAAGTGTGCCTGGCTCACAAGCGTGTCAGCACAGCTGTGTAAAAGCGTGACGAGGGCTTTGAGATCGATGCCGAAGGCGTGTGAGGCTGTAGCTGGCCAAGTGACAGGGAAATGAAAGGTCGGAGTTTGGTTGGTTAGATTTTATTGTAATACACTGAGACGAAGCACTTTGGGCGTATAAACGATAATGTCTTTCCAAGTGCGTTAGTTCAAGCCGTGTCCTAGGAGCCAAGAGGTGAGACAAACATGCTTGGTCCTGTCTCGGTGCAGGGGTGGACTAGATCAGTGCTTCTCGACCAGTGGTACGAGTCCCCTTAAAGGTACTCAAGAGATGTCTGGGGGATACGTCAACACAACTGAAATTTGGAGAAAACTGAATTTTAGTTTTCAGTTTGACAGCGCTTTATTCTTTTTGTACCTTTTACACCCAAAAATGCCATCACCCGCCCGGGTACGATGCAGTTGTTTAAACAAATGTGTTGCAACGGTAGAAAAAAATTGTGTGTGTCTGAAAACTGTAGGTACTGGGGGTACTTACACATTTTTTTTTAAAGGGGGTACATTATAAAAAAAGTTTGCGAAACACTGGACCTATCATGGTCCCTTCCACTCAGACTTTTCTATGATTCTGTGACAGGGCTGGGCGATAATTTTCAGAAGGGGGCCACTTAATGGATTTTGGTATGGGGTCATAGGCCGGCTCCACCCACAGAAGGGGCGGAGCCTGAGGCAGAAGGGGCGGTGTTGTGGACTAGCCCACCCTCAGAGTTCTCCGTGGCTGAGGCTTTCAATTAAAAGCACAGAAAAGAGCTCACAGCTTTGCCACTACTGGCAGCTGTCCAGCGTGGCTACAGCTTTTTAAAGGGCTCGTGGCTCCTGCCCCTGCTGTAACCATGAGCCGTGAATCATTTAAAATCGGATCCTGCTGCCTGAGTCCCCACTTAGAATTCGGCGGCATGGGCAGCAGGATCTAAACAGAAAGCGGCCAGATCACAGTGTTTGGTAGGTTGCATCTTACCCAGCCCTGTTCTCTGAGCTGGTTTCGAAACCTCCATGTCCTCCTTATGGTCTGACAGCTGCAGATTTACTGCCTGTCTCTCCTCTCGTGGCCCAGCCTAGCCGCAGCTAATGGACTAACTCAGGTTAGCATCACCTGCCCTGTCTTGGTGACTCTTCACAGCTGAACAGCCTATAAGGCATCGTGCTGGTCTTCTGATCTCTTGGTGACTCCTCTGCCTTCTGTTTATTTCTTTCTCCCTAGCTGGCCGATCGAGTCAAACCCTGTCAGTGCGTGAAGGCCCCAGGAATTACGAGTGCGATGGTCTCCCATGCCCAAGGTAATCGGCTGGCTAGTAATGGATGGGCTGCTTGGTTATCAGGTTAGGCTGCACAAGCCAGGTCTATGGGACCCCATGGCCAGCTGGCACCTGGTTCACAGGGAGGCAGCTGTACTAATCTGAAAATGGCTGGAAGACACCACCATCATTAGGCTCCAGAGTCAACAGCACTTGCTCCTCTTGGAGCTACTTGTCCGTGGCAGGCAGCACAGCTTAGCAGCTCATTGGGACGTCTCCTTTCTGTTGTGAGATCTGGGCACTTTTGAATGGCTGTAGCTATTGAAAGCGAAGGTGCACAGCTATAGGCATGGGGGTTTCCAGCTTTATTCACCTAGGTGGCTGATTCCAGGAAGCAAGGGTGTGTGTGTGTGGGGGGGGGGGGGGGGGGGAAGTCCTGTACAGAGGGTTCCCTGGCCCCTCTGCTTCCATGGCTGTGCAACTGCCACCAGGTG
Source organism: Pelodiscus sinensis (assembly GCF_052426305.1). Lineage (NCBI taxonomy): Eukaryota > Metazoa > Chordata > Testudines > Trionychidae > Pelodiscus > Pelodiscus sinensis. Next base: position 6,456,327 of record NC_143069.1, read on the forward strand.
GATTAGAACCTGGGACTTTTGGAGCTTAGGGCAGGAGCTGCTATAGCTTGAGTTATAAGTCAGTTGCCTCTCAGCATAGGCTGAAGAGCTCCCTTGTAATAATTGCTTGCTGGAAGTGGTCTCAGTGCCACTCCATAGGATAGTGACCCACATCAGGTGTGTGGGTTACAGCTGCAGGCCTGCTCCCAGCATGCGGATCTGCTCTCTGGGCGGCATCTATAACTCTGTGGCTGCAGCCCTGCTCCCAGGACTGGATCTGCTCTCTGCCCATTGGCATGCGCAGCACATTTCATTAGGGTGTGCAGCCAAAGAATGTTTTTAAATGTACTCTTTGACCCCCATTAGCCACACCCCCTGACCCCCATTAGCCACACCCCCTGACCCCCATTAGCCACGCCCCCTGACCCCCATTAGCCACGCCCCCTGACTCCCATTAGCCACGCCTCTGGAGGTAACACTTTCAGGGCAATATGGACACATGACCAGAAATAAAAGGTGTCATGTGACCTCCCCCCCCCCCAAGGACTTTTCCCACCATCCACTTACCAATAGGGATTAGTTTGGCCCTCACCAACCCCCCCCTCGTGCAACGATCCTGCAATTGCATTAACCCAATGTGTGAGACATTAACTCGGGGGGTGGAGAGGCTGGGGGAAGTGTTCCCTCTAAGAGTTTCCTCCCATGAGCACAATACATTTTGTGTTGTGCACCAGTACTGAGTTTGTGGCTTGTTTGGATGTGTCAGTGTGGCACCCAAGTTATTCATAAATATCTTATGAACTCTGCTGCCCTGTCTCCTTCCCTTCCTCCATCAGCTCCCCTGGTGCCTGCTGCCCCCCAATCCCTCACCCACCTCTGCTGTCCTGACTCCTGCCCTTCTCACTGCCCTCGGCCTTCCCCAGACCTGCCCCCTCCAGCAGCCTTTCTCTCCCCCCCGTGCCCACTCCTCCAGTAGCCCCACTCTGACCATGTGAGCTACCCCTCCTCATCCCCTCTCCTAACACCCCCCTCTACACACCTGCCCTGCCTCTCTCCTCTGGTGCTGGTCCCTCCCCTGCAGGTGTCTGCCCTTCTGCTTCACCCCCCGGACTCTTCTGGCACCTGCACCTTCCCTTACCCTTGCACCCTCTTGGTGCCTCCCCCTTCGCTCACTGCCCCTGCCCCCTTTGCCTTCTTTTTCCCTGATGCCCACCCCCTCACCACCCTCTGCCCCCGTTCCCCTCATGTCCCTGTGCTCTCACACGTGCCTTGCTCCATCCCCGCCTTCCTCATGCCCATCCCTTCTTTCAAGCCTTTTCCCAGCACCTCCCCTTCTCCCCTCTAGCCCCCAAAGCCCTTCCCCTCTCCTCTCCTAGCATCATCCTGTCCCCTCCCTCACTGACACCTCCCCTCCTGCCCTTTTCCTCATTGTCTCCACTTGGCCCCCTGGCATTTGTCTGTCTCCTACACCCTGTCCCTTAGTGCCTTCCCCTTTCATCTCCTGACCTGCCACAAACCCCCACCCCGCAGACTCAGGTTCCCAAAGTTCCGGCAGTCCCCATCACTTGGTGCCTGCGCCGGGTCTGACTCGTAGGGTTGCCAGGTAGACCCTCCCCCAAAAAAACGGACACACTTGATACTGGGCAGGGGGGAGGGAGGAAGAGGGACTGGCTGAGGGGGGGGGCAGGAACTGGCTGGAAGGAAGAGGGGATGGGAAGCAGCCCTGGGGGGGAGGGGCCAGATCCTGACCCTGGCCCCCCCTTCTCCCTCCCCGAGGCCAGTCATGCTGCCTCTGACCCCCCCCTTCCTCCCTGAGGCCAGTCGCACTGCCCCCAATCCTGACCCCGGCCTCCCCTTCTCCCTCCCCGAGGCCAGCCCTGCTCCCCAGCTCAGTGCGGGCCCCTGCTCTCTCCTTAGCTCAGTCCCACTCTGCCGACCCTGGCTCCCTCCTGGCTCCCTGCTCTGCCAGTCAGGCTGAACTGGGACTTTAGCCTCTCCCCGTTGTTCCTGGGGACTGTCAGTCTCAGGATCTTGATCTCTCATTTCCCCTGCCTTTCACTGAGTTTCAGTAAGGAGCTAGCAGCAATAATGCCTCTACTTTTTCCCCCACTCCTCTGCGGAATACATTTTGTTATGTGCACCAAGGCATGCACGGATGTGCACTGTTACGTCACGTGGAGTTTCACAGCATGGGAAGAAATCAGTGGAAATACAGAGAGCTTGAGTAGTTGCAAGTGTCCATTTTATTGCATAGCACGGAGCTAGCTAGAAAAAACCCAAACCAGCTGGGCTGACCCCCAGTGACCTAACGCAGTTACTATAACAACAAGATCTATGTCTACACCCAGTACACCACATGCACCACCACTAGAAACACATGCTACCGGCTAGCAAACTGGGCAGCATTTGAATGTCTCCTGGCTGGCCGCCCAAGAGCTCAGCTTGCAGGGAACACTGGCTAACCGTCCCCTTCCACCTGGAGAAGGGAGAGACAGGAAAGCAGCAACAGAGCATCTGCCTGGGGGAAGCCCGAATCCCATGCAGGAGTGGAGCCCTGTTCCTTGTTCCAGGCCCTTGCTAGAGTCCCCTCCCGTAGCTGCAGCTATGGCCGGCAGTTTTAAAAGCGGACTTACGCTGGCCCTGCAACCCGAGCGACTCTGTCAGTGGGTGCTTATCACTCCATCACCTCGAGCTGTTTAACCAGCTTGTTTAACCAAGGAGGGAGGGAAAGGGAAACCTTTGGCCATTTGAGGGTTGCGTGCCAATGGAGGGAAAGGGGATGGATAAAAAGGGGCTGAGCACACGGTACTGCCTCTTTTTAAACCCAGGCCCAAAGATGTCCTGGAATTCTGGGCCACTGGCCTGAAGGAGATGGTCAAACTGCCTGGCAGCTGGACTTTTGGAGTCTTGTTATTCCTGGGCTCCTGGTAGCGATGGCTCCCATTCCAGGGGATTCCTGCCAGGTAGTTTACCTCAGACAGCAGCTTTTATTCCCCCGTGTCACTTCTCCCAGTATCTGAGACTTTGGTCATGGGGATCAAGCATTTAACATGATTCCAAGAGGAACCGGATGGTTCATCTAGCGAGCCAGGCTCACCGATATTTGAGTAGTTAATAAAAATCCCTAGTTGCTGTGTGTAGGTCTAAAAAGGGAAGGTTAGTATCATTAGTCTTATTTTACAGACAGGGAATAACCTCTCCAACCTGTGGGAGAGGCAGGAATAGAACCCAGGTTTCCTGATACCACAGTCAGGGCTTTGTTACCAGGCTACATCCTGTACTAGAAAGGATGGGCCTGAAGCATGGGCCTGGTGTAAGGCCTGAGGCCTGAACCAAAGTAAGCAAGAGTTAGCTGAAGAGAAACAGGCAGGTCGTGTCAAAAGCAGATGGTTGCCTGAAAGTCTTGGGACTTAACCCTAACTGTCTTGCCTGGAAAGGTTGAAACCATAGACAAAAGGTCCTAGAAAGTCTCCAGGAATGCTAGAGAAGCAGGAAGCGAGTTGACAGGAGGCCAGGAAAGAAAATGGAAACAGAATTTGGGGTTTTGAATTGGAAGCAGTGATGTGCCTGTTGTGTGATCATGCCTGGAAGATGTGAATTAAGCCAGGAACCTGGGCAAGCAGAATCCAGCGACTTTCTTGGCTAGGGAAAGACTAAATCTTGGAACAAGAGAGATGTGAGTAGAACAGGGAATTTTTAGTCAGACGCTACTAGGTTATTTTCTTTATTTTTTTAGTTTGTTGGACTTCTTTTTGCTAAGCACATGTAACTATCCCCCTTTACCCTAGAACTCTTCAAACTGAATCCCAGGGAAGCGATTTTCTGTGTTTTAATCTTTCTTTTTTCAGTTTCTTTGTAACACCTAGCAACCACGTAGATACGCTGGAGGGCAGTAGATATGCTGGAGGGCAGGGATAGGGTCCAGAGTGACCTAGACAGATTAGAGGATTGGGCCAAAAGAAATCTGATGAGGTTCAACAAGGACAAGTGCAGAGTCCTGCACTTGGGATGGAAGAATCCCGAGCATAGTTCAGGCTGGGGACCGACTGGCTAAGTAGCAGTTCAGCAGAAAAGGACCTGGGGGTTACAGTGGATGAGAAGCTGGATATGAGTCAACAGTGTGACCTTGTAGCCAAGAAACCTAATGGCATATTAGGGTGCATTAGGAGGAGCATTGCCAGCAGATCCAGAGAAGTGATTATTCCCCTTCATTCGGCTCTGGTGAGGCCACATCTGGCGTATTGTGTCCAGTTCTGGGGCCCCCACTATAGAAAGGATGTGGACGCATTGGAGAGGGTCCAGCGGAGGGCGACCAAAATGATTAGGGGGCTGGAGCGCATGACCTATGAGGAGAGACTGAGGGATTTGTGTCTGTTTAGTCTGCAGAAGAGAAGAGCGAGGGGGGATTTGATAGCAGCCTTCAACTTCCTGAACGGAGGTTCCAAAGAGGATGGAGAGAGGCTGTTCACAGTAGTGACGGATGGCAGAACAAGGAGAAATGGTCTCAAGTTACAATGGGGAAGGTCTAGGTTGGATATTAGGAAAAACTATTTCACTAGGAGGGTAGGGAAACACTGAGATGGGTTCCCTAGGGAGGTGGTGGAATCTGCATCCCTAGAGGTTTTTAAGTCTTGGCTTGACAAAGCCCTGGATGGATTGATTTAGTTGGGATAGGTCCTGCCTTGGGCAGGGGCTGGACTTGATGACTCCTGAGGTCTCTTCCAGCTCTATGGTTCTATGATTCTAAGTAATGTTTCACCAAGTGCATTTCTTTTGTTAATAGATGTCACATTTTTAAAACCATGATCTGATTCCTGCGTCCTAGAGGGCGGAAGGTTCTGTATGCACGTGCCTAAGACAGCAAGCCATACTTCTAGGAGAAATTACAGGTTTTCAAGCTCTCTCTGGAGGGAGTGTCAAGGACAAGGAAGGTACCCCACAGGAGGGAATTCTGAAATGCGCCTGTCTGGTTCTCAAAGGGGTTTGTGCATTTGGATGATGGCAGCAACACCAACGCAAGCCTCCAGTGGCAGGGTATTTTAAAGTCTCTTGTGGGCCCCCACCTTCTGCACTTGGAGTGCCAGAGTGGGAAACAGCCTTGACATGACCCCTCTCCAATTTATCAACATCCATCTGGAATTCTGGTCACCAGAGCTGGGCACAGAACTCCAGCAGCAGAAGTTCAAGTGCCGAATAAAGAGGCTAAGTCGGTTCCCCACTCTGGCACTTGGAGTGCAGAAGGTGTGGGCCCAAAAGAGACCTTAAAATACCGTGTCTCTATGGGCTTCTGCTTCAAAACTCCCCAAGGTCACAGATTCCCTGAGCTTAGGAGGGTTGCTGCCTCTACCCAAGTGGAAAAAAACTTTTTCTTCTTGAACGCAGGAAGAAGTCACTTGGGAACGTATTCCAGAAGGGTACCCCAAACTCTTTTACACAAGAGCCAAAAGAAATCTGATGAGGTTCAACAAGGACAAGTGCGGAGTCCTGCACTTGGGACAGAAGAATCCCAAGCATTGTTACAGGCCTGGGACCAACCAGCTAAGTAGTAGTTCTGCAGAAAAGGACCTGGGGGTTACAGTGGATGAGAAGCTGGATATGAGTCAACAGTGTGCCCTTGTAGCCAAGAAGGCTAATGGCATATTAGGTTGCATTAGGAGGAGCATTGCCAGCAGATCCAGAGATGTCATTATTCCCTTTTATTTAGCACTTGGAAAGAAAAAAAGAAAAATGAAAACAAACTGTAATTTCTGATAGCTCTCCTCTTAGTCTTAGGCAGGTATACACAGACCTCCTATTACTTTCCAGGATACAAAATCAGATCATAGCCTTAAAATAGGTGATTATATTAAGAAAACAAAAAGGTATTCATTTGTAAAGCTGACTTGGCTGCTAGGAGTTATAGCGCAACTGAGAAAAGAACAGATTAAAACACAGACAATTGCATCCCTGGGATTCAGTTTAAAGTTATAGTGGGGAGAGGAGGGGATATGGATTTAGCACAGAGGAGTTTAACCAAACAACAAAACAAAAAAATAACCTGATCGCATCTAAATAAACATTCTCTATCTACTCAAGTATCCACACTTCCAAGGTCCAGTCCAATTCTAGGCCCAGGTATTCTTTTTTTTAGGCATGATGTCCCTGCCCAGTTCAATTCATCCCCCCCCTCATCCCCTTCCACAGCTCCAGGATTAAACTCACAAAGAAAAACAGCAGACAGATTCCCTTTTAATGCAGATCTGAACTCTTTCTTCTCACTGGTGCTCCTGGCTCCCTGCCAACACTTTCTAGCTAGCTAGGTTTAACCCTTTAGTCACTGAATACTGGGATGTTCAGAAAAGAACAGTGGGCCTCCCATCCATCACAGAAGCGAGACAACCTCTTTACTCCTGCTCAAGCGTTTCCTGTTTATACATCCCAGAATTACAATAGCTTTTTAAGCCCCAACGCCACAATGGGAGCTCATGTTCTGCTGATTACCCACCATGACCTCTACATCTCTTTTCCCCGCCCTGCAAGTCTGGCCCACAGAACCATGGGAAGTGGCATAGGCTAGCCTGGGCCAGGGCAAAGGAACACGTGGGCCTTTCTCTTCTCCATCTCTCCCTCTGCATTGCACAGCAGGGCGCAGGAGTGCCAGGGGGCTCTGTGGATGCTGTTTGGCTTAATGCCAGCGAAAGCAGGGTCTACAGGAGTACTTACGGGCTCCTAGTGTTAAGAGCTGTGATGTGGTTGCCTCAGCAGCGTGGCTCAGTGCTTCTGTTCTTGGAGCTCTGGTGTCATCAGTGGTCAGTGCAGGTAACGCAGCCTGCTCCTGCTGCAGATCTCGCTGTTATGCACAAAGACCGACCACAGGCACCGTCTGGTGACAGAGGCACTTGGCCAGGTTTATAGCCGTGTAGTCACAGATCTAGTGCCCTGGATTTGCGGTTACGCGTGCATCAACTCATGAGTGCCCCAGGACGAGGAGCAAGTCAGTCAGTAAGTCTCTGTTGTCCCTTCGGCCATGCAAAGGGGGTAAGGCCAGGCACCCCAATATTTATAGCCTAAAATAAACTTGTCTGGTTTCGGACATTTGTTTGCTCCCTCCCCTTGTACCTAGTACCTTGAACCGAAAAATATTAGCAGAGACACTGTTGAGCATCCACTGCGGATGCGCTCGGTGAGGCTAATCTTCGTGTTTTACCTCATCCCCGTTGCAGGGTTCCAGACCAAGGAGGATATCTACTGCCTCGCTTTAGCGAAGGCCCTGTACACTGTGCCCATGCCAGTGACTGCTGGGTTTTATGCACCATGGGGACATTGCAAAAACCTGCTCTTACACAAAATCAAGGGTGAGTACTGCCCTGGGGAACGTAAGACGGGGAAGGAACCTTGTGGGGATGGGGATTAGTGGATGACAACTATCTCCAAAGAGCCAGAGCCACCCGTACTCATTTGCCGATTATGCAATCGCATAGGGGACCTGAAAATTTGGAGCAGCACTGGGTTTTCATGTCCACTCCACCCACCTGCCTCTTCCTATCCATGGTCTGTGGCTCTGCTTCCTCCAGCAGCAGAAGTTCTAGAAGATCTAGTTAATTTACAAGTGACAAAGTCTGCTCGAGCTACTGGCAGAACATCGACGACATGGTAATGAAGCCATTTAACAGGCATTTGCCAACCTCTGCTAAATGTTTGCTGAATTTACTGTGAGAGTCGACAGGACCTTAGTTTAAAATGTGTTTGTTTATTAGTGTGTGGATGAGGATTATAAAATCACATCGCTAAAAATTCAACATCCATCTGGGCTGCTGTTGGGCAGATGGGCACCAGTTTAATAGAACGGTGTAGGATCCCATCAATCCTAAGGATGGCTTTGCCAAGAGCTACCCATTCTTGATTGCTTCCCAGAAGGGAGGGATTGTGAAGCTGGAAGACACTTCAGGAGGAATAGTGATAGAAATGTAGCCGTGTTAGTCTGGGGTAGTTGAAGCAAAATGCAGGACAATGTAGCACTTTAAAGACTAACAAGATGGTTTATTAGATGATGAGCTTTCGTGGGCCAGACCCACTTCCTCAGAGGAAGTGGGTCTGGCCCACGAAAGCTCATCATCTAATAAACCATCTTGTTAGTCTTTAAAGTGCTACATTGTCCTGCATTTTCCTTCAGGAGGAGAGATTTAAGGCACTGCCAGGTACCTAACATATCTTCCTCTTTTATCTCAGAGAACATGGAAAACGAATCAAAGAAGAAAGACCTGGAGGAATTTCAGCGGACGCAGAAGATGCAGCGTGACAATACTGGCCGGGATCTACTCAAGCTCGTGTTACTCATGATCTTCTACCGGCCGGTCCTGACGGAGCAGCAGAAGTGGAGAAGGAACGTGAAACACGTATTCATCCATTTCAGCGCCTGGGAGTACGCGGGCTGCGACCAGCTCTGGGCAGGCCTCATTACCACACTGTGCGACGGCATCGAAAGCCACTTTGGTCTCCTACCCATGAGCATTTACAGGACCATAGACAGGAAATGTAGCATCATCGAAAGACCAGGGGATCAGGAATGGGTTAGCAAGAAGTTCCTCTTCCTCCCGCTGTGGGTGGCTGTGATCCTTTTGATCATGGTAGCTATTGGGGTGGGTGGTCTCCTCCTAGTGTTTGGGATCCCCATCGGGGATGCCTCAGGAGACGCCATAGCTGTCGTGGAAGGCATTGGGGTGACGGCTGTCAGCGTCTCTGCAGCAGCTGCCATACGGCTCACTATCACAGTGGTACGAAACATTATCGTCACCCAGAAGAGCCAGCTGGAGAGACAGATGAACCAGACGGCTCTCAGCGCACAGCTGGGCTTCATGAGCTGCGTGAAAAGCAAAGTCAGGACAATCACTGGGTTCCTGCAGTACATGGAGATCTTCCAGCGGCGGAAGCTGCGGGTGGTGCTGGAGATCACCCACTTGGATACATGCAGCCCTGACAAGGTGGTGGGCGTCCTTGATGCCATGAACATCCTCCTCTCAGACGATGACGCCCCTTTCATCTCCATCCTGGCTGTTGACTCCAGCATCATTGTCGACTGCGTGGAAAGCTCCAAGTATATGAGAGGTATGGCCAACAACGGCTACGAGTTCTTAAACCACATCGTCACCCTGCCCTTCTCTGTCCCTCGGATGGACTGCGACACCAAGCGGAGGCTGATCAGGAATATCATCGCGCGCAAGGAGCAGCTAGAGGCAGAGGTCGTCTTCCGGCAGGATGGCAAGATGGAAGCCAGCTCTGACTTCCTCAACATCTCTCGCTACCATTCGGCCAACCACGATGCCCAGAATCCAGTTGCAGAGGACAGCCAGATACCTCTCATGGTTGGAACCCCAGCGCTGGGAACCGGCAGCTGCGGGAAAGGTATCCGAGCCAAAGACCTCATTCAAGATGCTTTCGACTACCTCCTGGATGACGCCTTGAAGGAATTCATGACAGACAACGTGGTGCAGATGCGGCGCATCGTGAACACCGTCATCATCACCATCAGGCTGCTGGCGAGTAACATCCCCAAGGATGAAGTGTGTCCGAAGAAGGTGGTGGAATGGGTGCTCCTTGCCAACCAGTGGCCGTGCCGTCTGAGCTGGCTCTTGCAGTGCATCGAGGATGAGGAGCAGAGGAGTCGAATGGGCAGCTGCCATGGAAGCCCGCTCCGCCCCGACATGTCTCTGTGGGAGGTCTACGAGAAGTACATGGAAGAGCTGGACATGCTGAAAGGCCAGATGGAAAAGCTGCTGGAACTGGACCAGGATCCCGAGCTGTTCCACACTTTCCTGTGTGGCAGGTTTCGGGTGGAGGAGGCCCTCTTCTACCTCCCCTTCACGGTCAATTTGGACCCATCCCTGAAAAGACAGATGGAGCTGCAACGTGGCAGCCACAGACTGAAACGGACAAAGAAATTCGACAAGCTCAGCGCCTGCACTCTGCTGGGTATGACGGTGGAGGATGTCTGCTGAGAGGTGGGTCACCCTTGGGTTTCCTTCCTTCGAGCAGGGCCAGCTGTCGATAGAATGTCCATGCCTCTTCATCGCAAGAAGAATGTCATTCATGTGACAGCAGCTGCCCACAGATGACGGCTACAGGCAGAGCCATCTTTGCAAATTGTGGGGCCCTGAATAATTGAGGGCCCTTCTGCAGGATTGCCTGGGCCTTTTCCCCCCATGCAGCTTCTGCTGGAGGTCTGGTCGTTCCTACTACCTCCCTACCCCAAGCAGGGCTCAGGAACTAGAGCAGAGTTGCAGATCCTCTCTGCTTGCTAGCTTGCTGCTGCTGCTGATTTGAACCACATAGCAGATTTGAACCTAGGCCCTCTAGGAGTGTGTCTAAACTACATGGCTCCGTCGACGGAGCCATGTAGATGAGGCTGATCGGCAGAGGGAAATGAAGCCGCGATTTAAATAATCGTGGCTTCATTTAAATTTAAATGGCTGCCGCGCTCTGCCGACCAGCTGATGATCAGCTGTTTGTCGGCAGATCGGGGCAGTCTGGACGCTTCCCCGTCGACGTGAAAGCCCTTTGTCGACCTCCCCGGTAAACCTCATCCCACGAGGCATCAGGGGAGGTCGACAAAGGGCTTTCATGTCGACGGGAGCGTCCAGACTGCCCCGATCTGCCGACAAACAGCTGATCATCAGCTGGTCGGCAGAGCGCGGCAGCCATTTAAATATAAATGAAGCCGCGATTATTTAAATCGCGGCTTCATTTCCCTCTGCCGATCAGCCTCATCTACATGGCTCCATCGATGGAGCCATGTAGTTTAGACACACCCCTAGAGGCCTCGACAGCTGGAGCCATGAAGGCAGCTGGCTCCCAGCTTAGGATGTAGAGCTCCCTTGTTCTTATCTCTGGCTGTAAGAGGTCCAATTGCCACACGAAGGGACAGTGAACCACACACACTAGGTGTGTGGATTACACTGCCAGCTGAGAGGAGCACGTGGGGGAGGGCGAAGGGAAAAGCCCTGCAGCAGACAGGACACAGCGTCCCCAGAGACGAACCGGCAGAGGCATATCCTCAGACATACAAGAACACATGGCTGCTGCATTGGGGAACTCAAAAATTTGGTGCCCAAACTTTCCGGTGCCCTATGCAGCTACATATTTCCCATGGGCCTAGGGACAGCCCTGACTATGGGCCCCAGAGCTGGGAGAAAACTGTCCCACATAACTGGTGCATAACTGGAGGGAGAGGAGCGAGAACTAGTGGGGGTAGGATGTTGAGGGGAACAGGCGGTGTGGAATGGGGGCTTTCGGGGAAGGCACAGTGTGGGTTTGAGGCCTCAGGAGTAGGGGGGCACATGAGGGGGAATGGGCAGAGTGAGGATGAGGGGGAAAGGGTGATGGCCACAGTCCGGGCTCTGCTAGTTCCCCCACTTTCTGCTGCTCCTGACTCTTGGTTTGCACAAAACATTTCTTCTTGGAACAACTCGGTTCCTTGGAGCTCTTTCCTCCAACCCCGAAGCCATTGGCTGGCTCTCCCCGGGTTCATCCTTTACGCTCTGAAGTGACTTGGGTCGGTTTTAAGACTGGGAGACCCGTAGCTGTCTGTTATGCACTCCAGAGAGAAGAGAGGCAAAAACATAAATACTCTTGCTGGAGGCCTGCAGCGTAATACCCCTTATCCAGAATAACACACAAGAACCCTGAGGCTATGTCTACACTGCTAGCTTTTGCCTGCAGAGAGCATGCTAATGAGTGCCAAGAAGTTGCTAACGAGTGCTTCATTAGCATACTCTCTGCCTGCAAAGGCCTGCAGTGTAGATATAGCCTTAGGTCGAGAGGCCCAACTCCACCCCCGTCAGGCTGACTGCATGCTTCCCTCCAGCCTACAAGCAGGGTCAGGAAACCTTCCCTCTTCATTTCAACACACCCCTCCAGTGGTCCCTGCATTGCTAGCTTTTGCCTGCAGAGAGCATGCTATTTCCCCTGCCGTGCCAACTTGCTCAGCGGTGCCCTTAGCAGAATCCAAGCACTCGGCAGTGGGGTGTGCCGGGTACCATACCTGGCCCCACAGCCGGCCGGCCCGCCTTGTTTGCTAGAATCTGAGCAAGCCCAGACAGGTTCCTCTCGGGAGCTATAGCGGACCCTTCCTAAAAACGTGTTTGGCGACATGTTCAGTAGATGCACGGCACTAACGGGTGCTCCCACTTCTCTTCCAGATGGACACAATCGGCTTGAAGGAGGAAAACGTCCCGCTGTACAAACAGAGGCTCAGGGACCATAATCTCAACGGGCGCGCGCTGGTCTACAGTGACAACACTGAAATCAAAGAGGCCCTGCACATGAGTCTTGGCGAATGGACCCTCTTTAGCATCCATTTCCTTGGAGTGTTTCCCCCGGCGAATTTGGCCTCTTCTGTGGTGTCCCCCGTCCCGTTCCACGTCAGGCCAGAGGCTCTGAAGAACATGGTTGCCTTAAGAGAGACTGTGGCGAGAGGGAGCAAGCTCTCTCTGAACAGCTCCAGGGAAGATCTTTGGGAAAAGAGATAACTCTGAATCCTGAACACAGAGGTGAAAGTGCCCTGGTGCGCAGCTCCAGCAAGAACTGCAAAGACCTGGGCTGCAACAGGACAGTACCTGTGAGAAACTGTAAAGTTACTTTCACGGCCGCCTGTACAAAACCAGAAGCAAGATCGGGGCTTTCGCCCACAGTGTACCTCCCTGCGTCTCCAGTGACATCGCACGGATGAATCATAGAATCCTAGAGCTGGAAAAGACCTCAGGAGTCATCAAGTCCAGCCCTCTGCCCAAGGCAGGACCAATCCCAACTCAATCAACCTGGCCAGGGCTTTGTCAAACCGAGACTTAAACACCTCTAGGGATGCAGATTCCACCACCTCCCTAGGGAACCCAGCCCAGTGCTTCCCCACCCTCCTAGGGAAATAGTTTTTCCTAAAATCCAACCTAGACCTCCCCCGTTGTAACCTGAGACCACTGTTCCGTGTTCTGCCATCCCTCACTACTGAGAACAGCCTCTCTCCATCCTCTTTGGAACCTCCCTTCAGGAAGTTGAAGGCTGCTATCAAATCCCCCCTCATTCTTTGCTTCTGCAGGCTAAACAAACCCAAATCCCCCAGTTTCTCCTCATAGGTCATGTGCTCCATACCCCGAATCATTTTGGTCAAGCTCCCCTGGACCCCCTCCAATGCGTCCCCATCCTTCCTGTAGTTGGGGGCCCAGAACTGGACGCAATACTCCAGATGTGGCCTCACCAGAGCCGAATAAAGGGGAATAATCACTTCTCTGGATCTGCTGGCAATGCTCCTCCTAATGCCCCCTAATATGCCTTTAGCCTTCTTGGCTACAAGGCCACCCTGTTGACTCATCTCCGGCTTCTCATCCACTGTAACCCCCAGGTCCTTTTCTGCTGCTTAGCCAGTCGGTCCCCAGCCTGTAACAATGCTTGAAGCAATCAGATGACAAGAGAAGAATTAAGGATGCGGGGGGGGGGGGGGAAGAGGGGGGGACTGTACTGGGTCTGAGGGATTTGGGGCACATTCATGTCAACGGGGCTGGTGTCACGTTGTCGGGCCCTGGGTAATGTATGGGGGGGAGTCGGCTCTAGACCCCCTCAAAGGGGCAAAGCTAAAGGTAGGAGGGACAAGGCTAGGGCCAATCAGGCCTTAGCGCCACCCACCATGCACCAGACAGAGCTCTAGGATTGATTTCATTTGCCCGGGTCTCTGGCAGTGGCGGCTGCCATAATAGTCGATACAGTGACCCAGAGGCCTGGACCCTTTTAAATCATCAGCTCCCGGGACAACTGCCCCCTTTGCCTCTCCCCCTCCCCGTCCGTGGCCCCTGTCTGTGGGGCTTCAGACCCTGGTGGTCAAAGTATTTTGGTCTGGTTAGTACAGCAGGGGACAGGGAGTTGGGACATACGGGTCCTATTCCTAGCGCTGCCACTGGCTTGCTGTGTTTTTGAACAAGCTGCTCCTCCTTTTTGGGACTCAGTTGCCTCTGTAGTAAGTTGCGGGTTGGTAACATAAAATCAGCAGGCCCGAATAAAGGCCGGTAACATAAAAACAGCAACAGGCCTGAAATCTAGGAAGCAAGACTTTGGCTCAGTGGAACCGCAGGCAGGAAAGAGAAATAGTATAAGCCAGATCAAGCATAAAGGTCCAGGCACAGGTACCAAGCACATTTATAGAATCCTAGGGCTGGAAGAGACCTCAGGAGTCAACAAAAAATCCTCATTAAAAAAAAATTGTTTGGTGTTCCTCGGTCTTAAAAAGTTTAAGAAACACTCGTCTAGACAGTACTGGGTCCTGCCATGAGGGCAGGGGACTGGACTCGACCTCTCGAGGTCCCTTCCTGCCGGCTACATGTGGCAATGAAACGGTAACTCGAACTAAGTCCTTAGTTCGAATTAACTGTTACATCTCATTCTATAGCCGCGCGGCAGTTACTTCGGGCTAGTGGAATTTCAAAATGGCGACCGGATGGGAACATGCAAATAAAGCCTGGGCTATTTAAATCCCGGGCTTCATTTACAACTCCGGTTGCCTGCTTTGCCTACCTAGCTCAAATTAACGAGCTAATGTAGACATACCCTTATTGACTAATTGAGTAGTCGATGGAAATTCCACCAACTACTGGATTAGCTGATTAAGCGCAATTTAACATCCCTCGGTTGAGCTACCACATATGTTTTAGAAAGACATCCAATCTTTATGGCTTGTGTGTAGTTCAACGCATTAAATTCCAAGCAGGTTGCTGAAGTTTCTTTTTTTCATCATGATTGGCAATTTGACCAGCCTTATACAGTAATGGATCTTTACCATTCCTCTGATTTCTTTTGTTCCCGATATATTTAAACATTTCCTAATTATCCTTTATGTTACTGGTTATAGATTTTTTCCCCCAATTTTAGCTTCTCCTATCAACTGTTTGCTTTTTCATAACTCGCATCCTCCCTTTTTTCCCATTTGCTTTATATTTTTTTCTTGTGGTGTTTATGACAAAAACTAAAACATAGGACATAAACTTTGAGTCCTATTTATAGTACTTTAGGTTGGTTTAATGGAAAAATGGGTTGATACAGAGTAAATTGGAGTTCAAAATAACCCTTTCTCGGGCAATTTTTCTCTCGAAAGCCTCACCTTTTTCAGCCTCCTTCCACTAACTTCTGATTTTAAATGTCTGGATTGTTAGACATGTGCTCAGGAAACCTTACCTGTCACTAAACATAGATTTTGTTTGTGTTAATTATAGATATGAATGGAGCTAGTTAATCCCTGTTGTAAGATTCCAGTGGAGCCAAAGAAAGTAAACAAGTAACTAAATTGGGTCAATCTTTCTACTTGACAGTCCCTAGGAATCTACCGTTTCAACATTTCCTGGGAACAGAAACACAAGTTAGAACAGTGATAGAAATGTAGCCGTGTTAGTCTGGTGTAGCTGAAACGAAATACAGGACTATGTAGCACTTTAAAGACTAACAAGATGGTTTATTAGATGATGAGCTTTCGTGGGCCAGACCCACTTCCTCAGATCAAATAGTGGATCTGAGGAAGTGGGTCTGGCCCACGAAAGCTCATCATCTAATAAATCATCTTGTTAGTCTTTAAAGTGCTACACAGTCCTGTATTTTGTTACAAGTTAAAACACTCATTAATTTTGGCTTCATTCAGCTTTCCCTTGGAACAAATTAAAAACATAGTTGATAAGTGGCAAAGTTGGTGCATGGGAGTGAAGGACACGTTAGCTCATTATGCCTACACAGGGGGATGTCACACTGGTCTGACCAGTTCCAAGGACAGTTGGGCTGCCATAGAAAGGGATGCAGAGCTGCTCTTCAGGAGCTCCATGGATTAGACCTATACTGCTGTTGAAGGAATTGGGGCTCTCAAATAAAAGAAGTCCCTTGCCTTAGAATCATAGAATCCCAGGGCTGGAAGAGACCTCAGGAGTCATCGAGTGCAGCCCCCTGCCCAAAAGCAGGACCAATCCCAACTCAATCATCCCAACCAGGTCTGTGTCAAACCAGGACTTAAAAACCTCTAGGGATGGAGATTCCACCATCTCCCTAGTTAGCCCATTCCAGTGCTTCCCCATTCTCTTAGGGAAAGAGTTTTTCCTAATATCCAACCTACACCTCCCCCACTGCACCTTGAGACCATCACTCCTCGTTCTGCCATCGTCACCACTGTGAACAGCCTCTCTCCATCCTCTTTGGAACCTCCCTTCAGATAGTTAAAGGCTGCTATCAAATCCCCCGTCATTCTTCTGCAGACTAAACAAGCCCAACTCCCTCAGCCTCTCCTAAGTCATGTGCTCCAGCCTCCTAATAATTTTTGTTGCCCTCCACTGGACCCTCTCCAATGCGTCCACATCCTTCCTGTAGTGGGGGGCCCAGAACTGGACACAATACTCCAGACGTGGCCTCACCACATCCCAATAAAGGGGAATAATCACTTCCCTAGATCTGCTGGCAATGTTCCTCCTAATGCACCCTAATATGCCATTAGCCTTCTTGGCTACAAGGGCACACTGTTGACTCATATCCAGCTTCTCATCCACTGTAACCCCCAGGTCCTTTTCTGCAGAACTGCTACTTAGCCAGTCGGTCCCAGCCTATAACAATTCTTGGGATTCTTCCATTCAAGTGCAGGACTCTGCACTTGTCCTTGTTGAACCTCATCAGATTTCTTTTGGCCCAATCCTCCAATATGTCTTGGACACTCTGCACCATATACCCTACCGTCCAATGTATCTACCTTTCCCCCTAGCTTAGTGACATAGGCAAACTTGCTGAGGGTGCAATCCATCCCCTCATCCAGTCATTAATAAAGATGTTGAACAAAACCGACCGTAGAACCGGTCTTTGAGGTACTCTGCTTGAAACTGACCGCCAGTCCGACATCGAGCTGTTGATCACTACCCATTGAGCCCAACAGTCTAGCCCAATTTCTATCCATCTTACAGTCCATTAATCCAATCCATACTTCCTTAACTTGCTGGCAAGAATAAGTCCAGGTATATCACATCCACTGAATTCCCCATGTCCACAGAGCCAGTTACCTCGTCATAGAAAGCAATCAGGTTCGTCAAGCATGACTTGCCCTTGGTGAATCCATGCTGACTGCTCCTGATCCCTTTCCTTATTCTAAGTGCTTCAAAATGGATTCCTTGAGGATCCCCTCCATGATTTTTCCGGGGAGTGAGGTGAGGCTGACCGGTCTGTAGTTCTGTGGATTGTCCTAAGGAACATCTTGGTACCATTCACCTCCCACAAATAAAGTACATACCGACCTATGTTCAGGACCAGGTCAAAGTTGACAGCATAACAGATAGTAAGTTGACAGTATGAAGACTAGGAAGTAAGCCCCCTTCTGCAAGGTAAGGGACGGTAACCAGGTAACAGGGGGTAGCAACCTGATACATCAGGAATGTATAAAAGTTCACCTCAAATGGTGTTCACCAGCTGACTGTGTGGGGGCACTGGATGGTGCTCAGTGGGTGTGAGGACATTGCCACGGCTTCCATAAAGTGTAGCGGCGCAGCGCTGAGTCTGTTCGCTGGCAACTATTATTGCATGTTGTTACGCAAAAAATCTGCTTGGGCGATTTCGAATCTTATCTGGTTTGTGGTCTCTGGGGACTCTGGGCACGGAGACCACATCCAGCGATAGTGACTCGGCTCTGCAACTTTAGCGAAGAGCCAGGTGGCTTGTACCTCATGCAGTAGAGAAGGCTCCAGACTTACAAACCAGGTAACAGAACTTTTGCGTTCTCCTCCAGCAGCAGGCGCTCCGACACAGCTGGACTGAGTACAACACCTGCAAATAACCCAGTTAGTTAATGCAAGCATAAAGAGAGGCAGCCTGGCCAGATGTAACCATTCATTAACTTCCAGGCCAGAGAGGGCCATTGTGATCTTCAGTCTAGCCTGGCATCCTATGAGGTGCACACAGGCCCTTCTCTTCCACTTGTTTAAACAGAGGCACCCTGGGCCACCTTAAAGACTAACACGTGTATTTGGGCATCCGCTTCCAGGGGTAAAAAACACTTGGACCTGCTTTTCCTCCGCAACAGATCCTTTTTTGGGTCGGGGGACACAGAGAAATCCGTCGGGCCTTGTAGGAGTTGGGCGGCAGGAGTGGAGCTTAGTGCCTACGGGGCCAAGGGAAACAGAGAGGGCACCATGTCCACAGGGCCGGGGTGCCATTTTCCCTAGGGCCTCCGGGAGGGCGGGGGGAACGAGTGTGTCTATGGTCTAGGAGCCAGGGCCCACCAAAGATGAATCCGACCCAGGCTCTGGTACATCTCTGCAGCGCTGCCGGCCGGTTCCCCCACCTCTTGGTCCTCAACCCAACTAGACCCGCTTCCCGATGGCTGGTTGCCCCCCGGCCAGCCCCGCTCCCTCCAGCCCCCTCCCAGCCAGCCCTGCTTCCCGGCGGCCGGTTCCCCCCCACCCCCTCTCTTCCAGCCAGTCCCGCCCCCCCCCCCCCCCGGCCCCTGCTGTTCGGTATTTTTTTTAAACCATCTGGTAACCCAAGCAGGTGGGGGTGAAAAGTGCATGGAAATGCCTGCACAGGCGCGTCTGGGAATGAGATGCTGCTCTAACATCTCCGCCTCTGTTCACTTCCAGCCCCTGCCTCGTGGCGCTGGCCCCCCCGTGGCCTAGGAGGGCTCCCCAGGCGCACCATGGCCCGGCATAGCAAGCTGCAGAAGCACGTCCTGAGCCTATACAGGCAGTTCCTGCGCACCGGCCGGGAGAAGCCGGGATTCCTGCCTCGCATCCAGGCCGAGTTCCGGAAGAACGCCAGCATCCCCCGGGCCGACGTGATGCACATCGAGTATCTGCTCCGCCGTGGCCAGAGGCAGCTGGCGCAGCTCCGAGACGCGAACACCAAACAGATGGGCACCTTTGTCCAAGCCAAACCGGAGGAGCAGTGACCCCTGCTGGTTGGCGCAAGCGTCTGTCTTGTACTGGGACGGTTGGGGGTGAATCCACAGATCAGCCTTCCTGGTTCTCACATCCCTGTGCACCCCTCGTGTCCAAACACAGGTGCCTGGCTTGGCATTTGCTGAGCTAAGGTGTCTTTATTGGCAGCCAAGCTTTTAAACAGTTCAGGTGTGGATGGGTGATCTGGAGGAGATGCTCTTGTTTCCAGGACCTGGTACACAATTCATTCTACCCCTGCTGGCTCCTCTCTTCGGGTATGTCTACACTACAGCGCTAGTTCGAACTAAGCTAATTCGAACTAACGCGTCTAGAACTAAAAACTAGTTTTGCTAATTCGAACTAGCAAGTCCACATTGAGTGGACTCTGAACAGGGCTTAAGGATGGCCGGAAGCAGTGCCGGCAGGGCATCAGAGGAGGACTTAGAGCGTGGAGATGCAGTCTCAGGCTAGCCGAGGGCTGCGCTTAAAGGGTCCCGACCCCCACCCCGGACAGACAGTTCTAAGGGGTGCCCCGCTTGAAAACCAGTCCTGGCTTGGAGTGCCCGGAGTACCCACACTGGGCACATCACACCACTCAGCCATCAGCCCGGCTGCACTTGCCGCAGGCTGCCATCTGGGGAGAGGGGGTAATCGGGGGGCTGCAGGAGAGCTTCCACCCTCAGAAGCCTGCAGAGCCAGCCCAGTCCTCCCCATCGGGGGCTCGTACCCCATTCCTCCCTCACCTCCTTCCACTTACCCTTCCCTAGCCCCCCTTCTTATTGATGTACAAAATAAAGATAACGTTTCTTCCAACATTGACTCTGTCTTTATTGAACAAAACTGGGGGAGACTGGGAAAAGGAGGTGGGAGAGGGGAAGATTAAGGCTGGGAGAGGGGAGGGCAACTAACATGATAAGGGGTTGGGAACAGGTCCCAGATGAAGAGAGGCTACAGAGACTGGGACTGTTCAGCTTAGAAAAGAGGAGACGGAGGGGGGACAGGCTAGAGGTCTCTAAAAGCAGGGGTTGGGTGGAGAGGGTGCATTCAGAAAAGTTCTTCCTGAGTTCCCATAAAGAAGGACTAGAGGACACCAAAGGAAAGGACTGGGTAGCAGGCTTGAAACTAGTAAGAGAAAGTTGTTCTTCTTGAGAAAGCAAATAGTTAACCGGTGGAACTCCTTGCTGCAGGAGGCTGTGAAGGCTACAACTAGAACAGAGTTTAAAGGGAAGTGAGATCAAGTCATGGAGGTTGGGTCCATGGAGTAGTCTTAGCCAGGGGGTAGGAGTGGTGTCCCTGCCCAAAGTTTGTGCAAGGCTGGAGAGGGATGGCACTAGACAAATGGCTTGGTCACTGTCTTTGGTCCATCCCCTCCACGGTCCCTAGGGTTGGCCGCTGTCGGCAGACAGGCTACTGGGCTAGATGGACCTTTGGTCTGACCCAGGACGGCCATTGTAAGCTCAGGGCTCAGGGTCGGGGGTCTCAGTGGACCCCCTTGATTTTCATGCAAACCTGCTCCTGGGTGGCCAGGCTGGCAGCTCTCCTGCCCTAGATGGCCACTTTCCTGTGCCTAGTGCGGAGATCGTGGACGAGGTCCACGATGTCCGCACTAGCCCAGGAATGTACCCGCCTCTTGCGGTCCCGGGCAAGCTTCCGGGAGCCGCCAGCCTGGTCCCGGGAAGAGGGGGTGGGTTGGGGGACATCGGGTGGGTGGCTCTGTGCCGTGCCAGGTGCAGGGTCTGCTGGCTGGGTGCTAGCAGGCTTGCACCTGGCACGGGCACCGTAGCCAGCCCGTGCCCCTTTAAGGGGTTCGGGGCCGGGAGGGGGGCATAGAGTTTCCCTGGTGTTGGCCAGAGTGGCCACCAGGGAAACTTGGGGAGGGCTAGCCTCCCACTCGTTCGAATTAAGGGGCTACACAGCCCTTAATTCGAACTAGTAAGTTCGAACTAGGCTTAAGCCTCGTAAAATGAGGTTTTCCTAGTTCGAACTAAGCGCTCCGCTAGTTCGATTCAAATTCGAACTAGCGGAGCGCTAGTGTAGCGGCTATGAATGGTAGTTCGAACTAACGTCCGTTAGTTCGAACTAACATTGTAGTGTAGACATACCCTTCCATCCTTAGCCAAAGAGGAACAAGCCAGTTAGCCCAGGGAAATAAAAGAAAGGGAGAGCGGTGACGGAAAACCCTGTGTCTGTCATTTTTTCAAATGATCTATCTTGCCTAAAAGCCTGTCAGGGATTGGGCTCTGTTGCAGGAGGTGCTGGCGAAACACTCCGTGGATTTGGGTGCTACAATTCCTGAGTGTCGTCCGCCTTCCTGCCCCCTCCCCCCACCGAAGCGCTTTGGAAGGCTCACAAAGGACAGAGACCTGCCTTTTGAAAATCCGACTCCCCACCGGTGTCTCAAGACAGGCGGCTCTCTCTCGCCAAAAACGGAGGCAGCAGCGTGGGATGACAGGCAGCCAGGTCGCAAGGGGAGGTGCTTTTTAGACCAGTTCCCTCCTGGCACTCCGTACTGCTGCCTCTGTATCAGAGGCAGCAGCACAAGCTGGCAGCAGCCCTTGCCTGGGGGCTGGGTCTGAGCTTCTGGACCTGGTGCAAACTGGAACTGAGCGAGGCTGCCTGCCTGCCTGGCTCCTAACACACTGTAAATGCAGAGCCGCAGAGGGGGTAGGTCCCGGACCCAGCGCGAGTCAGGACTGAGACAGCTGGCCCCTGGGGACTATCGAAAAGTCAAGTAACCGATAAGAAATCATGAGGTTAATTGACTACTCAGTGAATAGCTAACGTCCCTAATCCCTTTTCATAGTTCCCCTCTGGACTCTCTCTCCTAAAGCATGGCCCTGAGATCTGGACACAGTGCTCCAGCTGAGGCCTCCTCCGTGCCAAATAGCTAGGAGAGTGACCTCCCATGTCTGCCGTACGTCTCCTACCACGCCCCAGGGCTATGCCCTCTTACTGAAGGGCTTTGTGTCTGAGATCGCTTCTCTCCTAGGCTACGTCTACACAACGAGTTTTTTTGGCAACAAATATGCTAACGAGGGACTCTATGACACGCAATGTCATTTGCATATTTTCTGCCGATCCGTTTTTGTGCTCGGGGCTTGTGCGCAAAACCAAGCCGTGTGGATGTTTACTTTTTGTGCAAAAAACCCCCTTTTCCCACAAGATCCCTATTTCTGCAAAAAGGCCGACCGATCTTGTGCAAAAAGGGGCTTTTGCCTAAAAAGAAAACATCCACATGGCTTGTTTTTGCGTGTTCTTGCGAAAAAACTTGTGGCGCGTCTACACTCTACGTGTGTTCTTGCAGAAGTAAATTTGCAGTAAAGCATCAGAGAACAGGGCTCCTTGCACAGGAGTTATTCCTCTCCCGACGATGACTAAGCCCCCTTTGTGCAAGAGCTGTTGTGCAAGAAGGCAGCGTGGACGGGCACCAGGGGCTTCTTGAGCAAGACACTTTTATGGCTAAAATGACCATCAGAGCTTTCTTGCACAAGATAGCGTTCACACTGCCATGGACGCTCTTGTGCAAAAGCCTATGGCAGGGTGGAGGCACTCTTGCACGAGACCTTTTGCGCAAGAACTCCGGCGTGAAACAGCTCTCGTGCAAGAAGCCTGCAGTGTAGGGCAGGGAGCAGCCTATGAGGGAGGGGGAGGGACCCCTAGTAATGGCTCAAACTTCCCAGGGGGGTGGCCAGAGGCAGGACATTTGCCTGGCAGGGTGAGGGGGGGGCGGTGACCTCACAGGGGCTTTGGGCAGCCCTCAGCATATAAGGCAAAGGGCAGGTGGGGAGGTGGTGACCTCACAGAGGGACCCACATCTCAGGCTGATAAAAGCGGGGGGCGGGCCCAGGGGACTTTGGAGACCCCCGGTTGCTTTAGCTCTGGTGCGTCTCCTCCTCACGGTTCGTTCGCGTTCTGTGAGTTCCACATCCCGACACCTTTGTGACGAAGGTAAGAGCCCCCAGGGGTTGGATCCCGCCCGGGGCCGGCTGGGTTCCAGGCAGGCCCAGCCCTCGGTCAAGGGCCAGAAGGTGATTCCTCACCTGGGCTGCGTCCTTAGCGCCACTGGGGCTTTCTCCTGGTTGGTTTCCCTTTTCCTCCATCCCCCCACATTTCTGCTCTGTTCTTGCCTCCTCTGTGACCTTCCCCTGCTCCCCCCCCCCCCCCCAGCTTGGGACCCAACAGACTAGCTGAAGGACGGGGGGTGGTTTGCAGGAGCTGTGGGGTGGGGGATGCAGCCCCCATTGTGGGGACTGGGGAGGTGGGGCTGGAACAAGTCTATGTCGGTGTCTTTGGGGGGAACGCTCCACCCCCCACACCTTAGATTCTCCCCTGATTGGCCAAGAAGGGGCTGTTGATGGGCAGGAGACTCGTGGAATGAGGAGTAACGGTAGTTTGAACTAGGAAGCCTAGTTCGAACTACCTAGTTCGTGCCCCGTGTAGCCGCGCTGCACGGGGTTCGAACGAGCGGGGTTTTAAAAATGGCGGCTCCCCGCTTATGCAAATGAAGCCCGGGAAATTCAAATCCCGGGCTTCATTTGCAAGTGCGGTATGCCTACATTACCCTCCTAGTTCGAACTAGCGGGATAGTGTAGACATACCCTCAGGTCCTTGCAGTGCCTGTGCAAGACCGAACCGATAAGCAAGGGGCCATTTGGGGGCTGGGGGCAGTCGCTCTGGGGAGCTGGAACCCCTGGATTTCGCTCTGCAGGCTGCGCCCCAAGCTCCCCTTTGCTCCCCTCATTTGCAGCATGGCCAAACGTTTTCGGCTGTGGTTCAAGAAAGCCCTGAAGATGGCCCCAGGGCCGGTGGGGAGCAGCTTCTCCGTCCCCGCGGGCGGGAAAGCTGGATCCCACCAGCTCGGGGCGACTCGCCCACCGGCCAGGCCCCCCCGGACCTGGCTCCAGAGGCGGCTGGGCAGGCGGGACCCAGCCCAGCGGGGGAGCCGGGTAGGGTGGCTCCGGGGCCTCCTCTGTGGAGAGAAACACCTGCCCCGGGAGCCCAGCCCCCATTACCACCAGGGGGCATCGCCCTGCCCGGCCCCCGGGGACCTGCCAGTCTCCGGGAGCCCCCAGCCCGTCGCTCCCCGCACCAGCCCCTGCAGCTGTGGGTCCAGGTCCGTCAGCAGCAGCGCCTGGGCCTCCAGCTGCAGCCGGGCCACCTCCCGCAGCCGCTCAGACCCAGGTGAGGGGCCGTGAACACGCTGGGCCCAGGGGCTCACCCAGTACCCCAGGGGGGGGGCAGCCCCAGTGTCTGCCCCGCAGCCAGGGCAATGGATGGGGGGGGGGCTGCTTGGCTCTCTTGTTCCTGGTGGGGGCTCTGCTGAGGGCGTTGGCAGATGTGAGGGTGGCAGGGGGATGGGTCCCTGCGAGGGGCGTGTGGGGCCCAACCTGCCCTGGGTCCCTGACATGGGGGCGCGTGACCCCTGCTGGCCGCTGGAGTCACCCTGGTCCCTTCCCTCCCGCACAGAGCCCCCCTGCGCCTCGGCGGAGCTCTGCCAGGAGCGGGTGGACTCCCGGGTGGAGGAAGGGGCCATCTATGACATCGAAGAGCAGCTCCACACCCGGGACACGGTAGGAACCTTCTCCACACGGGGGGGACCCGAGATTGTCCGGCCCCTTCCCAGCACGTCCCCCCCCCTCCGGGAGGGGCTTGTCCCTGGGGATCCCCCTGGGGCCCCTTCTCCTGCATGACCTGGACCCCCCAAGCTGGGGGCTCTTGTCATGCACCAGCTGGGCCCCCACAAGCCTGAGGCAGCAGTTGGGGGGGGAGTGTGGGTGCTTGGACAACCGGCAGCTCCCACCTCCACTCCTGGGAGACCTGAGCCCTGCAGCTGTCCGTGGGGGGCAGGCAGGCCCCAGGCTCACAGACTCTCTCTGGGGTGCAGAGCCCAGCCGCCCTGCAGCGGTTCCTCTTGGCCATCCCCCTCGCCTGCCTCGCTGCCCTGCAAAGGGGCGAGGACACCCTGGCGCCGCGCTGCTGCAAGGACACCATGATGGCCAGGATCGTTGTAAGCGAGTCGCTGCAGCCGGGAGGAGGGAAGGGGATACGTGGGGTGGACAGGGGTCTGCCTGGGCCATGGCGGCGGGTGGGGGTGCTGGAAACGGGATGGGTGGAGCCAGGAGGGCTGGAGGTGGACATGGGGAGGGTGGGTGGGGATGCTGGAGGAGGGAGGGACACAGAAATGGGGCAGGTCTGGGGTGCCGGACAGGAAGGGGGATTCGGGACAGGGAGGGGTCTCCCCGGGCCATGGGGGGCTGGAAGGGAGCCGAGCGGGCTGCTGGGGATGCGCCTGGGGAGCAGGGATGAGGAGGTTCAGAGGCTGGTCACCAGGGCAGTGAGGGGCAGGAGACGGCCTGGGGACAAGGATTGAGCTGGTCCCGGTTTGGGAGGGGGGTGCTGGGAGGGGCCCTGTGCCGGGCAGGGGGGCTACAGGGCAGCGGGAGGCAGTGGGGTTGGATCCTGCTGGGTGGGGGCGCTGGCCGCGTGAGCGTCTCTTGGGGGCCCAGCCTCACACGCCCCTTTGTCTCCTTGGGTCTCACAGGAGATCATGGAGGACTCGCCCCCCCCGCTGGTCTTGGCCGACTGCCTCAACGCCGCCTGCAGCCTCAGGTACCGACCCCCCCCCCCGCCGACTCCCCCAGAGCAGATCCCCTGGCCAGGGAGTGGGAAAGTCTCTGTCTCCTGCTGCTGAATTAACAGTCTCTGCCCCTCTCTCCTGCCAGCACCTTGCAGCCTCCCCTGCGGGCCCAGCTCCTGAGCCCCCTGCTGACGGCGGCCGTGGGACAGACAGTGTCTGGGGACTGGCAGCAGGAGCCCATCCACACTCAGGTACGTCCCTCCGGGCCCTGCTCCCGGGCTGGGCTGGAGCTCCAGAGAGGAGGGGGGGGGGGGGCAGAGGGAGGGAAGAAGCTGCAGGTTTGGATCCTTCCCTCCAGGGTTCCCGTTGCTCTCCCGGGGGGCCCGTCCCTTCCATGCCCAGCCTGGGCTCCTCCCTGCTCTGCGAGGCGGCTCAGACCCTGCTCAAGGCTGCACCCCGGAGCCAGCGGGTGGCCTGGATTCCCCAACCCCCCTCTGACCCAGGGCTCCCCCTTGTCTTGCAGCAGTTCATCCGGGCCCTTCCCTACGACCTCCAGGCCCTACTGGCGAGCCTCCTCGCCGAGTCCCCAGACACCGCCCGGCTGCAGCTCATAATGGAGGTGAGCCCCGTGGGGGGGACGGGGCCATTGTCCCTGCTTCCTCGGGGGGGGGCCGAGAGAGGAGCAGTGTCAGTGGCTGGGGGGGGCACAGTCCGAGAGGAGCCCCAGGCTCTGCCCAGAACCGGCACCTCCCTACGGGTCCTGACCTGCCTCTTTCCCCCCCAGCACCTGAGCCCGTGGCTGGAGTCCCGCCTGCCCCAGGAGCGAGCCAGGGCCCTTGGCAGCACCACGGCCCTGCTGGGAGTCGCCACCACCCTCCCGGGGTTTGACGTAAGTGACCTCGGAGCCGGGGGGTCTGGGGCTGCAGGGCGCGGGGCTGGGAGCGTCCCCGGGAGGCAGAGGCAGGGCCGGGAATGGGCCGGGAATGGGCCGCGTTCTCCTTTCCCCGGGGAGGGGCGACCCTGGGCCCTTCAGGGGGGCTCTTGAGGGACTGGGCCTGGGGACTGGGGAGTGGCCGTCAGTGGATCCCCTTGTTCCACCCCCGGAGTGACCCTTCAGTCGGGGCCATTGCTCAGGGTTGTCTCCTCGCAAGGCCGGCCCCGCCCCGCCCCGGGAGGTGTCTCTGTCCGTCCCCCGAGCTCAGACCCGCCTCGGCGGCCGTTTGCATGGGACGTGCAGCCCCAGGATGCTGAGGGACCCCCCCTCTTCTCTCCCCTCAGAACTCCGCCGACTGGCCGAGGATGGGTCACCACGTGGCCCAGCTGGGCCTTTTTATTTCGGACCCATCCGAAGACGTCAGCCGGCTGGCCCGGGAGGGGGTGCACAGCCTGTATCAACTCCTCCTGCACCACAGGGGTAAGGAACCCAGCCGGGACCTGGGCCCCAGGGACACCCTGAGGGTGCCGGCGGCGGGGGGAGGGGACCCAGCCCTTTTCCCCCAGACTGGCCCAAGGGGGGATGCGTCCCTCTGTGTTCCCCTTCTGCCCCCTGTGCCCCTCCATTTGCCCAGGGATGCCTGCAGGGACCCGTGGGAGGGGAAGGGCTCAGACCTGCCAGCAGAATGACCCTGTTGTGTCTCTTGCAGGCCTCAACATCCACCAGGCAGAGGACCTGTGGTGCAGACACTACTACAAAGAAAGATGGGTCCTGGCTCACAGCAACAGCGTGAGGGTGGGAGAGGTAAGGACGCGCTGCCAGGGCAGGGCAGGGCTCGGGGGTGGGGCTGGCTGGGGCCCTCGTGGGGGTAGGAGGGTCTTGGGGGCAGGAGGAAGCTGTGACCTGGGGCAGGGGTTGGGGTGCCGGGTGAGGAGAGCGTCTGGGTGCAGGGTCTGGAAGGGAGTTTGGGGGAGGAGGAAGCTGTTTTAGCCCCAGGAGTTGGGGCCGGGCTCTGGGCCGTCAGCTGAAACC